>NW_026555342.1:30115550-30188536 GCF_029017545.1 Prosopis cineraria | reverse complement strand
TTTTCCATTCATTGAATCAATGCAGGTACATATATACTAAGAACATCTATACTTTTTACTCTATTTATTACTCACCGGTCTCAATAGAGGACTTTTCTATTTTTCACATCGGTTATCTAAATTATTAATTAATTGTGACAATCAAAAATGTAAAACTAAACACTTGGCAAAAAAAAAAAAAATTCCAATCTTGGCGTGGAATAAAGTTCAAATACTAATTTTATAATTCTAAATTATCACATAGAAAAAAATTAAATTTTAGACCATCCATATCATACTATAGTTATTTACATCTCATCTAAAAGATAAGCATGTGCTGGTACAAAGTGAGTTGTAAAAAATTTTTGTTTCTGATTCTCTCATCCCTTAAAAGTCCTCCTTGTTGGCAAAATGTCTTCATTATTGGACATAAATGAGAGTCTATTTCTCTTTCTTTCAGACTCATCCACAATTTCTCAAACCTCCAACAATAGAAAAATGCTATTCCTGACCCAACCAAAGTTGCTAGCTGTAAAAATGAGGTACTTGTCCTTGTTATGCATAGCAACTTTAATTTCTGAAGTTGCCAAGAAGTATACTTTTTTTTTTTTTCTTCGCTTACTTATATTGTCATAATAATGATGAAGAAACAGATGAAAGTTTACATCAAAATGTAAAGAAGGAAAGAGTACAATTACATATATGGTTTTGTAGGCAGCTATGATTTATAGTTGATTATATTATGATGTGGATGATTTCATGTGTCTACATCAAATGCAAAATTGCTATGTGTTGGTTTAGAGTATTGGATTTTTGGGTTAAGGGGAAGGCATATGCATGCAAGAGTGGAGTTAGGATTTTTAGCTTTGGAAGCTGGGATCACAGAGAATATATATACGATAACTATAAAAAAATTATACACACACACACACATAACATAAATATTTTGAATCCATGTAGAAAGAGATGCCAACATTTAGTATTCCATAGTGTCTTGAACATAATTGCCTTCAATAGAAGAATAAATGCGCATGACCAAAAAAAAAACATAACATAAATATTTCAACATATTTGAATCAATTTACAAATATATAACCAAAAACTAAAATAAATTAATGAAAGGGAAAGTAATAACCAGGTTTCAAGGTACGTACGTACCTGATTGTATAATTTTTTATGAACTTATAGGACTTAATAATAATAAAATCTCTTATTTAAATCTCGTTCGTAATTTTTTTATGACTTGTAACATCAATTAGTATTATAAATTTCTATAGATTCTATTATGTGTAATGTATTAATGATAATAAATTTAGTAATAACTAAAAATTAAATTAACTTCTATTGTACAATGATAATAAAATTAGGAGACCGCTTCATAATAGGACATACAACAAAAGCAAGGGGTGAGTAATTTAAGTAAGGAATAACTAAGAGAAAAACAAGCATCAGGATGACGACGACGTTGATTACATTGATCGCTATGTAGATATATAGTCGACATACAATCTAACTCCCAAGATACAATCTCTACTGAGATACAATATGATATGATAATCTTAACTAATAATACTACGTATCAGAAATATGCTTAACAGTCAAAGATAAAGACTTGGTCTTTGTGGGTCCAAGGATATTGGGCTTAAGCCCATAACATGTTGACACGTTAACATCCCCCCTCAAATGAGAGGGAGGTTCTCTAACCTTGAGTTTGTAAAGTAGATAGATAAAATGAGATGTGCCTAGTGTTTTAGTGAGTCTATTAGTAGTTTGCTCGATAGATGGAACATAGCAGATTTCATGTTTATGAGCCAAGACTTGATCATGAACAAAGTGAGTGTCTATCTCCATATGCTTTGCTTGGGAGTGAGAAATAGGGATCTCAGTAATGGCAGCGGCACTAATATTATCATACCATATGATTGGTGATCGAGGATGAAGAAGACTGAGTGCAAACAGGATGGAAGTGATCCAATTTGCTTTAGCTACAATATTGGCGAGGGCTCTATATTCAGACTCAGTGCTTGAGCGTGCTACAACATGTTGCTTCTTTGATGACTACAAAAATAAGGCTCCTGCTAAGTATACACAGTATCCTAAAATAGACCTTTTCTCCATAAGGCAGGCCACCCAATTAGCATCAGAGTAAGTGGTGAGACAAAGTTCTCGTATTGGACAAATAAGAATTCTATGCATGGCAGTTCCTTTGAGATAATGGAGGATTCATTTAACCCCTTGCTAGTGAGCTGTGGTAGGCTTGGATAGGAACTGACTAAGGTGATTGATAGTATAGGTAATACCAGGCCTTATATTAGTAAGATGCTAAAGAGCTCTAGTGGCGCTGCGAAATTTATTTAGGTCATTGAGTGCATCATCTTTATTAGCTGTAAGAAGTTTTCTTGAAGCCATGAGAATGGTGCGTGGCGCTGCATAGAGCATGTTAAATTTTTGCAAGAGATCAGTGGTATATTTAGCTTGACTCAAATGCAGTCCCATATCATGAGAAGTCTCAAACCCAAGGAAGTAGTAAAGATCTCCAAGATCCTTGAGAGAGAATATTGTGTGGGGCTGTTTGTTGAAAGCATTTAATTGTAAAGGGTCATTGCCTGTTACTATAATGTCAGCAACATAGATGAGGATAAGAAGAGTAAGCTTGGAATCCTTGAGTATGAAAAGAGGACTATCACTCATATTGTTTTTGAACCTTTAATTTACCAAAGCTTGATATAAGTGATCAAACCAAGCACGACATGCTTGATAGAGTCCATATAATGCTTTGCAAAGTTTGCACAAGTGGTTTGGGAACTTGGTGTTGACGAATCCTTTTGGTTGATACATGCACACATCTTCAGTAAGATACCCATTAAGAAAGGCATTATTAATATCAAGTTGTTAGATTGGCCAATTGAAAGAATCTAATATAGTAAGGACAATTCCAATGGTCGTGATCTTAACAAAAGGGCTAAAGGTCGAACTAAAATTTATACTTGCTTTTTATTGGAAACCCTTCATGACAAGCTGAGCTTTGTTCCTCAATACTCTATTGTCAGGATTATATTTAGTTTTAAAGACCTAATGACAATCAACAACTTTAAGATTTTTTGGACATAAAACTAACACCAACGTTTGATTTTAAAGTAGATTATCAAATTTAGATTGCATAGCAACCTTCTACTTAGGTGAACCCAAGGCATTAGTAACACATATAGGCTTAATATCATTAAGATGAATAATCAAGCCCACAAGGATATTTGGGCTTAAAGATTCCTTGTTTGGAACGTGCGTGTAACCATTGCATGAAGTTCATGAGTGGGAATATTCTATGAGGTGGAGGGAGGCAACTCAGGTGGAGATGAGGATAATTCACTAGGAAGCATAAATGGAGATATAGGAGGTGAGGAGGTTGTGGTGTGTAGGTTTCTTGAAGAAGTATCATTAGCCATTATATCATAAGATGTTGGGCTTTTAATACTTGAAGAATTTACTAGCCCAATGGAGTGTGAAGGGTCCAAAAGTGAATTATAGGAGGAAGAGGATATTGAAAACAAAATGGAAATGGGAAAGGGCTTTATGTATGAACTTTTATAGGTTGATTGATATGAAAGAAGCCATTTGTAAGGGAACATCTCTTCATTTAAAGTCACATGCCTTGAGATAAAAAATTGACCATTGGAGTTGAGCCACTTAAAACCTTTATGTTGACACTATATCCAATAAACACATAGCGAGATATATGAAACTGAAGCTTATGCTGGTTTTAAGGTTTGAGACATGGATAGTAAGCACAACCAAAAGCTCTAAGTCTTACATAGTCCAGGTCTTTATTATATGGTGCTTGAAAAGGAGACTTGCCTACAATAATAGGAATGGGCAGTAAGTTAATTAAGTGGACAATAGAGCAAAAAGATTCCTACCAATAATGTAGTGGCATATGGGCTTAAGCTAACAATGTGAGACCCAATTCAACAATATGATGATACTTTCATTCTACTCTGCCATTCTATGCAAAAGTGTAAGGGCATGAGAGGTAAGATTGTATGCCATACTCATGTAAGATAGATTGAAGTCTAAGAAATTCTCCTCCCCCATTACTCTATAATACCTTGATTTTCCTTTCAAACATGTTTTCAACCAAGTTTTTGAATTGAATAAAAGAAATCTGCACATAACTTTTTCATTTCAATGGATAAATCTACTTAAAATGACTAAAGTCATCAATAAAGTGAACATAATATTTAAAACCATTAATAAAAGATATAGGTACAAGTTTCCATACATCCATATGAATTAAATCAAGTGGATTACTAGCATAGGATTTAGACCTTTAAAAGGTAAATTTTGCATCTTTGCAAACTAACATGCCTTACAAAAGGAGGCTTTATTATCACTAGAAACTTGAAAACTATAAGAATGCAAAACTTGAGATATAATATTAAATGAAGGATGTCCTAAACGATAATGCCATGCTTCAAGTTCATCACTTGAGAGCTTATTTTTGTGAGAAACTAAAAAACAAGTTGGTACTTTACTCTTTTTACTTAAGCCCATAATTTTATAAAGCCCATCTTCAGGCTACTTGCGACAAGATGTTACCCATCTTCAGGTTCTTCACAAGATAAATATTAGAGTAGAATTCCACAATAATATCATTATTTATTGTAGCTTGAAAAACACTAATCAAATGAGAGATGTAAAACATTTGAAAAACATTTTTATAACAAGGGGAGCATGTAAAACATTATTTAAAAGTATTGGTTGCCTAGTAGCAGATGAGAGATGATGACTGCTAATATAAGAGATAGGAATAGCACAACCATCACTAACAAATAAGCCCATACATGAGTAATTAATAACATTCTCAAGTTGTAAAATATTATTGGTCACATGCGAAGTTGCACCTGTATCTAGATACCATGCAAAGTTATTAATAGTAGCTAGGGTTGCAATATCAATAGAGTGATAGGGGTTCTTCTATTGACTATGTGAATCAGAAGAGAAGGAACCCATGTAAGACCGATCATATCTAAAATAACAAGTTTTCACTAGATGACCAAGTTTACCATAGGGCTGACATTTTAGTTTATCAAAGGAGTGTTGTTTGTATTGTCCTCTACCACAACCACGGAAAGGTAACCTCCCTCAACCAAAAGAAAATTAGTGGGAGGATTGATGTTATGACCCTTGACCATGAGTAGTGAGATGAGCAGAGTGTTGACCAGGAGAGAGGTTAGTAAAGGCATTGAATTGCTCGAGATGAGCATCAAAGGTTAGTAGAGAAAAATGTAAATCAACCTATGTGAGATTATTTTTGTTAAGGATTTGGCATACAATTGGATTATAATCTCCATAAAGGCTTGCAAGAATCTAAAAGGTCAAATTGAAGAATGAAATAGAGTTACTAGTAAGTGATAGATTATAAGAGATAGCTCTCATTTTCGTAAGGTAATCTTCTATACGCATTGAACCCTTCCTAGTTCGCAGGAGATCGTTTTGAAGGTTGGCACTCCGTAAGGCCCAAAGTCTTATTTTTGAAAAACCTTACTGTAACAGGCAAGTCAACCTGATGGGTCTTCTTCAGAGAAAGCTCAGGTGAATCGATTATCGAAGAATGCCCTATCGTACCTGCAAAGAATACACAGATGTAAATTGATACAAGTATGGGATTGAGAACTAGTAAGACTATGTGCTTCTTGCCATAGATCAGCGGCAGTGTTACAGGTGCCAAGTTTTACTGCAATGTTGGGTTGTAAGGTGGTATAAAGACATCCTAATAATAGTTGATCAAAAGAAACCCCTTCATTGTAGGCTAGGTTAGGCTTGTAGATGTCATCTTTAGTAATAAAAGGGGATGGGCACGGTGTACTTCCATTAAGAAAACCCTTGTGATGATATCTACGAATTAGAGTAAGAACGGTGGTGCGCTAAAAATTATAGTTCTGCCTATCCAACTTGACAGATATTGTGGATGGTGTTGAGGTATGATAGAAGGTTTCCAAGTAGTTAGATTTTGAGATTGGATTATAATGGAAGAAGCGGAGGTTGTAGAAGTCAACATGGTGGCATTAGCCAAAAAGGCTCTAGTTCCAAGTAAAGAATAATTAAGAGAAAATCAAGTATTAGTATGAAGACAACATATTGATTACAATGATGGCTATGTGCATATATAGTTGAGATACAATCTTAGAATGATAACTTCTAAGATACGATCTCTACTAGGATACAATCTAATATGATAATCTTAACTAAAAATACTATGTATCGGAAATATGCTTAATAGTAAGAGATAAAGACTTAGTCTTTGTGGTCCAATGATATTGGGCTTAAGCCCAGAACATGTTTAACAGTGAGAGATGAAGACTTGGTCTTTGTAGGTCCAACGATATTGGGCTCAAGCCAAGAACATGTTGATACATTAATAATTTAGTTAATAAATTTAGTATCACCGTTTGTGGAAGTCATGTAGGGAGAAAGAGAAATGGTAAATGAAAGCATGTGTTGAAATTAAAAGGAAAAACTTTGTGGTGGTCTAATATTTAATTAATGCCAAACTGATGTAAAAAGGGTGTTGTCCTTCATTTTCCATGAGCCAAGTTTATGGGAAATGGGAGAGAATCATATCAAACACTTCAACTCCCAAATTAGAAAGATGTACCCTGAAATCACAAGTAGTTATTTCACATGCATTAACTTTTATTGCCTTTCCAATTCAACTTTTATCTAATATAATTGTCTCCCACTACTCTCTTCCTTCCTTCCTTCCTTCCTTCCTCTATGTGATAATTACATTTTTTTTTCTCATAGGAAAGTCTAGTAAAGAGCTAGAAGTGTTCAACTACACAAAAGCTTGCCAATTAGGTAGGATTCATCCCACTCTTATCAACCAATAATAAGTTTACACACCTAGAAGAAACTTCATTAAGTAAAGCAAAATCATTCTAGTAGACATGAGCCATTTTGGCTAGGAAGTTTGCACATGAGTTGGCATCCTTGGGAGCATATAGGATCCTATAGTCATTATGAGAGCATATGGCTTCTTATACTTCATAAACAGCTTCAGTAAAAGAATGTTCAGTATTAACACCCTTGTAAATTAGATTAAGTACATCTAAGGAATCATAGTATATAATAGCTTTCTCAACATTGAGACTAGAACAAAGTCTCGATCCATACTTAATAATGTGAACTTCAGCTATAGTGATTGGTAAATTTCCCAAGTTACTAACAAAGCCTTTCAGCCACCCCCTATAAAATTCCAAACCAATCCTCCACATGCTACACTAGTCTGTTGATATACTGAAGCATCTGCATTTATTCAAACAGTGCCCTATGTTGGGGCCACCTATTTAGAAGGTTGGGTAGCATCCATTATAGGCTTTTGAATTTATAGGTGCTTAAGATCTCTTTCTTTCATTAGCCTTCTTCTACACATTTGGATGATCTTATTAGTGGTATAATTAGTGCCTTCAAAAATGAATTTGCATCTATATGTCCATAACAACTAGAAAACATTTCCAAAGACTTTAATCTAGGGCCAATTTGAAAGGGGCTACCTCCAATTTAGTGGGATGTGTTCCATTTGATCCAATACTTCAAGCTACAAGAAAAGAAATAGTCATGATAAACAGGGTTTATAATATCCTTCCATAAGTATTTTGCTCTCTCACTTTCTCTCAAAATATAATTGATGCTCCCATCACAATCGCACTCAAAAGGTAAACTCGCATCATTTGTAATTCCTCTCTTCACTCTCAATAGATTGCTAGCAATCCTCTCATGAATAATTTGTAAAAAAGAATTTTAATTTCTTCAGAAAAGGCCACTTCCACAAGTACCTCCAGGTCTGATTCCAATTAGCAGAAGCATTGCCTTTAAGGAATTAATAAGTCGACTTAATCAAGAATTGCCTATCACTTGCAGGTTGCCACTAGTATGTATCATTCTGTTGGTTAATATGGGGCTTACTAGTCAATTTTATTAATGATATCACTAGCAAAATGGTTCTATAGCTTTTGTCTATCCCATACTCCCCAAGGGGTTAGAAAATCACTAACCTTGTCTTGGGCTTCAATAGTTTGATCTAATCTAGATATATAATTGATGAGGGGCTACTGAGTCAGAGCCTATCTATCCCAAGAAAAACTCATAGACTAATCATTATTAATCTTTTTCCTTATGCCTTGAAAAAAAGTATCCTACACCTTAAAGATACTCTTCTAAACATAAGAGGCAAATTTTTTCTCACCATAATAGGGATTTCCTCCCTTCCACAGTTGTATTTGGCCCTAAGGCATTTAACCCATAGGCAATCAACTATGGTCAAAAGGCCCCAACAAAGTTTAAGAATAAAAGCTTTGTTTTGTTTATGCAGATATTTAATTTCCAAGCCTGATTTTTAACCATGTCCTAGGATATCAAAAGCATTGTCTTACTATCTTCCCTATTAGTTCATAAAAAATTTCTACTATACTTCTCCACTTCCTTCAAAACATTCATAGGAATAAGCAAGGTTTGCATGAGATAGGAAGGTAGGGATGAAATAATAGATTTAATGAGAATCGCTCTTCTCGCTATATTCAAAAAAGAGCTTTTCCAAAATGAAAGCCTTTGTTGTATCTTCACAGTAAGAGGAAGAAACATACCTTTGTGAACTCTATTATGTAAAAGGGGAATGCCAAGATATTTCCCAAGATTAGGGGTAAGCCCTAGCCCAAGTTGTTGGCTCAGAACAAGAGCTTGCTGAAAACAAACACATTTATATATAAATGCTTAATCTTATCTTTAACTCATTATATATATATGTGTGTGTTGTGTGTGTGTGTGGTGTGTGTGTGTGTGTGTGTGTGTGTGTGAGGAATCAGCTTTGACCTTTTTACTTCTAGTGACCAGTCATGCTTGGTGGGTGGTTGTGATCAGTCCATTTATACACATCTTTTGATAGGTTTTGTTTCAATTTGAATTAATAAAGGCATGCAATAGATGGAAAATGGAATATATTGCCTCAATGGGTATTTTATGTGATTTGCAAAGAAATGGATCAAAAATGCAGGAGGAGAAATCCAGCCTTTGAACAGGAGCCATAAGAGAACCTCATTATTTAACCAATGATATATATATATTTGTGAAAATAATTAATGATAGAAAATCGGTGCGTACCATAACATTTGCAAATTAAAATAAAATTAAATAAGTCAAAATACATAGAATTGGATGAAAAATGGCATACGGATCAGGGCTTGAGAATTATTTGAATGTGTGGAAGCCTGCACCTTATTTTGGGAAGGGAATATAAGACCATTACTATAATATACATGGAAACACAGAAAAACAGACATCATTCCAAAGTTTGCCATTAAATCACTTTCTATATATGTTAGTTCTCATCTTTTTATCGATCAAAGGTAGAGCTGAAAATAAGGACCGGACCTGAAAGGCTGGGCCAGGAGGCCCTATTCAAATAAGGATTCAGGCTTTGAAAATTATTTTTTTTAAAGGAACCGAGCTTGAAGGCCTAGCTCTGATAAGCCCTATGAAAAAGGGCTCAGACTGGGGTTGCCCACCAAGCCTTGATAAGGCTGCTTATCTATATATATATATATATATACACACACATAAATACATATATTTGATTGATAATGACACAATTTGGTTAATATTTATTGTAGGTGACAAAGAAGAAGTTGTAAAGGTAATTGACATTGAATCTCTACCTCCATCTAGACTTTTGTCCTTAAAGGTTAGGTCCGCCCGTATTCTCAACTATAATCAAAGGGGTAGAAAGAGGAGCGCGTGTGAAATGAAAGGCTTCAGGCACGTGGGAGGAGCAGAGTGTATCGTTAGGCTCAATGAAAGTCCCCACCGCTTTGTCAGCTAATTTCATATGACAGAAGCAAAGAATTTACCGTCCTGCCCTATCACTCACCACCGTAAAAAGAAAACTATTTAATTAAGAGCCAATGAATATGATGGTTTTAATACCTAAATATTTCAACGCCCTTAATATTTTTTATCAAGACATTTATATTTAATGTGATATTATTTTATTTCTATGTTTTCTCAGTACCATGTATCTTTCATCTTAAATTTAGTATTTTGTCATCAATTTCTTTAATAAATATTATAAATAATATAAATAAATTTTCATAATTATTATCATTATAATTTCAACACATTTTTTTATAGACATGTTGATGGATGATTGTTAGAAGAATCAGAGAAACTAGGTTATATTAATATAGCATATAATACTTGCTCTGAAATTGGAGACTTCATGCCCTGGACGTTAAAGTAAACCCTGAATACTATGGTTTACACCTATCAGAGTCAAATTAAAGTTTTGGAATAATATAAGGTTGCGGTAGAGTATATCGATTGCAAGAATATGATGAATCATATTATCGTCCCCATCATTGTTGTGGAATAATCATTTTTATTCCATGGATACACTGTTTATATAGATATTCTTTATTCAATTTGAATTTGGAAGACAAACCGAATTTCCTTATCTGTCCAAAAATTAAGAAACTAACCTCACCTAAGATAGAATGTAGCCAACTCTCTTTAAAAAAAAAATGAAATTTGACTATTAATGTTGTAAATCAAATTCCAAATCTTTCTACCAAACAAATACAAATAGTTTAATGTAAATAAGATTGTGGATGCATTTTATTCAAATTTAAATCAAAGAACATGTATATTTTCCATGCATTATGTATAGCAAATTAATTTTTTTCTTGGAAATATGTAGTGTGGGTGTATATTAATCGGTTATATTGATTTAATGTTATTATAATTGTATTTTTCTCATTTCTATATTTATTCTAATAATTTTCATATTTTATCAACTTTAATAGGAACTTCAAATATAAATTTTCAATAATTATCCCAAGTTATATTAAATTTATATTCTCCCCTTTTTTTTTCTTCTTGTGGTCGTCAGATACAGTCTTATTAAAATAAGCAATTTGCATAATTAGAAAATGAAAACTTGACCTCAGCGCTATTGTTGTCAACTTGTCATTTAAAACTCAACTATGTATAGTATATAATAAAGAGTGTATGTGTGCGTAATATATGCAGAATATGTTGACCAGGCTAAGTCAGATCTAAGTACTTGGCTTTATACTGATGGCTAGCTAGGTGATATGTTGGAAAAATATTATTACTGAAATATTCTAGAAGCCTTTACAATTGGTTATAATTTCCAAAATATTATCATTATTTTTGTTAGTATATTCAATTTAATTCTTACGTGTTGGTGATTAATTTGATTTTTAGTAAAATACATGACCACATTGTTAAACTATGTCTTTTGATGATCACAAAACTAAGAGAGAGATGTTTTTCACTTGTGCAGATTTTGAGAATCAATGAAATGACAAAACCTCCTAGGGCATGAAGATCAAGAGAAAACTTAGTATAATAGGTTTATTTCTTTTGTTGTATTAGATTCAACGTGAAAAATTATAAGAGTTTAATCACATGTCTTTAAATGGTAAGAATGCATCATTTTAGATCCAACCTTAGGCTCACAAGTCCTTTGATCTTAAGTGTCAAATATTTAGAATGCACCTAAACTCATTTTTTGAATTCACACTTGATCTAGCATGTTCCATATGTGTTTTGGGTACCCTGAGTGCATGATAGGGCTTAGTAGATCCAATTCAAACCTGCGTTAGAATGAATGTTGCTTGATTTAAACTATGTAAGTTAAACACTATATTGTGAACCATTCCATCTTGAATTAGAGTAATCCGCACGTGTTTTAGCATCTAACTGTGGGAAGTGTCTTGGAGATGCTTGTGTATTGATTCATGCTTGAGTGCACTTTTGCTCACACTTGAATTGTCCAAGAGTGTCAGATTGAGTTTGTATAAGAGACATTCTATGCCTGGATCAAATTGATCCACGCTTGAAATATAATCTACCTGTTTTAGGTTCAAGTCTAACCATAGAGCCTTATAACCAAGCAAGCCAAATCAAGCTTGTTTTGGAGTATTCCAATCGTGTTTTGTCACATAGAGAAGCTTGGTGCTTCTATCATCCTTTCCACCCTTGAAAACCATTAGTACCCATACATGATTTGTCACATAGAGAAGCTAGGTACTTCTGTCATTCAAATCATGCTTAAGAGCATTATAACCCCACGCCCAACATGTCATGGGTGAACCAATCCATATTGAACAAGCTCCATTCCACCCATGAAGAGGACCAATTCATGCTTGGATTAGACTCTAACACTGCATTAAATGCTTTACAAGAAAAGTGCTATTTCTAATATTCTTTACTCTTACACATATCCAACTACTATAATCACTTTCCTGAGTTTTTCTAATGGTCTAAACTACCTAAAACTATGTATAAGACCTCATTTAAGTTAATGGGTAATGATTGAAGTGCATAAAACCTTAATTGCATTGAATTCTTACTATTTTGCACCATATTCATGTGAAAATAGCTTTGACTTAGTTTACAGGACAAAACTATATTATCTACTCTTTTAGGAGTTATGTTTTAGAGTGCCTAAATTGTTTCTATCAACTTAGTGAGTGAGAATTGTCTAGGAAATATCTTCCACTTATTTTTAAGTAACTCAAGGGCTATTATCCCTTAAGTTGTTAACAAAGAAGAGGTTTCCTCTATAAAGGTGATTATTATCAAGAGAGGTATTCTCTTGAATTTGAGAGACTCACAGGTATTGTGAAAGACTAATAAATGGCTCATAAGTGCCCAAGCAAACTTGTGGATTATACTATATATGGTGCCTCGAAATAGTGGAAAATCATAAGGGTGATCCTGACGATTGGATATATGCCAATTGGTTGGACTAAATTAAGATAAATTCTCTATATAGTATCTCCATCTCTTAGCTCTTTATGTTCAATACATTTATTTTCTGCTCTCTCTCTTGGTTCTTCAACTGAAGATTGTGAAAGCTGTACTTGTCAGGGAGTGAAAGAAGAAGGCATTGTGTGTTGATCAAAAGATGATGAAGAATGTAACGTGATAATGCTCTCTTCAATATCTGGTCAAAGTCCTTTTAGCCACATCATCCTCCATGTGGCAAAATTTAACGGTAGAATGTTTAAGGGGCTGATTCTAAGAAATTAAAATAAATTATATGGAGCTGATTTAAAATTAGATGAAAATACAAGGACCGGGGAATTAATTTTCCCATTTATTTCTTATTGGAGGGCTTGGAGTATAAACGGAGAAAATCTTTCACAGAATAAATACTCTGTAACTTTGAATAATTTGGAATTATTGACAATTATTTTTTGAAATAATATCAAACGGAAAAACACATCAGTATTTTTGATGATAATCATGCATGAATCTTAAAACAAATAAGTTTTTTTTAATGTTTTTATTATGTTGGCTATTATTGCTATGATTATATTACTTGATGGAGTGAAGTGCCGAAGATATAGCATAGCAGAATGAATAAATAACAAAAATTAGATGATTATGAAATCTCAGAGTTCTAATTTCCACAATCTTTTTTCTAGAATGCAATAATTTAAAGACAATACCATCAAAGGTAAATTATAAAATGAATTGATAAATTGCAACATTTATGATGCAGGATATTGGAAAAGTAATTATAATGCAAGAAATTGACAGGGAAATAAACATAATTGTCCTCAATCTAATGGGTATAATATTTAGGTAAATATTTTTTACGGTGCAACATTTTAGTAATTCATTTTATTATTGATAGCATACAAGTAAAAAAGCTGTAAAGGAGGGAGTGAGGGTAAAGCAAGAGAGCTCATCTCACTGAAGAAAGAGAAAATACGAGAGGTGAGAGAAATCTGTGACGGTTAACAAAAATTAACTTTATTGAAAATTATAATAAGAATAAAAATTAAAAGAAATCAGCTATAAATTTAAAATTTGTAGCAAGTTTTATTTACTAAAAAAAGAAAGAAAACCTTTTACACAGAATTTGAAATTATAAATCCTAGTATGCAGTAGAGAAAAAAAGACAAATAGGAAGAGGAAAAAAAAGAAAAAAAATGTAGAATAGACCATCTTTGGTTTTGAAATTTGAAGGGATGGAGTAAAATTACAAAATGAATTAAAGAAGGGTAAAAGGGTAAAAATACCTACAAAGTGGTCAGCCAGGGGCACCCAGTAGCTTAAAGTGGAGAAAATGGCATAAATGTCCATAACGTTACATGAGCAGATATAAAAGTGACTAAACTATTAACTTTGCCCTAACATCGTTAGTTTCCAATGTTAAATATTAACTATGCATATCATGTGGTAGTCTTTGTTGACGTGGACTAAAAAAGGGATAAAATTACCTGTGAAGTCATTGGCCAGGAGCATCTTGTAGCTTAAAGTGAGAAAAAAGGATAAAAATATTCATCATATTACAAGAGTTGATGCAAAAATGACAAATCTATCAAATTCCTTAAATATTGACTGTTTAGTTAACATCTAAGCAGAGTTAACTATTTTTATGCTGATGTAGATAAAAAATATTTCTAAGTAAATTTCTACAAAAGTTGATCGATCATCGTATGAATATCTATAATGTTATTTTAATAGGTGCAATAGTGATCAATCCATCAAAATCTATACCACATGGTTTCTTTCTTTGCCACGTATCCTACCCCCTTCCTCACTCCCTCTCCATTCATTTTACTTGTCTGCAAAATTTGAGATTCAACACAGTAAGATAGGTTGTACATAATTGAAGATCGAAACTAAAGATACCTTCTATGCCGCCCTACCTTAAGAACATTGTCATAACTTTAAGCAATTTCATTCAAGATTGGTTCAAAGTTTTCAAATGGTTTTCTCTACTACTACAAAGAAGTGAGTGATTTAATTTGATGTTTTGTCAAAATGACATTTTCCCATATGATATTCATATGATGATTGATTAACCTTCATAGAATTGCACTTGGAAATATTTTTTGTCCATGGTTACGAAAAGTAGTCAACTTTTATTTAGGTATCAACTAAATAGTCAACATTTAAAATATTTGATGGATTAGTCACTTTTGCACTAACTTTGGTAACATTATAGATGTTTTTGCCCCTTTTCTCATTTTAGGCTATTGGATGTTCTTGACCGATGACTTTTTAGGTACTTTTGCCCTTTTTTAAGTCTACTTCAATAAAGACTAACATGTGGCATGTACAGTTAGTGTTTAATAATGAAAACTAACGACGTTAAAGCAAAATTAATGGTTTCATCACTTTTGCATCCATTCATGTAACGTTGTGGGTATTTATGCCATTTTCTTCACTTCAGGTTATTGGATACCCCTAGTTAATCACTTTGTGGATATTTTTGCCTTTTTATCCATTAAAGAATGGGAGTTTCATTAATGACTATATGAAGGTTTGGTGAAGAATCCAATAGATCATGTCACTTTCCTCCATTGATATTAGAATACAATGGATGCTAGCTTTAAGCACCGGTTAACAGAAAGAACTAGAGGGCAAAGAATAAATTCAAAATTTGGATCCAATACTTTTCAACTTTTACTAATAAAATTTGAAAAACCAAAAATGCCCATAACTTGCTTCTTATATTGAAAGAGATGAAGAGGATTCCCATTTTTACATCTCTATTAAATTCTGAGGATCCCCTAGTTACTGTTCAAATGGATACATTTTTTGGAATATATTTCTATAATATATAGATGTTGTTTTGGATTTAGAGAAATTAAATACAATGTGTTATCTAAAATTTTGTGATATTATTTTAACGTGTGTATGTGTGTGTATTTGTAATCATGGGTACGTATCTCCTAACTAACAACCAAGTACTAATTCCTCATGCGTATAGCTACGTAGATATACACATAACATATTTTTTTGTCAGTGAGATTTAATAAAGCAAGACACTTGAAATATGCAAGTAGAAAACAGCTGTACAACTTCAATTGTCTGGTCACTCAAAGATGGCATGTGAATGGACGCATATATACATATAGAATGTTTGCTCTCATGTACTGTGAGAGTGTGAGTCTAACAATTCCCTCCATCATCCTAAGTTTTGCATGGCTTTCCGGCCAATTGTAAAAAATAAGCAAGTAATAATTGAAATTTTAAATTTTCCATGAGCCACAAGTAATAATTAATAAGCAAAGTCTTGAGCATCATCAAAGTAAAGAATAATTGAAATTTAAAATTTTAATAATTGACCATTGAAATTTCTAAGTTATTTTGGCAAACTTTAATTTGAGCCTGAAGTAATAAGTAAATAAAAAAATCATATGTAAAAGTTAAAACAAAATGCTAAAATAAACAACGAAAAGTCATGGTGGGGACGAGATGTGAAAAAGGGTGGTGAGAAGTGCAGAACATTGAGTTCATATTTTTGATAAAAACAAAAATCAATGACATGCTTTATGAATAAAATTAAAAAATTATTTTCTTTTTTTTTAATCAATCACTAGAAAAATTTGTGTATGGACACAGTGTATTACGTTTATTTGTATACTATCTAATAAAGATATGTCACATTATATTCGTTCAATCTTACATGTTATCCCTCATTTATATTATTTTAAATTGTCTTTGATTGAATTGAGATAATTTTATTCTATAAGAAAGGGATGCGGTAGTAATCCGAAATAAATTTGGAAACGACAAAGAAATCCATCCATTTATTTATCCTTTATTTCTTTCATATAATTAAAGCTGGAGAGAGAGAGTGCGCTGACACCTTCATATAAAAAGAATCGATTTTGTTTCCTTAGTTTCACATGGCCAAAAATCACTTCAATTGGTTATTATGGAATGAGGCTTCATTAGAAGTGACATGTGCAAAGCATGAAAATAAAAAACTACAAGTGAAAAATGCTGTTTTATTAATAATATAAAATTAAAGAAACAACTTTTTCTTTTCTATGAACAAAAGAATAATCCTGTGAATGTGTGCTGAAATATGTTGAAGGTTACTTGCTCCTCTAATCCTATTTATAAGACACTCACAACATGTTTCATTAAAATCAAGGAAATTGTAAAACTCATTAATTCTGTATAAAAATCCAATAAGTTCACAAACTTGCACCTATTAAATATGCATACTTTAATAACATATCTTCTCTCACCAACATTCAATGGAGGGTAAAGAGAAATTTGTAATAAAAATTTAATAATGTGACTTATAAATATAATAAAAAAAACCTTCTCTCTCCACTTTATAAATAGAATTGAAAGGAATATAAATAAGATTAGAGGAGTATATTAAGAAAATATGTTCAACCCTAAATACATGAGATAGGAATCAATATTTAATAAGGATATGATGAAAGTGGGAGGGATGGTGGTCGGGAATACTATAAACAGCCCTCATTGCAAGTTGGGGTATATATATAACTATATATATGTGTGTGTGGAGGTAATTTCTTCTTCTGATGCTATATTATGAAAAGAAACATTTTGAGTGGGAACTTTTTTTATTAAATTAAATAACATATAAATTTATCTCCAAAAAAATTAATTTACAAAGTTGCATGTGACTAAGCAAGTAAGAAATAAGAAAGAAAAGAGAAAAACCTAGTAAATGTACAGGTTGCAAATGCGCAATCCATTTTCTTTTTTAAGATAAAAGAAACATTTTTTTTTAATTGGAATCAATTGCTTACTGTTTTGGGAAAAAGATAGAAATATAATCAAAGGAAGTAAATATTCCACTATAAATATATAGTCGATAGGACGAACCAAGATTCATTCACAATTTCTCTCTTTTTGGAAACTTGTGCGTTTTTGGAATCACTATCTGTCCTGGTATGTCATTATCGAATCAATTAATGCAGCATATGGAGATAACTTTGTTTCCATTTGTTTGCACACTTTTACGAATTATGATAAAAAAATTGGAAATATAATATTTTTTTGTAAAGTCCATAATATCCTTGGAAATGATTATAAATATTCCCTCCCTGTTCTCCCTTTCTCCATTCTCACTCTCTCGATGTCAGCTAACGCTTCTTCTTTCTTCCTCTACTTCTTTCTGTGATTCTTTGTTTTCTCTTTTTCTTCCTTTACCTCTGAAAAATGGCTCACGCGATCACTGTGATTCTGATGGTGTTCATGGTGCTGTTCGTCTCCTCACCCGTCACCCAATCCCTGGCTCAGTTTGTCAAAACTCAAACACAGAGAGATCTGAAGAAGAGTTAAAGAGTGAAAGAGAGGGCAGGCGAGCTTCAGGTTCATCGCCCTTCACTTCCAAATAATCGTTCACTAAAAAGCATCATTTTGGCACTTCTAAACTCATCTTCAACGACCAAAAGAGATCCGGAAGTCACACGGTCATTTAAGGTCAATCTTATTCAAATTACTTCGTCATCCTCGGCATCCATAGCCACGTTCTTTAAATCCGAGCTCCGCCATCAGGCACTCACAATACAACACAACACATTTAGGGAGCAGAGAAATGGCGAGCGAGGGAATCGGAGACACCTTTGTGATCAGAGAAGACCTCATCAAGAAGGCGCATATGTGAACGTGCCTTCAAATCTCAAAAAGATAAACCTTTTTCTCACCGAAAAGCATGGTTCTGTTAGCTTCAGGAATCATATCAATGCCCATATACGTGCCTGGAACGCCATTCAACAAGGCCATAAAAGCTTCAAAGTTCATAAGGAAAGAGCTTTTGGCCATTATAAGGCAGAGAAAGGTGGATTTAGCAGAAGGGAGTGCTTCTGCAACACAAGATATACTGTCTCACATGTTGACGACCGGTGATGAGAATGGACAGTACATGAGTGAGTTGGACATTGCTGATAAGATTCTATAGTAACTTTAAACTGTGTTGTTTGCCTGCAGTTAACCATAAAGTTGATACTTTTTAATTTTCACAATTTTAAAGGACCTATATTTTACTGCTAAAATCTTAGTTCCATAATCAGAAACGAGGAGTCCCCACTTGGTGAAAAAATCACCGCATGAATAATTCAAGCTCTCTTCCTCCTGATAATAATCCGAAGGGATATACACTGGGTCAAAATCCAGAATCTTTCCTTCAAATGAATTTTCCAGAAGGAGGACGAATTATTTTTCGTCACAAGTCTTTCCAACTCACACTCTGTTTTCAGCACAGTAAACAGAGGTAGACGCAGGAAAACAGATGCCCAAGCGTTGTAAATAAGAAAGCTCAAATATTCAATTATAGGTTTACTTTGTTAAGGCTTGGTCCCTCATTTCTGAAGAAAAAGAAACACCGCATAGAATCTCTGAAAGTAGATAATAATATATATTTAATCTCCTCTTTTATGCTCTTTGCACTATAATCATGATTAGTGATAATCTGGCCTCAAGCTACGTACAATACCTTGCTTCACTGTTTTAAAAGTCCAGCCTCTCTGTTAATTATTTTAGTATTATGTCAAAGTTAAGAACAGATTCCGTTAATCCACACACACACACATTACAAAGTTGAAGAGTACCAGCCTCTCTTTTCACCAAGTGGTGACTCCTCTTTTTCTGATTATGGAATTAAGATTTTAGCCGTAAAATATAGGTCCTTTAAAATTGTGACGACAAAAAAGTATCAACTATGTGGTTAACTGCAGGCGAACAACACGGTTTTAAGTTACCTACCATTTTTTTCAACAAATAGAAAGTTAAATTTTATTAGGATAGTGTTTGAAACTGATGTCGTCACTGTTTTTCTGTCTTTCCATATTATGGTAAATGGTCCCATCGATCACTTGCCAAAATATCTTTCCATTCAATGAGATATATTAACCAAAATTGATCATCGTCCAGAATGACACTTAGGGTTCAAAGATATGATGTAAATAAAAACGCCTACTCTAATTAAGGAAACCTGCATATGTAGAAAAGAAAACTTTTTTCGGTGTTGGTGAGGACGATTCACAAATTCTTGCACATGCATGCATGTAGAACCAAAAGCCACAGTGAAGTCATTCATTCCCCACCTGGTGGTAATTAATTAATTGACCAAACTCATATCTCACCTCATGCCATGGGGCATGTTCATTACAAAATATGCCAGCAAGATTTAAACTCTTGACGTCTTATCTTCCAAATCTCATATCCTCATTCTTTGCCATTTAAATTAAAATGCATATACAGTCATGATATGTGAAATTAATTACTCCCTTCATTTAAAAATGTAGGACATTTTTTGAGAGGTTAAATGTTCAAAAATATAAGAAATTTTTAGTCTTTCAGAGTATAATCATGACCTTTTTTTCTAAAAGTGTTTCTATTGATAATAACTTTATATTTATTGTAAGATGTTTAATAGGAGTAAATATGAAAAGATAAGGTTAGTTGAAAAATAGGTAGCTACTTTATTGGGGTGAGATTCGGTTAAAAATACCTTACATTTTTTATCAGAGGAATTATATGTTATTTACCTATATACACATATATCAAACACGAGCAATATAACAGTAAAAAGATATGAGTATATTATATTTTATTTTCAATAATTAATTTGATAAATTAATTTATAAGACTACTTATATTTTATTTTTACCAACAAATATTATTTTTGTTAGGAAAATATTCTTAAAATGAAATAAATTATCAATATTAAATAATTTGCTTATAAACATTTTAAACCATTCTAAAATTTATTTTATTTTTAAATGAAATAATTAAGTGTATAATTTATTTATAGATATATATTATATTAGTTTATGTTAAATATCTTTTATTTTTGTCTTCTCCATACTTTTTTTAAAAATTAACAAATAAATAATACTCCCTCCGTTTAAAAATATAAGACATTTTTAACTAAATCTCACCTCCTCATAAAGTAGTTATCTACTTTTCAAGTAACCCTATATTTTTATATTTATCCCTATTAAACACCCTATAATAAATATAAAGTTATTATCAATAGGGAAACTTTTGAAAAAAAGAAATGATTATATCTCAAAAAACTAAAAATGCCTTACATTTTTGAACATGTAACTCCTCAAAAAATATCTTACATTTTTGAATAAAGGGAGTAAAATTTTTATCTTCTCTCAAAATGGTTAAATATTTCCCCTTCTTTTCTTAAAAACAAATTTAT
The DNA here is from genome assembly GCF_029017545.1 of Prosopis cineraria. Lineage (NCBI taxonomy): Eukaryota > Viridiplantae > Streptophyta > Magnoliopsida > Fabales > Fabaceae > Prosopis > Prosopis cineraria. The sequence continues at coordinate 30,167,538 of NW_026555342.1, read as the reverse complement.
CTCCAATTTTTTTGATTATCTTAAAAAAATATTTTGATAAAAAATTAATTTTAACCATATAAATTTTCTTATGAACATCTTACATACTAATAACTTATAATACAAAATAATTACAAGGATCTTACATGTGATAGATCTAGCTAACCTCTAATCATTATATCATAACAATTGGTGGATTTGAATTATTTTTTATATTCTTCTTTGTAATAATGGGGACTTGAGGATTATATTGTTTTGATGTTTTCTACGGGAAATGAAGAGGGTTATTCGAACTCGAGGTTTGAGTTTGATGCTTCCTTTCATTTTGTTCTTCTTCTTCTTTTCTTTTTTTTCCCTTATCTCGAATTCGTATGTATGACTATGTGTCGAAGCCTGTACTTTATTTTATTTCGTGTTGTTCATCCTCTTATTGATATCCAAATTCCACTACAACAAAACAGTATATTTCTCTCAAAAATTTCTCTTAGAAATAATAAGGTGAGAAGTTCTCTCTGATTTTCTCTCAAAAAATCTCTTATATGAATGTTTTCACGAATTTTCTCTCAGTTTATGAAATAGAGAGAAAATTGGAGAGAAAATCTGAGAGAAACTTGAGAGAAAGTAAGCGCGCTATGGCGGAAATTTATTCTCTCGAACAATATCGAGAGAAACATTTGGCAGAAATAATAAATAAAAAACAAAAAATTATAAAAAAAATTTGCATAATGTTTCTCTCAAATAAATCAGAGAGAAGATTTCTCTCGGATTATTCGGAGAGATCCTTAATATTTTCTCTCAAAATAATCCCACAGAAATTGTTATCTCAGAAGTAACCGAAAGAAGTTTCTCTCAGAAAGATTTGAGAGAAAGTTTCTCTCAGAATAATCGGAGAGAAATATTTTAAAAAATTATAAAAAAATTCTATATAATATTTTCTCTCATAATAATCTGAGAGAAATATTTCTCTCAATAATATTTGAGAGAAATGCTTAAATTTCTCTCGAAAACTTCTGAGAGAAATGTTCTCTTAGATTATTCTGAGAAAATTTTGATATTTTCTCTTAGAATTTTCTAAAAGAAATTATTTTTTTATTTTTTAAATTATAATAAATTTTGTTACCATTGAAGTATATTTTTTTATAAAAGTAAAGTAAATTAAATTACTTGTGAAATATTAACCAGGAACTAATCATCATTTTAAATTGTGAATATATGTAAAAAATATTATATTTGATTTAAGGATTTGTAATATTAAAACAATAGAAAATAAATTAAATATATTGTTGTTCATGTGTTATAACCTATTTGCATAATGATATAGACATTTCACTAATAACTCGTTTTTCCTAGTTCATAAGGTGAAATATATAATTGACAATTGTTTAATTAATTACTTGTAATATGTGTGAAATAGTGTATGCTTTGCATTTATTGTCATGCGCATGCGTGCACATAGGTATACATATCTTGTATTATATTCTCTTGGTCCCAACTTATAAAAGAATACTGGTGGTATTTTGTTATGCGTAATCTTGCGTCATTTTATCTTATAATTTGAGATGCAATATTTAGTATGTTATTTTTATAAAGGAAATTTAAGAAGAAAGAAGCTTAAGGGAAGAAGTTGATAAATAGTAGTTTCTCACTAGTAATATTGAAATATAAATAATGAGCTTTTATGTATAAAATAATGTAAAATAAATAATATTTTAATAATTTTCATTGTTAATAAGGATTTTTATATAAAATATAATAGTTTAGGATTATTGTGTATGTGTATGTATTTATATAATTATGTGTGGGATAATGAGTACATGGTGCTATGGCTCAATTGGTGATAATAAATTATTATTTATATCCCTCACGTGTTGAGTTCAAAACTCCAGAAGTCCAATTTTTTTTTTATTTTGCTGGTACAAAAAAAAAAATAAACGTGAAGCAATTGAAAAAAAAAAAAGAATTTCAAGTTATATCTGAAATCCCTAATTTCACTTTCACTGTAGAATTTCATTTCCCTCCCCTTTATCACTCACTCCTGCCGCCTTTCTCTTTCAGGTCATCATTTCCTCTTCATCTCTCCTCAGCTTCTTCCTCCACCGTAGCTCCTCCATTTTTTTTTTGCTGCCTTCAGCGTTCTCACATCAGTAGATAGAGAGCTTTATCATTCGAGTTCCTCCTTCAATCTGTCAGGTACTGTTTTTCTCCTAATCCATTTTGGGTATTTGAGTCTATATATTTCTGCACATGTTTTCTTCTTATATAATATCCTGTATGTGTTTGTGTGTACGCGAAAGAGAGAGAGAGACTTGAAGATTAGGAAAAAGAAAATAGGATAGTGGAGTGGAACTGTATTTATTCGTGGATTGTACAGAGCTAAAGGGGGGAGAGAGAAGATTGGGGGTTTAAATTTGTTAGACTCTTGTTGGGTATTGATAATAAAATGAACTCTGCTTGAATTTTTTTTTTGTCTTCTTTGCTTTCCATGTCAATGAATTGGCCCCCACTAACTTTGTTTTTTTCTCCTTTTTACACGCATGTTTTACTCATTTGCCCAACTTTGTAGTGTTTGAACTTTCAGGAATCTCATATAGCTTTTAAACTTCATTTTTAATTGTTTTTCTTTTTATTCTTTTATTAATATAATATCCTTTATTTCAAAAAGAAGAAGAGAGGTAGAGAAGAAATAATGGACATAGGAATGATGCATCCATCACATGGTCCCTGAAGACTTTGTTCTACTTTTGTCAACTTTGTCATTTTAGATTGGACCTATAAATAAAGTTCTTGAGGTCTCCAGCTGAATCATAATCGAAAACAATAAAATTTGTCCTATCTGCAATATTATAAACACATGTTAATGAGTGTTTAAAGGATGATATCCGCCTTTCTTTTACTATATCAAGCTTCACTACAAATGTTGTAATTTGAAGTATTATGTTCTAATTTGAAGTAGGATGTTCTAATTTTTTTCAACTTAAGCACTGTCTCCCTTTTTACCCAAAAAAAAATTATTTTCATATTTTATCATGTTCTAATTTATGTTTCCCAAGTAAATCACACCTAAAAATAAGCCAAAAAGATATACATAATTAGTCAACAATCTCTATCAAATAGTCTGGAATTTATCAATTTGATAGGATAGTAACTACAGAATTAAGCTAGGTATTGTTCTGTTTATTTCTTATTTTCAAGGTTCTAAAATTCCATAGATGTGTGTGTTTGTGTGTAATTTCAATTTAGTTAATACTTGACTTAGTGATTAAACAAAAAAATACTTGAGTTAATGATTTCATGTGAGGACTCATTAATATAGTTTAAGCACATCCTAACTTCATGGTTGTTTTCATTTGAATCCCCTGTCACAATCTAAGAATATTAATTATTGTCTAGTAGAATAATTTACAATTAAAAAGTGACCAATTTATAAATTTTGCAAGCATTTAGGGAAGAAAGAACCGTGGCTGTGCTTTTTATCTTCCTTTAAGCTGACAACATTTGTGAAGCATAAGGATATAAGGTACATTTGTCCAATTTATGAGTTTAACTTTTTGCACTTTTTTTTTATGTTTTAAGATTCTAAGTGAAAATTAGGCACATGATTTGTTCAAAATTTTGATTTGTTGTAAAAGGCACATGATTTTTTTTATGTTTTAAGTTGCTACACATATTATTTGTTCAAAACTTCTAATAATGAACATGTGCTCTTAACTTTTTCATGTAAGAATATGTTTTAAGTGCTGCTGAATAAAAGTTTTATTTGTTAGCATGTAGTTCATAAATAGAGCTATCTCATGTAGTTCAAAAGAATATGTGGTGAAATAATGGGTTATATACATATTTAATTAATTTATCTTGTTAGATGGAACCTCCCGAGCATCGTCATTGGGTATATAATAGAGTGGATGAAAGAGGTAAGCATATTGATGAGTTCCTTTATGGGGTGGAGGAATTTATTAGGTTTGCTGGCAAAGGGGATGAAGGAAGAAAAATAAGATGTCCATGTGTATCATGTAGAAATTTAAAGCAACACATACCATATGATGTTAGAAAGCATTTATATAGGAAAGGATTTACAAAAGATTACTATTATTGGCATTGCCATGGAGAAGAACGTCCCCAAGTAGCTCCAATTAATGTCAACATTTGCATGACCTCCAATCCGTATGAGCAAATGGTTATAGATGCAGCTGGGCCATCATTTAATGAACATTCTGTTTTTGAGGAGGATCCTAATCCTAATTCTGCAAAGTTTTACGACATACTTCATGCTTCACAGTCTTCATTGTGGGATGGATGTGAGAATCATATTGTATTGTCAGTAGCTGTCAGGTTATTGAGTATTAAGTCTGATTATAATGTCCCAAGTGCATGTGTTGATGAAATCATCACACTAATAAATGAGATATTGACTGCTAATCATCGCATGCCTACAAACTTGTATCAAACCAAGAAATTGATTGGACAACTTGGTTGTGGTTATCAAAAGATTGATTGTTGTGTAAAAGGATGTATATTGTACTATGGTGATGCAATTAAGGATAAATCATGTCGATTTTGTAAGGAACCAAGGTTTAAGGAAGAAAGAGTGAGAAAAGGGAGGATAAATAAGGAGATCCCAGCTAAACAAATGTGGTATTTACCACTTGTTCCAAGACTACAAAGGTTATTTTCATCTAATGCCACTGCTAAGTATATGAGTTGGCATATTGACAAACATCATGAAGAAGGTGTGTTGTCCCACCCATCAGATGGGAGTTCATGGAAGCATTTTGATCAAGCTTATCTAGAATTTGCATCAGAGCCAAGAAACGTTAGGTTGGGGCTTTGTGCTGATGGTTTCAATCCATTTGGCTTGGGTTCACGACCATACTCATGTTGGCCAGTGATTGTTACTCCTTATAATCTTCCCCCTGGTATGTATATGCGACATGAGTACATGTTCCTAACAATCATAATACTTGGGCCAAGTAATCCAAAGAGTAGAATTGATGTTTTCTTACAACCTCTTATTGATGAGTTGAAGATACTTTAGCAAGATGGTGTTCTAACTTATGATATTTCTTCAAAACAAAATTTCACTTTAAGAGCTGCCCTTCTATGGACTATAAATGACTTTCCGGCTTATGGCATGTTAAGTGGTTGGCAGACATCAGGGCTATTAGGATGTCCAATTTGCATGGGTTCTTCAAAAGCTTTTCATTTAAAACATGGCAGAAAAACTAGTTATTTTGATTGTCATAGGCAATTCTTGCCTGAGGATCATGCTTATAGGAGGAACAAACAGAATTTTCCAAAAAATGTTATAGAGAATTCACCACCTCCATTAAGGTATTCAGGAGATGAATTGTACAATCAAGTTAGGGGATTCCCAAAAATAACTGATAAACCAAACATGCGTTTAGAGGGGTATCTAGTAGAACATAATTGGACTAAACGTAGTATATTTTGGGATCTACCCTACTGGCATGATCTCTAAAATCCATGTAACTTAGATGTTATGCACATCGAGGGAAATGTCTTTAATAATGTGTTCAATACAGTGATGGATGTGAAAGGTAAAACAAAAGACAATGAACAAGCAAGATTAGATATAGCCAAATATTATAAACGACCATCTTTACACATGAAAGATTTGGGCAATGGAAAAATGAAAAAACCTGATGCTCCATATAGCTTTAATATGGAGCAAAAGCGAGCCGTGTGTAAATGGGTGAAAACTCTAAAGCTTCCAGATGGCTATGCATCCAACTTAGGACGGTCTCAGCATATTCATATGACTTGTAGTCGTTCCCCTCTTTCTGATACACCTTCTGATAAGAGTTCACCAAATGTTGTGAGCCATGAAATAAACTCATCTAATAGTTTTATGCTTCTTGATGCTGGGTCAAGAGCAAATGATGGTCGTTTAGTTATTAGGCCGCATGGTTCTAATGAGTAAGTATTTCTTTAGATAACTTTATTTATATTAATAGTTATTAGGTCATTGCTATTAATTTTGATGACTATTATTTTTCATAGATTCTTTCCTCATGCACCAACTGTATCTGGTATTTTTGAAATAATTAAAAGTAAATATGAGCATGGATGGCCTGAGTTTAAAAAAGTTCCAGCTGATGTCAAGAAGTTATGGTTTGAAGAATTCAAGGTGAGAATTTTTGTTAAAGTTATATTCAATCCTTATTTATCATATTTATCTAACAATCTTTAACATTTATGTAGCTAAGATTTGCTTGGGATCCTATTTTTGATGGGGCAATCTATCAAATATGGAAGAAGAGAGCTGGTTTAGTCTTTCGTTCATCACTACGAGACATTCATAGTGGAAAATGTAAAGGTGGTTGGATGCTTGAAAAACCAAGAAAGGATTTAGAAATATATTGGAACAGTGAAGAGTTTAAGAAAAAATCCACCACCAACAAGGCAAATCACGCAAAAGATCCAGGAAGCTGCAAACATCGAGGTGGTCGAGTGTCACTTTCAGATTATAAAAGAAAGATGGTAAACATTTGTCACATGCTCTTTACTTTTTTATTCTTTTATGAATTTCTAATTTCTTTTGTTGGAATTTTGCAAGAAGATGAGTGTGGCCATGAGGTCCATTTTCCTGAGGTATTTAAAAAAACTCAATATGAAGAAAAAAAAGGGGGATGGATTTCTGAGAGAGCTGAACAAACGTACGTGAGTTATTTTAAGTTTTCTTAGATTTTTTATGTTTAAAAATATTGCAAATTTTAATAATTAATGATTTATTATTCTTTATTAATGCATAAACTCTTTGAGCAACTTCGTGAAAGTCAAGACCCTACATTATCTGAGTCTGATTCCACTTTATGGATCAAAGCTGTGGGAGGCAAGAGTAAAAAAGGGCATTGTTTTGGATTAGGAGAGCAAGTTGGTCTTCTCAACTCATATAGCTCAATTACATCCAATTATGGTGAACTTACACAGTTAAGGCGTCGTATGGAGGACATATTTCAACAAAAGTTAGATGAAAAAACCAAAAGTTATGAAGAAAGTTTGGCTAATGTTGTAGCTAGAATGGAGGCCCAACAAGAAGAAATGAGAGAAATGAAAGCCACACATGAAGCTCGAGAAAAGCAATTTAGAGATGAGCTATCACAAAATCAAAAGTTCTTGAAGAAAATGATGGCTCAATTTAAGGCCTCCACCAGTCATAGTGTTCCTGTAATCGATGCCCAAGAAGATGAGATGTCTAGTAGTAATGATGGGTCAGATGATGAGTCTAATGATGATACTGATTATGAGTAGATGTTTAGAATTTTTAGTAATTTTGTTATATGTTATAACTTTTGATTGACTTGTAAAGAGTTTTATGGAAACATCTATTTAAATTGGCTATCAAAAAATTAGTGCTGTTGCATTGGTGCTATTATAAAATGTTGAAATGTTAATGTCACAGGGAAGAGGACTAAAGGGAACAACATTGACATCAATATATAATGTCATGTTCTCACAAAATTCTCTCAAAAATTTCTAAGAGAAAATGTTTCTCACGGAATATTTTGAGAGAGAGTGACCAAAGTAGCACACGTTCCAGGTGTGATTTCTCTCGAATTAGCCCGAGAGAAATATGTTCTCTCAAAAAATTTCAAGAGAACTATCTAACTTTCTCTCGGAATTGGTTGAGAGAAATTTCTCTCAGATAATTCAGAGAGAAAGTTCTCTCCGAAAATACCGAGAGAATGTTCTCTCAAAATTACTCGAGAGAATTTCTCTCGGATTAACCCAAGAGAAGTTCTCTTGGATAGTTCGGAGAGAACATATTTCTCTCGAAAATTTTGGAGAGAATATGTTTCTCTCGGAATATCACGAGAGAAAATATTTTTTCCTACGAAAATTTACTCTCTCTTTTTATTTGAGAGAAATTCCGAGAGAAATAAATTTTTTCTCAGATATCTTCACTTTTCTCTTGGAAAATGTCCAAGGGAAAAGTGTTGTTTTGTTGTAGTGTTCCAAGGTATAATAATTATTAAAAAAGGACTCTTGAAAAAAAAAAAAACCATGTATACGTAATTTCCCTTTTCTTTTCTGCTTTCCCTTCCAAGTCCCTGTCATCAAATCAATTGTGTAAAACAAGAGCCTCCAACAATGGAAACCCTCAAAGCAAAATTTTGTTAATGTGGAAAGATATTTCGGGAAGGGAATATGTGACTATTACCATAATATTTATGGAAATACAGAAACAGACATCATTCCGAAGTTTGCCATTAAATCACTTTCTATATATGTCAGTTTTCAGTCATCTCTTTCATCTGCTCTCTGTTTTTTTTTTTCTTTGGTCAAAGCTCTTTTCCTTGTTCTCCCGCCATACTCACTCTATATGTTTTTCCCTCCTGAATTTAATGTGTTACACAATATATGTAACTGAAAAATGTATATAGATATAAATATTAAAATTATTCTGGTTTATAGTAACAAAAAAATATATATATCATTCTAGTTTGCCTTATCATGTCCTCGTTTTACTTCCTTTACTATTTTTTTACCTTTAATTGCGGCTAAATTATAAAATTACAAGTGAAAAAAATTATATTTACATGAAATTTGAAGTGAATATAACATAATTCCCGATTAAAAAGTAAGATATTTTTAACTGAATCTTACATATAATAAATTAGTTAATTTTCTTTAAATTAACATTATTTTTTTCATATTTATCCTTATTAAGTGATCTATTTATCAAGTGCATTTTTGAAAAAAAAAAATTCATTAATTATAACATGAATGTTTAAAAATGCTTTATATTTTTTAATATCTAACTCTTTAAAAAATACTTTATAGTTTTTAATGGATTGAGTATATATGTAAGTACTATACTTCATAAATATAATTAATAAATATGATATCTCTCTTTCTTCTAGTTGAGTTTATGAAGTATTTACATATATGTTCTATTTATGAAGTACAGTATATATGAGGGGTAATTTTACCTTTTCACAACAAATTTTAATTATATTTAAATATTTTGATCATGCAGAGTAGCATCAAAATCATTTCTACAAATCATTGCGTCTAGCGGTCCTTTGATTTTGATTTTTCCATATAGTATGAATAATTTAATTTTCTTTAAATTAACATTATTTTTTTCATATTTATCCTTATTAAGTGATCTATTTATCAAGTGCATTTTTGAAAAAAAAATTCATTAATTATAACATGAATGTTTAAAAATGCTTTATATTTTTTAATATCTAACTCTTTAAAAAATACTTTATAGTTTTTAATGGATTGAGTATATATGTAAGTACTATACTTCATAAATATAATTAATAAATATGATATCTCTCTTTCTTCTGGTTGAGTTTATGAAGTATTTACATATATGTTCTATTTATGAAGTACAGTATATATGAGGGGTAATTTTACCTTTTCACAACAAATTTTAATTATATTTAAATATTTTGATCATGCAGAGTAGCATCAAAATCATTTCTACAAATCATTGCGTCTAGCGGTCCTTTGATTTTGATTTTTCCTTGAGAGTTGATGGCGTTTCCACTGCTTTATGAGTGCACTAATTAGTAATTTCATAAATTTTGTCAGGTGACAGTTTACCACCACCCTGCCCTATCACTCACCAGCGTAAAAATAGTGCTTGTGGCCCCCACCCTCCCCCGATCCAACGGCTCCTAGAGGCATTTTGTCTCAGTGGTGGTTAGGACAAACGATGATGTTTTGGAAAAGATAACTAATGAAAGATGATATCTCCTTTCTGACACATCAAAGTTCTTCCTAAAGTTTGTATAGTTCTTGCTGCCTAGGATGATAAAATATAACATAACGGGACATCAACGCCCAACGATAAATATAGCATAATGGAAAGAGTATTCATGAATGCAAGATGAGAGAATAAAGAACCAAGACCCCTTTGTTATAAAAATAATTGACAATAGTTGATCATAGGCAATTTTTTTAAAAAATAACTTTTAATTCTAATATTAGTTTTATGAAGAATATATCTTAAATGTTAACAATTATCTTTTTCAAAGAAAATTTTATATAATTTTCAAAAAAATATTTATAAAAAATTTTGGCCAATTGAGCCAAACCCAGCCTAAACATTCGAGCATCAAGCTAGCCCAAACTTCACAGCAGGTAGGGTATTGGACAGGGGTGATGTAAAATGGGAAGGAAAAAGGGAAGAGAGAGATAGAGAAAGAAGAAGGAGAGAGAAAATAGAAAGAAGAGTGAGGAGATAGAAAAATATGAATGCTTATTATTCAATACCCAAAACCAAATGCAAATAAAAACTCATACATCTATTTATAGAGCCTAAAGTAATAAAATAATGAAAATTTAAATTTGAATCTTAAATCTAATTCAAATCTTAAAACTGGAGATATCTAATATAATGATAAAATAAATAATAAATCTTAATTTTACTGGATAAATATTCTTATTTAAATATCTCTAATTAATAATCATAATATCTTAACTAAACCTTAATTATTTTAATTAATTATTATCTCATGTTCTATTATTAGGTCCCTTTACAAAGTCTGCGCGAGCAATCAGTCTATATTTCTTCACAGGTAGCCTGCGAATGGACACTGATGGAGTAAACAGGTCTTTTAGTTTGTTGGAATCCACGAGTGGAGGTTTCTTTTGTTAGTTGTGTCCGTGAATGGATATGTGTTAGGCCTGGCTTTTGGGCCTTCTATTTCTTTGCATTTTTAGCCCAATTGATGTCATTTTTGCTCCTTTTCTGCATTTAACATAAGATAAACAAGCAATGGATTTTATTATTATTTAACCCTATTTTGTATATTGTTTGATTGATTTAAGCGCAAAAAAATCATATAAATTATATTTATAACTTTCACTTATCAATACTCATAGAAATAATTTTAGGATTTACAATCATGTGTAAAAAGCAATAAAATGAACAAATTTATTAGTCCAAATTATATGATTCCCAGATAAATATCAACTTAAATAATGAATTTTAGTTTGAAAATTATCACCATCTAAATATAACTTATCACAAATATTATTATATATTTTTTAGTGGCGACCTATATTCAAAAATGCAAAGAACATTTTTACTATGTATAATAATAATAATAATAATAATAATAATAATAATAGTTCATCCGACAAAATTTAAAATCTAGACAATTTATTCTATTTTCTAATTTGACACCGTGCGCGTGTTATATAGGGTTAAACAGAAAATATTTATTTATACATTGAAATATAGTTCCTTCATAGCGCAGTAAAACAGTGCAAGTATAAATATACTCAAGCAATTAAACATGTATATAAAGAATGGTAGTGTTGTAAATGGTCAAATTATATTTTTATGAGGGAAAGGACCACTGTTGAAAGTTTATATCATTCAAGTATCATAAGATTTTGAAAATTTACTGTAGTCCCTTAGTCCTTAATTGAAATTAATTTTTACATAAAATGATCAAATTGTCCCTAAAATTTAAAATAATAAAAAGTCACCCACTGTCATTGGCATTGGCCACCAGACCACCTCTTGGAGCCTACAAGTGACAAGGTCACCAGAGCCTGTGCCGTCAACAACCAAAGCTCCTATACCAATGACACTTTTATTTAAGGATAATTGGTGAAGGTGGCCAACGAAGGTTTAAACCCATGTACCATGAGCCATCTAAAAAATTTGGTGGCCACTAAGCTACCAAGCCCATTTAATTATATGTGGCAAATAAAAAAGTACAAAGCACTTCTGTAATGACCCATAGTTTTATGTAAAAAAATAAATAATAATAATTAAATGAATTAAATTAAATTTGTATGACGTATTTAAATGTGTTTTTATTAATTTTATAAAAGATATAACAAGAAAGATGAAATGGCTTAGTGGAAGCCCTCTTGATATTTAACTCTTTGTTTGGGGTTTGAATCCTCAAGATAAAAAGAGGAGCTTTATTTTTCATTATTATTTCAATCTTATGAAATTACCCTATAGCCCAAACTTAACCCATCAGAAATTTTTTCCCCTATTCTCTCCTTTCCCGACCTGTATGCGCTCTGTACTATGGAGAGAGCCAGAAATTTTTGATCCACAAGTTTCAAACATGTAGGCCTACAATCTTTGTTCTTCATCTTCTCCATCGTCCTCTCCATCCTCTTTCCATTGCCGTTCAGCTCATCGGCATGCTTGAGAGTGTCCGACATAGTTCTCCACATATTCCCTTTTTGAATGCTATAGCAGATCAAATACCCTTCCTCCTTTCATCGTTGGCATCATCTGTGTGGGAAGTAAGTAATCAGAGAGGTTGGGCATGGAGGAGTTTCGTGTGGTTGCTAAAAGAGGTTGCAATTGGTCCCCTCTTGTTCTTTCTCTATTGCTATAATAACCAGAAGTCTTCTTTCCCCTATTTAGTGTAAGCTTTGATTTCTCCTTTCCTTCTCTGTCTTTGGTTGGTAATGTGAGGTATAGAAGTTTCAAGTCCTCTTCCCTCTTGTTGTTCCGTGTGTGCGCCATTGGTTAAGTTATGGAATTTCCCCTTTCCTTTTTCTTCAATCGTGTGAAATATGGAGATAGGAATTGGGACTTCTTTGTGTTTGAGATTAATTTTCATATTAAGGTATATATATATATATATTTCAGAGGCTGATGGATTCAAATATCTATATTGTAAAATTTTGGGAGTTGGAATTGATCAGGAAGAAGTTGGTATTAGTTTATGGCTTGATGGTTACGAAATGTTTGATAAAATGCTTGTTTGAAGGAATTTTGTTTGAATATGTATTTTTGAAATTTAACCAACTCTTATATGAGCAGCATATCTAGTTTGGGCATTATTGATTCTTGAATCTAACTTGAATAATTTAATAATGAAGTGATGATGAAGAAATGTGTAGTTAGTTGAATTCTTTTGAATTATATGGTTGTTGAGAGATTGCTGGGTAAGAAATTTGAATGTTAAAAGGCTTGATTGTGTGGTTTGTAAATAATGTACATTTGGTGTTTTGATAAAAAGCTCAAGGGGAGATTGTATTTTAATGGAGTAATTAGCTATGGCTATTGAGAAACTTTTATGTGTAAAGTCTTGGTTCTAAAATTTAATATCTATTATAGTTAAATATTGGGGGTGATAATGTTGGGAGGGAACTATTAAACTTGTTCAAAGTCGATTAAAACCTTAATATAATTTATAAGATATTTAGAAGAGAAGAAATTCAATTTAAGTTGTAAGAGGTGAACTTTAAATTTTGGAATACTTCAAGTAAGTGAATAGTGTTCTAATGATTTGTTAGTAAATTTATTCTCTTTTAAATTTTGATTAAACATATTCATATATATATATATATATATAATATATATCTAATGTTATGATTTGATTATTTTATCAACAACTATATTTGGAAATTCTTGCATTACATTAAATTTTATGAAGGGAATTGAAATTAGTTTTTTGAATGAATGTTCACAAGTATTTATTATATTAATATTGATTGATCTTATGATTTAATGAACGATTATTTATTATGGTTCATGCATGGGAAAGTATTGAAGGTATTGCATTATGATGATTATATTGAAAAAATTATAAATATTATGTTATAAATGTCCGTAACTCATAACCTTTAGGATTTCTTTATCATTAATGTCCTCATGAATGGCAGAAAGAAGTTTCTTAGTCTTAATAGCTTATAACCTTCAAAGGTTACATAATGCACCATTATATACCTCATTATATCTTTGTAACATTAGGATAGGATTTGAATGGTTGGAAACCTATAAATAGAGGTCATGTCCAAAGCATATGTACACCAATGAATAAGAATTCTCCTCCATTTATTTTCTCTCCATTTCTTGTATTATCTTGTCTTTCTTACTCTTCATATTAACTATATTTTACAACTTGTTATTAGCATGAATTGCTTTGAAAATAAGGTATGAGTTTTTAGTTAGATTAATGTGTTCTTATATTATATATATAATTATATTTTATATTATTGTTTTATTAACATTCTTGGTTATATTGTTCTTATATTTTGTTGTTTTATTTTCCTATCATTTCATTTTCTTAGTTATAAAGTAATTTTAAATTTTTGATTTTATACATTTGAAAATAATCATGTGATTAGTGACTTAATTTAACCAAGTTGCATTTGACGTCCATTGCTTTATTTTTATTATTTGTTGTTATATATTTTTAGGAAGATTGATATACTTATTTTTCTTTCTTTATTTTTATGTATTTGATGTCATCATCATGATTATTATTATTATTGTTATTCATTGCTTTATTATTTATTTATTTATTATTATTATTATTTTAGTCCTCCATTAAATTAATATTATATATACATATTATACATTCTGTGTTTGTTTCTGTGTGTGTATTGATCAATTTATGTTGTTAATATAATTTTTTTTATCATATGAATTATTTGTTTTATCCATCAATTTATTTGCTTTACTACATTTCTTTATCTTTATTATGCTTTATTTGTTTAGTAAGTTTGGTTATTTATATTTGTGTTTCTTTATATTCTGCCTCTTTCTATTGTGTTTTATTATAAATTATATTTTAGCATGTGTGTGTGAATTTTTTTACTATAATATTTATATATTATTCTTTATTTATTAATTTCTTCATAATTCTAATTGTTATTATTATTTTAGTTTGAATCATGAAAAATCTTACCAAACTTGAATTTACAGCTCTTGATATTATAGAAAAGAATTATCTAACATGGGTGCTAGATGCTGAAATTCACTTAGATGCTAAAGGTCTAGGAAATCAATTTTACCTAGAAATCAAGCAAGTAGTCAAGATAAGGCCAAGGAAATGATATTTCTTTGTCATCATCTTCATGAAGGTCTCAAAGTTGAGTACCTTATAGTAAAAGATCCACTACAATTGTGGATTAACCTAAAAGAAAGGTATGACCACTAGAAAATGATAATTTTACTTAAAGCCTCATATGAATGAATGCATTGAGATTACAAGATTTTAAAATTGTAAGTGAATATAATTCAACAATTTTTAAAATAAGTTCTCGATTGAAATTATGTGGTGAGAAAATCAATGATGAGGGCTTATTAGAGAAGATATTTTTAAATTTTCATGCTTCAAATGTGCTCTTGCAGCATCAATATTGTGAAAAGGGTTTTCAAAAAGTATTCTAAATTAATTTCTTGTCTTCTTGTGGTTGAACAAAATAATGAGCTACTAATAAAAAATTATGAAATATGTCCCACTGGATCAACTCCATTCCTTGAAGCGAATATGACTATATATAGCAATAACCATAGTTGTAGCTATGGCCATGGATGTGGACGTGGTCGTGGTAGGGGACATGCTAATTACTATTATAATGGTGGTGGTGGTACTAGTTATAATCCTAGTACCCATTAAAAGAACAAAAATAATGAAGGGGAAAAAAGAGATAAGAGCGGACCCTTCAAAAGCTGTTGAGAAACAATGTTATCGATGTGGTATGAGGGGGCATTGGTCATATACCTATCATACACCTGAGCATCTATCAAAACTTTATCAAGCCCCCATCAAAAGAAATTCAAATGATGTGGAATCAAATTTAAATTTTTAAAATGATGATATTGAGGCACATTTTGCATACAAAAATGATGATATCAATGAGTTAGATAATATTAATGGCCTTGATGCTATGGCATACTTGGAGGTGGCCGATTTCTTTGAAAATCAGGATTAGATAAGTTTGGTTGAAATATAGTTAGAATAATTTGGATTATGTTTTTGGATTATGTTTCATTTATGTTTCTTGTTTTCTTGTAATTTAGGTTATGTTTCATTTAGCTTTCTTGTTTTCTTGTAATAAAAGCACTATTGCTATGAATAAATTTCATTTTATTAAGTATTTATTTTAATACATCCTCTTTCTTTTGTTGAAGAATATGGATATTCTCTTTTCTTTCATTGGAAACAAGAATGAAGATGTATGTCTCATGGATAGTGCTACAATGCACACCATACTTAAAGATAAAAAATATTTTACTTGTTTAACAATAAGAGATGGAACCGTCAATACCATAGCAGGTAATACTAAATTGATTAATGGCTCCAGAAGAGCAATTATAATATTACCCGAAGGAACAAAAATTATTATAGATGACTCATTATATTCATTTAAGTCTTAAAAAAATTTATTAAGCTTTAAAGATATCCACTGAAATGGATATCATATTGAGATTACAAATGAGAAAGATATTGAATATCTTCATATTACAAATTTTAGATCTGAAAAGAAATGTGTCATAGAGAAATTATCTATGTTATCTTCTGGTTTGTACTACACAACTATTAGTATAGTTGAAATAAATGCAATAGTTAACAAGAAGTTTACCAATCAAGATATATTTATAGTTTGGCATGACTAGTTAGACCATTCCGGTTCAATTATGATGCAAAGAATTGTTAAAAATTCACATGGACATCTACTTCAATTTAAGGATTTTTCATATGTTGCTTGTTCTCAAGGAAAATTAGTTAAAAGACGTTCAATTGTAAAAAAGAGAATTGAATCTCCTAGTTTTCTTGAACGTATCCAAGGGGATATATGTGGACTCATCCATCCACCATGTAGACCATTTAGATATTTTATGATTTTAATAGATGCATCTACAAGATGGTCACTTGTGTATTTGTTATCAACATGTAATTTAGCATTTGTTAGATTACTTGCACAGATAATTCGATTAAGAGCACAGTTTCTAGATTATGCAATTAAGACAATTCGTCTTGATAATGCGAGTAAATTTTCATCGCAAATTTTTGATGAGTATTGCATATCAACTAGATAACAGTCAAAAAATCTATTTCTTATGTCCACACTCAAAATGGTTTAGCAGAATCATTCATTAAATGCCTCTAATTGATAGCTAGACCAATGCACTTAAGGATAAAACCTCCTATTTCTGTAAAGGGACATGCAATTTTACATGCAGCAGCACTTGCGCGCATCAGGCCAACAAGTTATGATAAAATTTCCCCTTTACAATTGGCTTTTAGTTAGGAGCCAAATATTTTCTATCTTAGAATTTTTGGATCTGCAGTGTTTGTTCCTATTGCTTCGCCACAATGCCTAAAGATGGGACCTCAAAGAAGGTTGGGAATATATATTGGTTTTGAATCTCCTTCTATAATCAAGTATTTAGAACAATTAACTAGATATTTACTCATGGCACGTTTTGACTATTGCCATTTTGATGAAACAATTTTCCCAACATTAGGGGGAGAAAATAAGCAGCTGGAGAAAGAAATTACATGGAATTAATTATCATTATCTCATCTAGATCCTCATACAAAGTAATGTGAACTTGAAGTTAAAAGAATAATTTGTCTGGAAATATTGCAAATCAATTGCCAGATGCATTTATTGACCTTAAAATAATTACCAAATCTCATATTTCAGCTGAAAATGTTCCTATTAGAATTGATGTTTGAGTAGGAAAATTAGAAATTGTAAATGAATCTAAGCCATGTCTGAAACATGGTAGATCAATTGGTTTCAAAGATAAAATTCATAGAAAGAAGAAAGAAATACAAAATAAAGATGACATAGTAGAGAAGGCTGGTACTCTAGAAGAGTATAAAGACATAACTAATCAAAATACCCCAGAAGAGGTCTAGGTACCTGAAGATAATGAGGAGATCTCGATAAGCTATGTCATCATTGGAAAAAGATGGAACCCAAAAAATATAGTCGTCGACAACAGATTTTCATATAATGTTGTTATGGATATAATGAATCAAAATGAGGATCTAGAATTGAAATTGGTTGAAGAATGTAGACATAGAAATGATTGGCTAAAATGGAAAGATGTAATTCAATCATAATTAAATTCATTTTCAAAACATGAAGTTTTTAGACTTGTAGTCTAAATACCTAATAGTGTAAAGCCAGTTGGATATAGATGGGTATTTATGTGAAAACGAAATGAGAAAAATGAAGTTGTTAGATATAAAGCATGATTAGTAGCATAAGGATTTTTGCAAAACCTGGTATTGATTATGAAGAGACATATTCTCCTGTGGTAGATGCAATCACTTTAAGATATCTAATTAGTATGGAAGTACACAGAAAACTTAATATGAACCTAATGGATGTTGTTACAGCCTATTTATATGACTCTTTAGATATAGAAATTTATATAAAAATCCCTGAAGGATTCAAATTTCTAGAAGCATGTAAAGATTCTTGAGAAAACTATGCAATTCATTTGCATAAATCTTTGTATAGACTGAAACAATCTAGAAGGATGTGGTATAATCATCTCAGTGAATATATGTTGAATGAAGGTTATAAAAATGATCCAATCTCTTCATGTGTTTTTATAAAGAGAAATGGGTTAGAGTTTGTTATAATTGCTGTCTATGTGGATGATTTAAATATAATTGGGAAGAACAAAATTTTGCCTTGGTTTACAAATCAAGCACTTAGCAAAAGAAATTTTTCTTTATCAATCAACTTACATTGAAAAAATATTGAAGCGATTTTACATAGACAAAGCACATCCATTTACTATTTTGATGGTTGTAAGATCTTTTGATGAGAAAAAAGATCCTTTTTGCCCTCAAGAGAAAAATGAAGAACTTCTTAGTCCTGAAGTATCATATCTTAGTGCTATAGGTGCACTGATGTATCTTGTTGTCACACCCCAAAAATAGAGGGTGACCGGCATGGGTATGAACCACTCTCACATTCCCGTAAGCCTCCAAGTGAATATTTATTCCATTTTTCAAGAAAGAACAAAATTCAATCAAATAATATGAGAATTAAAATAACTTTTTTAAATTCATCATAAGAAAGTGTCAACATTTTTATAAAAATTTCAGCAGAACCTCCCCCGTAACTAGGATCTCCCGAAAACTCTACAACAAAAATTTCTTTTTACAGATAACAGTATAATTTAGGAGCATAGCTTCTTCTAGCCATCAACCAATATACAGACCAAAAATAAGGTTTATCAACCATCTATGTGGAGCATCTACTCTTTTTTTTATCAAATCAAAACGACATATAAATTATATATTTACATTAAAGCAACAATACCAATCAAAAAGGTCCACCTACTGTAGCTAGTTGCCCTTTTTGAGGTCGTTGGTGGAATCGGCGTCAGCTAACCAATCTGAGGCCAAATAATTTTTTTTCCAGTGAATAGAATTTCCATGATAAAATTTTTTAAATTTAAATTGACAATCTCTAATAATGGTGTCAAGAAATTGAAAGTAATTCCACCAAAATTCATAAGCATGTAGGTCATAATCATATTTGTAAAATAAGAATGAATTGGAAACAATTTATATTATCATGCTAAAAGAAGTCAATCTGCTCTCATATAACTCAAAACGATACCAATTACTAGTCAAAATCAGTAAATTTTGAAAACACATATTAATTAACATTTAAATTTTTGAGAACTCAACAAAACAGGTTACAAACATGAACACACAGTTTATGAGGGTAAATAACCAAACGCGGCTTATGTCACGAAAACAAACGCGGACACATTAGTCCACAAGGGTAAGTAACCAAATGCAACCGAAGCTACGACACGTGGAGACACAGCCCACGAGGGTAAGTAACCAAACACAACCGAAGCTATGAAACAACATGGACACACAGCCCACGAGGGTAAGTAACCAAACGCAGCCGAAGCTACGAAACAAACATGGACATACAGCCCACGAGGGTAAGTAACTAAATGCGGCTCAGGCCACGAAATTAAACGCAGGTACGAAGCCCACGAACACCAAACGTGATAATAAAAATCATGAAACAAACTAGCTAGTATTTAACCATAGTGCGCTACGGGCTAATGGAACTGCCGTTGGCAGCAGTGTTCTATTTAAAGTCCTCTCAAAAATCGTGTTACAAACATGCGAGAAAATAATTACTTCTGAAATATAATCAACGTTTCCAATGCCAAACTCACATTTATCACTTTAAATTTTAATTTAAGACCTGTTGAAAATGGTCTTTCATAAAATAATATACGAGCTTGCATTCTCTAAATAATCAAGGATTTCAAGAGTTTAATAAACCAAATAATTCCATAAATCTTTAAAACATATTCCTTGAGGAAATAAATGCATATATCCTCTTTTAAACATCTTGCATCAATATCACAAAGTTTCAAAACTAATGTAATTCATAAGAATAAAATATCTCGATGAAAATTTGTTAAAAATAAAAATGCCAATAAAAATAAATTAAAGGGAATGCTATTCATTTACTTATTGAAGCTTCAAATTCTCAAAATATTCCTTGCCTTTAATTCTGGTCAGGGTCTCGTTCTTCCCCGCACCCTATCAGAATATATATAAATGAATGAAATTTTTAACATAATTCTAAATCAATCACCATCATATTTAGAGTTGATCCAAGTCTTATCATTAACATCACCCCACCAATTTTTTTTTAGTTAAACCATCCATTCATGATTCCATAGCTTGCACACTTATATACTTCTCCCACCAAACATTATCCTTCATTCTTCGCATATATCAACCATTATCATTTAAAATTCAAACCAAATTTCATGCTTTAAGATTATTTCAAACATTCCAACAAGCGTCTCGTTAATACCAATATTCAAGTAGAACATTAAAGTTATCCTCTTCCAACCTTTCCTTAATAAATTCCTTAGCATAAATCAATCCAAATAAAATCTATGTAGTTCCAAAATGATAGCTCATATATGTAGATATGTCTTTATACATGTATACATTATTAGCAAGTTTTAAAATAGATTTCTATCTCAAGTTTAAATATTCTCCCGCTACAATAGCACGGCAACAGCAGTAACATTAGACTTGAATTTGTGTGATTGATGTATACAACAATTTGCATAACATTTCATACAAGGAACTTGGAGGAACAGAAAAAAAATATAAGAATTAACATCAAAATACATTAAAAGCATAGGAACTTGGACCAATCTTTGTTGGTAACGTACTTGGACCAAAATACATTAACATTTCATATGTGCATGTGCTCACACCGAAGATAAATCCTTCCAGATCTTGCTCCTTACCATAGCTCTGCAACAACCAGCAAAAAACATTAATTGTTGGATCATATTTAATAAAATAAATGATCAGGATCTGCACCAGGATATAAATGGGGGCAAGAATCTGGAGGGGTTCCGTGCCCTCACATGCGAACTTCGGAACCTCATTAGTGTCCTTTGTTCGGTCACTTCGAAGTACCAAAAGCAGAAAAATGAAGACCAATTCATTTAGTTTAATTAACTTGGAATATTGTTTTATATAACAGCTACGATGACAGAGACACAGAAAAATTATGAATTACCGTAATTTTAAAATACCTCAATTTTAAGATCTCATTTGAATATTTTAAAATGACCAAAAAAAATTTGGTCCTTTTCTGTAATTTGTTGGGTCCTTTATTGTAATTTTTGAAGTTCTTTCTATAATTTTATAGTCAATTAATGACCAAAGTTAACCTTTATTAACGGCAAAGATTAGATTGCATTGCTTTCAAAAGTTAAAAGAATAATTTGCATAATAAACAAGTTCAAGGGGTAATTTGCTCATTTATTCAAATAAAAAACAATTTTTACATTTTCATATACTCCTTGTGGTCCCTATTATAATTTACAAGGTACATTTAACTATTAATCCACATGAACCAATGAGAAGTGATTAAGTTATTAATTTTATCTGAAAAAAGAATAAACTTTTAATTTTACTCATATTTAAATGAAAAAAATTTCGATTGCTGTTATGAATATTACAAGAATAGTGGATGTTTATCACCTCTTCATCTTCATCTTTTCTCATAAAACTCCCACCATCATGAGAGTTGATTACCCTTTATTTGCTTTTATCATTTGTGTAACATTTGATGTGTAAGACCATATCTATAAATAGGGCATATAATTTGTATTAAAGGATACACTAATCCATAAGAAATTCTCTTATTCTCTTGTCTCTATTTCTTCTCTCAATATTTTTATCTTCTTGTTGTTAATTTCCTAACACGTTATCAGCATGAGAGCTCTGGTAATCTATAGGTTTTATAGCAAGGTTTCTCATTGCAAGGTAATTTTTATGTTCATATATGATTTGATATATTTTCTAACCATTTGATTCTTTTAATCTTGTTTACTCTTGAATATCATCTAACTCTTATCATATTTTTATTATAGTATCTATATGTTGAATCTTTTGAAACTTGAGTTTGTGGCTCTTGACATTACTAGGAAAAATTATCTATCTTGGATACTAGATGTGAAAATCCATCTAGATGCCAATGGCTTTGGAGACACAATCAAGGATGGTAATCAAGCATCCAATTAAAATGAGGCCAAGGCCATGATCTTTCTTTATCACCATCTACATGAAGGGTTGAAAACTGAGTATTTAACTATAAAAGACTCTCTTGTTCTTTGAAACAGTTTAAAAGAAAGGTATGACCATAAAAAAACTATAATTCTTCCAAAAGCTCGTTATGATTGGATGCATTTATGTTTGCAAGATTTTAAATCTGTGAGTGAATATAACTCTACAATTTTTAGAATTAGTTCTCAAGCAAAGTTATGTGGAGAAAAAGTCACTGATGATGATATTTTAGAAAAAACATTCTCCATATTTCATGCATCCAACGTGCTCCTGCAGCAGCAATATCATGAAAAAAGTTTTAAAAAATATTCTGAATTGATTTCTTCTCTTCTTGTGGCTGAACCAAATAACAAGCTTTTGATGAAAAATCATGAATCTCATCCAACTAGTTTTACCCTATTCCCTGAAGTAAATGCAGTGCCAAATGGATCAGCTTCTGGTCATGGCCATAGCTGTGGACAAGGTCGTGGCCATGGTCATAGTCGTGGTCATGGTAGTACATCTTTCAACCAAAAGTGGATAAACAATAAAGAGAAACACAAGAAAGGACTGAGTGGGGATAATAATATTAATAATACTAAAAATTTGTGCTACTATTGTAGTGGTAAAGGTCATTGGTTGCGTACCTATCGTACTCCAAAATATTTGATTAATCTTTACCAAGGATTGCTTAGAAGTAAAAGTAAAAACAAAGAGGCAAAGATAGAAACACATTTTGCTTCTAAAAAAGGTGATTTTGATTATGGTGACATGAATGTCACTCATTTATATGTTGTTGATTTCTTTGCCAATCCTAATGGAAGAATTGATCACTGATTAGGGATGGAAATGTTCAAAAATAAATTTCTTAGATATTAATGTTGTTAAATTTTATAGTTAAGTGTTATTTTAATTTTCTTGCATTGAAATAAAGAATTTACTTATGATGTTGTTTTTCAATGAATAAAGTTTTTGTATTTCATGTTTTAATTATATATTTTTATGTTTTTTTAATGAAAATGAGTATTCATCTGATTGGTACCAACAATAATGATGGAGATATGTGTCTCATTGATAGTGCAACAACTCATATAATACTCAAAAATAGAAAATATTTTTCTTCTTTGGTAATGCAAGAAGCCAATGTTCAAACTATATCTGAAAGTATAAAGATGATTGATGGCTTTGGAAGAGCAAATATATTGTTTCCTGGAGGAACTAAATTATACATTGATGGTGCATTTTATTCTACTAAGTCTAGTAGAAATTTATTGAGTTTTTAGGATATCCGCAGAAATGGATACCATATTGAGACAACAAATGAAGAAAATAAAGAATATCTTATTATTATGAATTTAATTTCTAGTAAAAAGTGCACACTAGAAAAATTACCAACATTTTCCTTTAGCCTGTATACACATTTATTAATGCAATTGAAATACATGCTATTGTAAACTAGAAGCTTACAAATGGTAATAAATTTAATGTTTGGCATAACTAGTTAGGCTATCTCGGGTCAATTATGATGCGAAAGATAATTGAAAAATTATGTGGACATTCATTGAAAGGTCAATAGATTCCACAATCCCATGATTTTTCATGTGCTTCATGTTCTAAAGGAAAGTTAATTATTTGACCATCACCAACAAAAATAAAAAGTGAGTCTCTCACATTTCTAGAACATATACAAGGTAATATTTGTGGGCCTATACACCCGTCATGCAGACTATTCAAGTGCTTATAGTTTTAATTAATGCATCAACAAAATGGTCGCTTGTTTGCTTGTTATCTTCTCTTAACTTGGCATTTGCGAGAGTGCTTGCTTAACTTATTAGATTAAGAGCACACTTTCCTAATTATCCTATTAAGAAAATATGTTTAGATAATGCTAGTGAATTTACTTCACAAGCCTTTAATGAATATTGCATGTCTCTTGGAATTGATGTTGAACATCCTGTAGCCTATGTTCATACACAAAATGGACTTGTAGAATCACTGATTAAATGCTTACAATTGATTGCACGACCATTACTTATGCGATTGAATCTCCCAATTTCAATTGGGGGGCATGCAATTTTACATGTAGCATCATTAATTCATATCATTAATTCATATCTTAAGAGCTCCCTTTTAGAATTGGTTTTTGGTTAGGAACCTAAATATTTCCCATCGAAGAATTTTTGGATGTGCAGTATATTTTCCAATTGCTCCACCACACTGTACGAAGATTGGTCCTCAAAGAAGATGGGAATATATGTTGGATATGAATCTCCATCTATAATTAAATATTTAGAACCATCAACAGGAGATTTATTTACTACTTGATTTACTGATTATCATTTTAATGAATCAATTTTCCCAACATTAGGGGGAGAAAATAAGCAGTTGGAAAAGGAAATTAGTTGGAATGAATTATCATTATCTCATCTTAATCCTCGTATAAAGAAATGTGAACTAGAAGTTCAAAAGATAATCCATTTATAAAATTTAGCAAATCAGTTGCCAAATGCATTTATTGACCCAAAGAAAGTAACTAAATCACATATTCCAACTACTAATGCTCCAATTAAAATTAATGTCTCGGTTAGACAGCCTAATATTGCAAATGATTCTAAACCATGCATAAAACGTGGAAGGCTATTGGTTTCAAAGATAAAAATCCTTGAAAAGAAAAGGAGCTAGAAACACAGATGGCCAGATTGAGGATAATCAAAAAGAGTTAATAAATCATTAAGAGTCACTTGAGACTACTAACATTTCAATTCCAAAAGAAACTTAGGTACCTGAAATGTGTGAAAATAATGAGATCTCAATAAATTATATTATGAATGTAATACAGTGGGACTAGAATGAAGTCAACATTGATAATATTTTTGCATATAATGTAGCGCTTGATGTAATAAATGATAAAGAGGATCATGAACTAAAGTGTGGAATGCAAACAAAGAAAGGATTGGCCAAAATGGAAAGACGCAATTGAGGCAGAATTAAAATCACTTGAAAAGCAAAATGTTTTTGGAACTGTAGTCTACACACCCGAAGGTGTCAAGTCGGTGGGATATAAATGGGTTTTTATGCGAAAAAGAAATTAAAAATGGTTAAATTGTTAGATATAAGGCATGGCTTGTGGCTCAAGGATTTACACAAAGGCCTGAAATTGACTTTATTAAAACATACTCACTAGTGGTAGATGTAACTACTTTTTGATATTTAATTAGCCTGGCAATAAGTAAAGGACTCGATTTATGTCTAATAGATGTTACAGCTTATTTTTATGGTTCAATTGATAGTGACATTTACTTGAAACTCCTTGAAGGATTCAAATTGTCAGAAGCATACAATTCAAGTTCTCGAGAAAATTA
Organism: Prosopis cineraria; assembly: GCF_029017545.1. NCBI lineage: Eukaryota > Viridiplantae > Streptophyta > Magnoliopsida > Fabales > Fabaceae > Prosopis > Prosopis cineraria. The sequence goes on along the minus strand of NW_026555342.1, from coordinate 30,141,863 downwards.
TTCAATCAAGTTAAATAAATCCTTATATGGATTGAAACAATTAGGGCGTATGTGATATAATTGACTTAGTGAATATCTGTTGAAAGAAGGTTAAAAAAATGATCCAATTTGTCCTTGTTTTTTTATGAAAAGATGTGAAAAAGAGTTTTCTATAATTGTTATTTATGTTGATGATATAAATATCATTGGAACACCTGAAGAGCTTTCAAAAGCAATAAACTGCTTAAAGAAAGAATTTGAAATGAAAGATTTGGGAAGAACATTGCCTTGGATTGCAAATGGAATATATGAATAATGAAATTTTTATATATCAAGAAACTTATATAAGAAAGGTCTTAAATGATTTATGTATATAGATCACATCCGTTATGTACCCAATAGTTGTAAGATCATTGAAGGTAGATAATGATCCTTTTAGACCTCAAAAAGGTTATGAAAAACTACTTGGTCCAAAAGTACCATATCTTAGTGCAATTGGAGCACTAATGTATCTTGCTAGTCACACGCAACCTGATATCTCATTTACTATTAACTTATTAGCAAGATATAGTTCTTCATCAACACGAAGGTATTGGAATCGTGTTAAGCACATTTTTCATTATCTTAGGAGTACTATGGATATGGGATTATTTTATTCCAAAGTACTTAAAGCTAACCTTATTGGTTGTGTAGATGCTGAATTTTTGTCTGATCCTCATATTGGTAGATCATAGATAGGTTATTTGTTCATGTGTGGGGGTACGGCCATTTCATGGCAATCTATGAAACAGACAATATCACCACATCATCTAATCATGCAGAAATTCTAGCTGTATATGAAGCAAGTCGAGAATGTGTGTGGTTAAAATCATAAATCCATCACATACGAGCTACTTATGGTCTATCTTCTAATAAAATGACCCCAACGATCATATATGAAGATAATACTGCTTATATTGCCTAATTGAAAGAAGGATATATTAAAGGAGGTAGAACAAAACATATTTCACCAAAATTTTTTTCACTCATGATCTTCAAAAGAATGGTGAAATTAATATCCAGCAAATTTGTTTTAAAGAAAATCTAGCTGATATGTTCACCAAGTCACTTCCTGCTAAAATATTTGAAAAACTTGTTCATAATATTGGACTTTGCAAACTCAGAGATATCAATTGTTGCTGTCAAGAGGGCGAGTTAATATGTGTTGTACTCTTTTTCCCTTGTTTAAGGTTTTTTCCTATTGGATTTTCCTAGCAAGGTTTTTAATGAGGCAGCATTGAGTAGCATATCAATGAATGATGTACTCTTTTCTTCTGCTAGATTTTTTCCCACAGCGTTTTTCCTAGTTGAAGTTTTTAATGAGGCATATTTTTATATAATAGACATCTAAAGGGGAGTGTTATGAATATTACAAGGATAATGGATGTCCATCACCTCTTCATCTTCATCTTCTCCCATAAAACTCCCACCATCATGAGAGTTGATTACCCTTTATTTGCTTTTATCATTTGTGTAACCTTTGATGTTTAAGACAATGCCTGTAAATAGGGCATGTAATTTGTATTTAGATTGGGGCAAGTAAGGAGTTGAACTCTTGAAAAAATAGTCAATCATGCATTACGCATTATCCACCCATTGCATATTTCACATAAAAATTGCTACAATTTATATTAGAGCAAATCAAAAGTAAATCATTCACTTTTCTATATCATACATGGCATGCATTGCATCAAAATTGCCACAATTTAAATTAGGGGCAGAAAAAGAATTGAACTTTTGAGCAAAAAAAAAACAAAGAAAAAATCATGTATTACATATTATCTATCCACTGCATGCTTAACATGAAAATTTTCCTCCATTTAGATTAGGAAAAATAAAACAAAATCATTCATTATGCATTATGCATCCATTATATACTTAACATGAAAATTAGCCTCTATTTAGATTGGGGCAAATAAAAAAAATCATGCATTACACATTATCCACCCATTACATGCTCAACATAAAAATTTGCCTCCATTTAGATTGGGGCAAATAAAAAAAAATCATACATTGTACATCACCCCGTTGCATGCATTGCCACAGAAAGTATGCCCCATTTGGATTGGGGCAAAACAAAATTGCAGAACCTAAGGAAGAAAGAGAATGAATAACAAACCTCACATGTGAGTTTCCTATATTTCCTATATGAGATGAAACCTAATTTCACACCCTCAAAGTCGTATAACGGCAGGCACCCTTGAAGCCCAGTATTGACTGGCATGATTCTTTAAAGCCTTGTAATAGCAAGCACCCTCAAAGCCCAGTACCGACTGCATGATTCTTTAAAGCCTTGTAACGGCAGGCACCCTCAAAGCCCAATAATGACAGGCACGATTCTTTAAAGCCCTATAATGGCAAGCACCCTCAAATCCCTATAACGGCAGGCACCATTAAAGCCTAGTACCAGCTGGCATGATTCTTTAAAGACCTGTAACGGCAGGCACCCTTAAAGCCCAGTACCAGCTGGCACGATTCTCTAAAGCTTTGTAATGGCAGGCACCCTTAAAGCCCAGTACCAGCTAGCATGATTCTTTAAAGCTTTGTAACGGAAGGCACCCTTAAAGCCTAGTACTAGCTGGCACGATTCTTTAAAGCCCTATAACGGCAGGCACCCTTAAAGCCCAGTACCAGCTAGCACAATTGTTTAAAGCCTTGTAACGGCAGGCACCGTTAAAGCCCAGTACCAGCCAGCACAGTTCTTTAAAGCCTTGTAACAGCAGGCACCCTTAAAGCCCAGTACCAGGTAGCAGGATTCTTTAAAGTCCTGTAATGGCAGGCACCTTCAAAGCCTAGTATCAATTGGCACGATTCTTTAAAGCCCTGTAATGGTAAGCAACCTCAAAGCCTACTACCAACTGGCATGATTCTTGAAAACCCTGTAACGACAAGCATCCTTAAAACCCTATACCAGCTGGCATGATTATTTAGAGCCTTGTAATAGAAGGCACCCTTAAAGTACTGTAATGATAGGCACTCTCAAAGCCCTGTAATGGTAGGCATCCTTAAAGCCTAGTATCAGCTGGCACGATTCTTTAAAGTCCTGTAACGATAAGCACCCTTAAAGCCCAGTACCAACTGGCATGATTCTTTAAAGCCTTGTAATGGCAGGTACCCTCAAATCCCTATAACAGTAAGTAATCTCAAAGCCCAGTACATGCTAGCACAATTCCTTAAAGCCCTAACAACAGGCACCCTCAAAGCCTTGTAACGGCAGGCACCCTTAAAGCCTAGTACTGGCTGTCACAATTCTTTAAAGCTTTGTAATGGTAGGCACCCTCAAAGCCTAGTACTGGCTAGCACGATTCTTTAAAGCCCTATAACAGTGGGCATACTCAAAGCCCAGTACTGACTAGCATAATTCTTTAAAGTCTTGTAAAGACAAGCATCCATTAGGTCCTTTGGAACATAAGTAATTTATCTCCATTAAGGTTTTGTTTTATTTATTTCCTAAATCACATTTTATTTTAAACCATTTGTTTTGTTTTGTTTTGTTTTGTTTCATTTGTTTTTTTCGTTTAATTATAAGTACCTAAGAGTCTTGCCCCTCCAAACAAAATAAATGTTTCTTTCTTCATTCATTTTTAAGATAAGAATATCATCTCATGAAATTCTCACTTAGAAATCAAATGAAGAGGGGCATCTAGTCATATATTTTGTTTGAATCATTGTCATTTGTTTACAATATCTTTCTTTTTATCGTATTTTATTTAGTCATTTTCATTCACATCACATTGCTAAAACAAAAAAAAAATCATTCTATTGTGTTTACTATCCAATAGTCTTGCATCCTTCCATGTTATTTGGTCATTTTCATTTGCATCACATTGCTAAAAAAAAGAAAAAAAATCATTTCATAGTCTTGCATCCTTTTATTTTATTTGGTCATTTTCATTTACATCACATTGCTAAAACAAAAAAAAAATTTACTATGTTTGTTATCCAATAGTCTTGTATTGTGTTTGGATCTCTGTCAATTGATCATTTTTATTTGCCTCACATCACCTCATCACATTGCTAAAAAACATCATATCATTGTGTTTATTATGCAATAGTCTCGCATTTAATCATATCATGTTATGTCAGGGGCAAGTAGTTCTTTTCATAAGTATTGCATGGCCAACCAAAATATATGTTCTATCTTTACTTGTCACTTATGTAAGAACTCAAAAACACACTTTTTCATACACTTACATAAGAAACAAGTAAAAAGGGGCAACTGTGAACACCGTATATTGTTCAAATAATTTTTAAAATAACCAAAAAATATAAAATTACAAAAATGAAATTTTATCTTTTTTAGAATTATATTTAAAAAATAATAATAGTCTAAAAAATTAAAAAATATATATATATATTCTTGCTTAAATCTTTAAAAATTTTTCCTAAATTATCCCAATCATTCAAAAATATTGAGAGTCAATTTATGAGAGTAACTTTTCTCTCTTTAAATCTTATTTTTCACTTAAAAATATGTATATGTGTGTTAACAAAAAATAAACATTAATAAAAAAAATTAAAAGGCTGTGGTGAAATGCACAGCCAAAAGGTAGACCTTTTCAGCGCTGATCAGGGAGGAAAGAAAACAAAAACATGACCAGAGAACACACAAGCTTCTCAGTTAGGCATAGAAAAAACAGAAACACGAGCAGCATGCACACACGAAACACATGCAGAAAGAGAGCAGCAAATGATAACAGAAGACCTGACGTACATGCTAAAGAAAACATAAAGATGCACGCTGTAGAAAAAAGCAAAAGTAAAGCAGAAGTGCAGCATACACGCAAGTGGAAGGAAGGAAGGAGATGTGTACAGTAAGAATGGGAGCTTCAGTGATAAAAAGCACTAAAACCAGACGAAAAAGGGAGAGAGGGGCACGAGAGGAAAGTCGAGGAAGATAAGAGGGCATTGATCCAAGACAGAAAAGGAAGAAAAAACAGAGCACTTATCCAAAACTGAGAAAAAAATGAAAAGCAGAGACGGAGAAGACAGGAGGAAGGAAAGAACACAAGAAGCAAAGACAGAGAACGCAGGAGGAAGGAAAGAGCAAGAGAAACAAAGCACTGAGAAAAGGAGGAAGGAAAGAGCACGAGAATTAAAGACGGAGAAGGCAGGAGGAAAGAAAGAATATGAGAAGCAAAGACAAAGAAGGTAGGAGGAAGGAAAGAGCAAGAGAAACAGAGCACCGAGAAGAGAAGGAAGGAAAGAGTATAGAAGAAGCCTGGACAGAGATGGAGAACGAGAGAGAGAAGGAGACCGAGAATGAGGAAAACTGAGGAGGAGAGAGAGCTAGCTCCAATAGGCGAGAAAACTGGCTGGGTCATGCATGAATATCGCATTCACTCTAAATCCAACAAGCAAGATGAATGGGTAGTCTACCGAGTGTTTAGGAAGAGTACCCTTCAAACTATGCAAGAGGACTAAATGCTTATAGTCTGGACATAGTTGGCCATGGCAGTTCAGGCATTAATATGCCACTGCCGATGAACATAATGATACAGCTAGGACATTTAGCAAGTCATTTCCTCTATGAAAGGAATAACAATTACACGATCAATTTTGTGCCAAGAGATCCTACTCTAAACCTACCTATGCAATCCCACTTCAACTATCTTGTGACTGTATCATCAGAAGCTTTTACTATCTCATCATCGTCATCAAAACTTCATGCAGTTATAGTAATTCTCTCACTACAGACAATTTAGGAGACTATAGTGTGGATATGATAAGCATAGTCAATCCTCAGACTTATAGCAAAGAGTGTTAATTCTCAGCCTGATCTCTGAAGGTTGTGATCTGAATTGATGGTAAGATTTCTCTCTTAAATCTCTTTAGTCACAAAACTTGTTAGTTGTTAATTTACTCTATAAATTCTTAAGTATATTTTGCTTCAAATATCAGTAATCAGTATGTTTATAAGTTAATTCTTCTAAATGCCAAAACTGATGGTTGTTTTTATCATTTTCTTTATTTATCTGCATGCTCATTATGTCACCACTGGAAAGGAGTTCTAATTTTTATTATGAATTTTGAATTTTGTAATTGAGATCCAGTAAATTAAGAGAGTATATATTTGTTTGTTACTTATTTTCGTGTGAAATTTTAAGAATTTTCGTAGGTATTTAAAATGATCTCATGCCGTGTAAATCAATAAGATTTCACAGGTAGAAAGATCCGATTTGTATATTAAAGATGGGTTCTAATGGCTCACCATTGAAATTAACTCTCTTTTTTATAATTTAAATCAATAAAATATTTGAGTCTTATGTGAGATTTCAAGAATCTTCTTAGAGAATTCAATTAAACGCATTATCATGTAGGATAATAAACCCTCACAGATGTCATGATTATCAATTTAAATAAATAAATGAATTTTTGTAAATAAAATAATAAACATTTTTTATAATATTAATTAATTGAATTAATAAATTTAAATTATAATTATATTGTCTAATTAGATCTTTTGGTCATCTGAGATTTTTGAAACTCTGTAGACCTTTAGGATAATTGCAGTACCACATGAGTCAATAAAGCTTCGTAGGTATAACGATTAAGATTTCTATATTTAAAAATATGCGTTATATAATTACGCATTAAAATATATTTAAAGTGAATATTATTTAATTCTTTTATTATGTGAGACTTTGAATCTCTGTAGATATTTAAGATAATCTTGTATCATGTAAATCATAAGGTTTCGTAGATATGAGGGTAAAACTTATATATTAATATAGGTTCCAAAGGCCCATCATTAAAATTAACTGTTCTTTTATAATTCAAATTAATAATTTATTTAAATCTCCTATGAGATTTCAAAAATCTTTGTAGAGTCTTAAATTAATCACATCATCGTGTGGGATAATAAATCCTCATAGATGTTGTGATTCTCAACTTCTATAATAAATAAATGATTTTTTTGTAAAAAATCATATAATACACAATTTAGAAAATTAATTAATCAAATTAATGTATTTAAGTTGTAATCACACTTACTGATTATATTTTTTAGTCATGTGAGGTTTTTGAATCTGTATAGACTTTTAAGATCATCGTATTATCATATAAGTCAATAAAACTCTGTAGATATAATAATTAAGTTTTTAAAAAATATATATAAAATATATATTAAATCAATCAAATTAAAAATGTACTTAAGTGTATATTATTTAATATTTTATCATGTGAGATTTTGAAATCTCGTAGATATTTAAGATAATCATATTATCATATAAACCAATAAGGCTTTGTAAGTATAATGATTAAGATTGTTTAAAAAACATACATACATACTTAAACAAATTATTACTAACATTTAAAATATAAATAAATTAAATTTCTAAATTCATTTATCGTGTGAGATTTCTGAATTTTCATAGATATTTAAAACAACAGCATTACCGTATGAAGCAATAAGGCTCTGCAGGTATAGCAGTTAAAATTTTCAATCATAAAACATAAAAGAAAATTAAGTTTAAACTTTTTCTTTCTTTATTCCAAAAATGGAGAAAATAATTGAAATTAAATTACTTTTTACAAATTAAAACACACATCAAAATTTCAAAAATTATTTTATTTGTAAAATGATGAATTATTTTCAATTAATTTCTCTTCAAAAAATATTTTCACCAACAACTTTGAAGCCCGAATTACATGGACTTTGATCCTTATCACAGGGTACGTAGGCCTTAGAGTTAGATTCTGAGTCAAGTCCTCCCTCATAAATAAATAAATATTCCTCATTTTATTATTGTCATTTTTCAAAACATGTGAATAAGAAAGAGATGATTAAAATAACTTTAAAACCATATTAATTTAGCACAATAAACTACAGGTAATTGTTCTTACGAATGGGTGTTGTGGGGTGCCTAACACCATCCCTATACTCAATTGACTCTCGAACCTATTTCTATTTTTGCAGACCATCCTTATTCTCCTTTAATTGGTTTCCTAAGATCTTCCTCAAAATTTTAGTGGCGACTCCCGTTCCATCTGGTTCCCTCCCCGAAGGCTAGAACCGCTCGCGTGCCGTGCGCGTCGCATTTTCCAGGTGTGACATAATACATATTTTAAATTATTAAATTGTAAGTTTTATTTAGAAAATATTTTTAGAAATGTATATTTTACAAAATACAGGGTTTAGACTTTAGAGTATATTAGGATTGTCAAATTAAAAAAATTATGCATCATCCAAGTGTAAGGGAAATCTCACTACCACGATTCATGCAAGGCACATATTAAGGAGACACAAGTTCCTCAAGCACCATATCCATTGCATCTAGGATAGGCATGACTTTTCAATCCAAATTGTAACACCCTTAATTTCAAATTGTTGATGTTAAGTGTTAAAAAGGGTAAATTGATAAAAATTAAGTGGTTAATGAATAAATAGTGTTTTTAGATGGCTAATGAGAATATTGGACCATTAGACAAAGCTAGGATGGAGTTTGAATCAATTAGGTTCAAGAGAGTGGCCAAAACAGCATATGGCCTTTTTGTGCCATATGCCACAGCGCATAGCCAATTTTTGTGTTAAATCAAACACTAGCTATGTCTGATCTTAAAGAGAAAGAAAAGAGAAAATGAGAGAGGTAATGAAAGATAGCTCTTAGGCAATTAGGGCTTCATTTTTAGACCACATTGAAGGCAATCTACACTAGTTGAACACTTGGGGTAAGCTCCCTATTCATCCTCCCTCCTCCATATGCAAATTCCTATTGATTTGGGTAGAATGGGTGTTTATTTTAGTTTTCTCCTAAGGTTTTGATTGAACCCATTAGCTTAGTTAGGCCCTCAGGGAGTTAATTCAAGTTTATAAACCTAAACTTAATAATTTTGTGGTGATTTGGGATTTTTGGTTAAGGTTTAGATGAATCCTAAGTAAAAATTGGAAGATTGGAAGTAATATGGGTAAAGAATTAATGTTATCTAAGTGTTTGGATATTAAATAAAATTATTGGAGTATGTTGGAAGTGTTAATTTTGTTAAATAAGGAATTTAGTAGTGGGTATACAAAATTAGGCAAAAACAAGATTAAATTAGAGTTATAATTGATTGTTAGTATTTAATCTTGTAAATTAAATATTGATCAGACCCTGTTGAGCTAGTAGACTATTGTTGAGTAATAAATTGCCACACTAATCTCTTTTGTGACAAAAAAGTTAAGGTAACTAGATAATCTAATCCTTTTACTTATGTATTTGAGTGGTTATGAGTTTGTAAAAATATATTTATAGTCTATTATGAAAATTTTGAATTATGTGTGACTTTTTGATATTTTCAAAAACTCATGTGAGGTTGTATTGAACTAAAATATTACTTTATGCATAAAAACCTTTTGTACGTATAATTGTACAATTGTGAAATCAAATATTAATATGAAATGCTAATATGTATTATGTGATCATTTCCTACAAATGATATATATCGTTGATATTGTATGAGCATGATCACTGTGAAAGGGTGAGAGTTCACTTTAAAGTTGTCAGGGGATATTATATAAAATTCATATGGTACACTAGCACCGTTGAGGTCTGAGTGCTCAATCTTTATTATTTGAAAGTCTAATACTATCATGGAGATAGATTGAACATACAACACCTTGGATATTCAAGAAAGGGAGAATCTGTGGTCCAAAATGGGTGAAGGCAACTTTAGCTAAGATTGTAACATCCTAAAAATTTTCCCCATGATTTATTAATCTAATAAAAGGTAATTATGTAAATTTAAGTATAATTGGGTTTAAAGATAGTTAGAGACAGCTATTGGGTTTGGCTTTAGCCTTTGGATTGGGTTTGGAAGTGAATTGGGTCACCTTAAACTCAAATTGTAAAGAAAAATTATATTTTTAGCCCACTGTGTGTCATGTTGTAACATAAAAATTTATGCTGCAACATAATTTTTACAACCAGTTTTTAAAAAAAAAACATGAAAACTATTCTAACTAGAGGTAGACACTAGAAAATAAAGAGGGTGTGACAATGTAAGTATTTTCTCTCCTAGGGCATAAAATTTTGGGCACTTTGGAGGTGTTTGGAGCTTAATTTCACCTAGGTATGTCTTCCTTATCTCTTATTCTTCTCTCTATACATTTTGAATTGAGATTTGAGGTTGGGAGATGAGAATTTTGGATTTAAGATTACGATTCTAAACCCATTGGTCTAAATAGGACTAATGGGAGTTGTTTAAATATTCTACCCATAGTTTGAAGTTTTTATAAAGTGACCTTGGGTCATCTATTTTGCACGAACTCTAGACCTCTAAAGTGTGATTTTGAATTGTTAGGTGTTATATTAGTGATTATTTAAGTTTATGGAAGCCAAATTAAGCTAGTGGGAGTTAATAAACCTAATGGTTATGCTTAAGTGCAAGACATTGGAATTTTGGGTAATTAAAGTGTTGATTAATGGAAGTTGAAAGTGTTTATGATAATACTAATGATGATTGGTGTGATTAATTGTAGATTAATTACCTTGGCACCAATCAAGCGGTTATATAACTTGTGAAGAATTTTTATTGAGAGATAAACCTTTAACCTCCCAAAGATTTGAAGTAATCGGAGGAAATTTAGTTTATACATTTGTTTGTTAATTAGTTATAGCCATTTACAATAGAAGGTATGAGCATGTTTTTGAATATATGAAAGAATGCAAATTATGGCATAGAGTTAATATTTAATGGTTTTTTTTGTGAAAAAGAATTTGATTGTGTGAAATTATTTCTTATGCTTTGTCTAAGCATGATTTGAAGAAACATAAATTTGAGAAATAATGAAATTGTGATGTGAGTGTAGAAGAGTATGAGAATAATGAGTATGATACATGTATGCCATGTAGAAAACTTGATGAATAATTGCATATATTATGTGTTAACTCTGATTTCATTGCATGATCATATAAGGTAGGGGTTTTGCCTATAGGGAGGGGAGTAGATATTGGAAATCTATGTGGTAAAGTTTCCATTTGGAGCTCGATGGCTTGCCTCTTTATTTTACTGTGCCACTTGCTCATCAATGGATTTGAACCTAACTAGTCTTAACCAATTTATGAGGAGGCTAGGTTAGGGGTATGACACTTCATGGTTATTAATATTAGAAAAAATCATTACTTATAAGTGAGTATAGTAGCCTTGATCGGGAAGCTCTTCACAAGTGGAAAGCTTTAGTAATTCAATGACTAGGATGAGTCTTACTGAATAGCTACTATATTCATTTAGGGGGTATCAGGAAGGTATAAAGTTGGCATTGATCATGCATATCATCATATGGCCACATGGTTATTACTTTTATGGTTTTGCACATTTTATAAAGGTCACATAGTTGTTAATGTTTTGACCCTTGCATGCTAAATAATCTAATATCAATGGTTGTTAGTTTTGTGACTTTATGAATTGGGTCATTTAATACATGAACATGTTTCAATTGAATATGCTATTTGCATCAATATGATTAATTAACATATATTTATATAGGCTAGATTAATTTAGTTACTAAGTGATTGTATCCATCCTTCCTTTTTCAATATTACAAGAACTAAATCATCATGATAGGATCAAGAGAAATAGTAAGAGGCTTAGGATTTCTATCCTAGATTTATAGGCTTCGTTTATTTTAGAGTTTAGGTGCCAACTAGGAGGTTACATGTTTTTGCACACTTGCATTATTTGATTCTTGATCTAAGTTGTATATTTTAGGCCCTAGGTTGTATGTGAATTAAATGTGAAATCTAAATAGGGCCAAAATACTTGTGCAAGTAAAGAGTGAGTATATTTGTAAATGATGGTGATTTAGATGTGAGATTACATGATTGAGACTGCCTCTATTATTTTTCAAATTAAGGAGTTGAGCTTTGAAAATTTGTTGTACATGTCATTAAAGTGTTGTGGTATGTTGCACAAGTCTTGTTAAGGGGGGTTGTTGTGAACTTATGGCATTTGGTTGTGAATTTTGACACCCTAGTTATGTTTTGAAAGCATAAATGAGTAATTTTGTATTTTGATGTCTAACTTTTGATTAAGAAATGATTTGAATGTAAAACTAGTGCTATTAGTTAGAGCTCAAAGAAATTTTTTGAAGATACCTAGATCACCTCAATCAAATATTAGATGGAGAAATGGGGTGCGTCAGAAGTTTGACTAGAAAATCTACCAAGCTGTTATGGGTTCTACATGTTATGCCACAGCATAAAATTTTATGTCGCGGCATATTGTGCCAGAATTACTATTTTTGCTCTTTTGACCCTAATTTCATGTTACTTACCTTGTATGATGTCCATGCTTACGTATACATGTTTTTCTTTGATTTTAATTTAAGAAATGATTCTTTTTAGCATGTAGATATTTGATTGAAAATTTTACAAACTTGATAATTTACTTGAGTTAGTCCTGTGATTACCTCGATTTTAAAGTTAATTATAGATTAATAAGGGAGACCTTATAGAACTGTCTCCCATGATTGGTAAGCTTTGGCTAGTTTAGTCACATGGACTTGGTCTAATTGCATTGTGAGCCCATAGATTTAGTTGAAGAAAATGAGGATATAAGGTAAAGAATGTTGATCATGCATTATATGGATTGGCATTTGATAATCATGTGTTCATATGTATTTGATAAATGTTTTACTTGCCACTTCACACACTCCTATACTATTCCTTTATAGTTATGAATAGATTAGATTATTTGATTACTGAGTTTTTGACTCATTCTTATGGTTATATTTTATTGGTGAAAGCTTTGCTAAGGGCAAAGGGAAGAAGGATACTGACGACGATCTTAGTAGCTAGTATGTATAGCTCATTTATTGGTATTTGGTGTAACTAAATTAGATATATATATATATATTCCCTGCATGTTGTTTTGGGTGCAATTGCTTGAGGAATTATGTTATTTTGACGTATTTTGACTTAGGATATTGTATTTGAATTGAAAATTTATTGTTGGAGATTGAAATACTAGTGCAAGTGTCACTATTGAGTTAATTATATGTGTATGGTTGGCCAAGAGATTAATATGTGATGATTGCCTATGCCCATTGATTTATGTGAAATCAAGGTTTTATAGGCCATATTATGTTTGGAATGCATGTGATATTGTATAATTGTGCAATTAGGTATTGTCACACCTCGATATTAAAGGTATAACTGGCATGAAATATGAAATGACCTTATATTCCATAAGCCTTCATCAGCCAAGGGTTAAACTAAAATATCAATATTTAAGTTATATATAATAATGAATTTCATAAATTTTTAAACATTTTGTAGATATTTTGACAAAGTCTCCACTGTAAGTTGAACCTTTTAAAATTTCTACAATACAAAAATCTATCAACCAATCTAAGAAATTGCATACTAATAAAATAAAACTAGGACCTAATTACAGTGTACGTAGAGCACTAAGTTACAATCATATAATCATACATATTATCACTAAAAGAGATAATTATAGTGTGCTTCCTCCTTCCAAAAAGAAATAATAGGACCTCTCAAAGATATGTAGGAGTTGCAGGGTTGGCTACAATATTTGAGACCAAAAATTTATGACAAGTAGCGTTCCAATCAAAATTTTAATATAAAAAATTATGAAGATGGTAACTAATAATTTTAGTTTAAAATGATTAAATGGAAAAATGAAGCATATATTTAAACCAATAATAAAGAACAAGTTTTCTAAATAATACAATCATGAAATTAAATAATGTTAACAAGACAATGTAAATTTATCCAACTTTGTATTTCTCAGAGAATATAAAAATTTCAAGTAATGGTATAATTAGGTAGAATGCTTTTAGAGAATCGATATAAAAATGATAAATTTTACTTTAAATTTAGGAGGGCTTTATGAAAACTAATAACAAGTGTTGATACACAGTCTATGAGGATAAATAACCAATCAAGCGTGGACACACAGTTCATGAGAGTAAGTAACCAATCAAGCACAGCTGAAATCCACAAAACAAGCGCGACAGGAGTCATGAATTAAGCACAAGCATGAGGCCCATGAAAACAAGCGTGAGTACAATGCTCACAAATTACCATTCCTCCAATTCACGTGCATTAGCCTTCACATGAGGCTAGCACCTCTAATAAACACTCTGCTAGCTAGGTGTACCATGGTGTGCTAAAGGCTAACGGAATTGCCATTAGCATTCATCGTTTTGAACTCAGTCCCTCTCATTAAAATCAAGTGTGTATAGAGAAAAAAATAGTTTCAAAATTTTCACTTTCAAATATTATTCAACTATCAGTTCCTCCATGCATAAATCATTGCAATAAAAATTTTATATTAATGAAGAATTAAATAATTAAACTATTAATGAGAAATAATACCATTAATGTAGAAATCATATTAACAAGAATATGTAAACAATTTATAAAGTCATAATAACAATATTTAAATAAAGAAATTTGTATAAATACTTTACTGGAAAAATATTCAAAATGCCACTACCTCACCTGAAAGTTTTCAAGAATTCTAAAACTTAACTTCCCTTAAAATTCTTACTTACTTCAGTGATGCTCCCAATAATCTGGAAAGGGCAAAAAATAATTGTGGAACAAGTAGCAATTCAGCACCTCCAGCAGCCCAACACGATGGCGAGGACTGCTCCAGTCGACGGTAATAGAGAAATCATCAACAAGGACCAGAGAGAGCTTGACATTGAAGAAGGTGAGGAGGAGCTTTAATGTGTGATAAGGAAGTAGAAAAGAAGACCATCAATGAAATAGGAAGATTATATCAAAATAAGGGGTAGCAGCAAAGAAAGGATTCTCTATCAGCACGTAATAGAGAAGAGACTGAGCTACACACTTGATAGAAACAGACGATCAACAAAGGGTAAAGGAATGGATAAATTTTTGGTAGTGGAGAAAATCACGCTAACAGTAAGATTAAAGTCGGTGCAACGTGAAAGGAAGAGAAAAAATAGTGGAAGAATCGCGAGCCATCTCTGACTCTTTCTGCATGTGTCACTGACTGAGAGGAAGAAGAATTTGAATAAAAAGACCATGAGGAAAATTACAAAAAATACCCTATCAGATTTTTATTATTGATATTGTAATATATATATATATATATAATTTTTTTTATCAAGGACCTAATGGATTAAATTTTTTTACCACAATTTTCACAAAATCAACATTCCCACTTGATATATTTGTTCCAAAAATTATTAAAATATAATCAAATACTAAATCATAAATTTTAATCTTAGTTTAAACTCCAAGGTTATTACATTATTTGTACACTTCCACTACAAAAACACTCTTTCTTATTGTATTTATTCCAATCATTAATAAAATACACTCAAAAAAATTATTATATATTTAATTTATCATTATTTATTTTATTTTATTTATTATTATTATTTTAACTTAAAATTCTATGGTTATTGCAGGTATATTATGGCCTATTTGAGTTAGTTCAAATAGTCCTAAGGTTATTGGCACTTAATTGATGGGTTTGGATACCCTTGGCTTAGTTTTGAAAAGAAAATAGGTAATTTTGTACTCGGGTGTCCAACTTTTAAATGGTAAAAGGTTTTGTTGAGAAATTGGTGACAATATCTAGATGGCTTTTGAATTGCTCAAATCGGACGTTGACTGGTGAAATGACATGCTTTGAAAGTTGATATGAGGTGCTTTCATCATAATGGAACTGTCATGACAATAGCAATGCATCACGATGTTAGGCTTGTGCGTTGCGGCGAATGACAAATGTGCTTGGACATTGCCCTCTTTGATGTCTAAATGTGATGATAATGATTATCATACTTCCGTTAATCTGTTTTATGTTTTAAAATATAGTTTAGGCTCAAACATCCTTTTAAAAAAGGTTTCTTGGATCCTAACTTTTAAACTTAATTTTCTTAAACTCTTGTGTTATGATAACTTCATATAAGAAATTAATTAGTCCCGATTATCATAATGATAGTGTGTGCTATGTTTTGATGATGTCAAGGTGAACATTACACAAATCATGGGAGAGATCATCACCTTCTGAACTCAATACATTAGGAGAGAATATCATCCTAATTCCGAGACACATAGGAGAGTACTTTTAGTTCAACCTGACAAATACATGCATAAATAGGGTGGCTACAATTTCAACCCTACAATGTACAATCTCAGACGAAAGTCATTTATCTCAACTCCTTTTCACAATATGTGATTTTTGAAACAAAATAACTATTATATCAACATATACATATGTTTGTAATTTTGGGACAAACCATGTTGAGGTTGGAAGAATGACAATGGAAGGAGAAAGAGCACAATGAAAAAGATTTATTCTACTACAAAGCCTGCTTGAACTATGAAGAGGATGTGGTTGTATTTTTGGTCAACAAGGAGAATGAGATAGTTTAAGTGAGGATATTTGGGCCGTGCCTTTGCTGAGATAAGGACGAATCTAGATCATATCGATTAAATCTAGACACTACAGATTTTAAGGTTTTAATTTTTATTTTATTATAAGATTTATAAAAATCATAAAAAAAATTCAATAAATTCATATTAGATTTAATATGTATGGTCTAAATTTAATTTTAAAATATTTTATAATTCTTGTAAATTGACATTCCATATATACTCTAGAAAATGCATATTTTAAATTTTTAAATTGTAATTTTTATTAAAAAATATTGTTGGATCCATATAATTTAAAAAATCATGGTTTAGAGTACATCAGGGTAGTGAATTTAAAAAAAATTCTGCACTGTCCAAGTGTAATGGAAATCTCACTACCACAATCCATGCAAGCCATACATTGGGAAGACACAAGTTCATCAAACACCACATCCATTATATCTAGCACAGGCATGAATTCTCAATCCAAATCGTGGGAGTGATCATCACCTTCTCAACCCAACACAATAGGAGAGAATATTATCTCAATTCCTTGACACATAGGAAAGTACTTTTAGCTCAACCCAACACACACCGTACAATCTCGGAAGGAAATCATATATCTCAACCCCTTTTCACAATATATGGTTCTTGAAAAAAAAATAACTATTTTTATAAATTTATACGAACTCATGTTCTTTTTAGGTATTTTTACCAGCCCATGTCGTTTTTAGTCATTATATATATTTAAACCTGATTTTTAATTATATCATCCACAGAAATTTTAGTGTGTCAAATTGATTTTTTACAAAAGAGTATACAAACATAAATTACATTACAATAACTGAATTTGATCCCAACTTTAGTTTGCAAATTGTAGTTTATACAAAATGTAATTATGCTAATCCAAACAAGCTCTGAATCTAGTACAAAACTCGATAGAAATATGAAGAGGATGAGGGTGTTTTTTAGTCAACAAGGAGAATGAGATAATTTAAGTGAGGATGTTTGGGTGTCCTCTGCACCTTTGCTAACATGAGGGTCGATCTAGATCATCTCGATTAAATCTAGACACTCTAGATTTTAAGGCTTTAATTTTTATTTTATTATGAAATTTATAAAAGTTGTTAAAAAAATTCAATAACTTCATTCAATCAATCTAAATGATACAAATTTAATCCTTATAATATGAATTTTACTAAAATAATTTAATTGATCTGCTTGATCTAGGCATATCAAATTTAATGTGGATGATCTAAATTTAATCTTAAATTTTTTTTATAATTCTTATTAATTGACATTCCAGATATACTTTAGGGAGTGCATATTTTAAATTTTCAAATTGTAAGTTTTATTTAAATAATATTTTTGGAAATGCATATTTTTAAAAATACATGATTTAGAATATATTAGGATAGGATTAGGATAGTCAATTTTAAAAAAATTTATGCACTGCCCATATGTAAGGGAAACCTCACTAACACAATCCATGCAAGGCATACATTGGGGAGACATAAGTTCCTCAAACACCACATCCATTACATCTAGTATAGGCATGATTTCTCAATCCAAATCGTGGAAGAGATCACCACCTTCTCAACCCAGGACATTAGGAAAGAATATAATCTCAATTCCCTAACACAAAGGAGAGTACTTTTAGCTCAACCCAACACATACATGCATAAATAGGGTGGGTATAATTTTAACCCTACACCATACAATCTTAGAAGGAAGTCATACATCTCAACCCCTTTTCACTATATATGGTTCTTAAAACAAAATATCTGTTATACCAACATGTACATATGTTCATATTTTGGGAGAAACCATGTTGAGCTTGGAAAAATGATAATGACGGGAGAAAGAGCACGATGAAGATGAACGAAGCTACTAGCGAACACAACAAAAATGAATGAAACTACTACAGAAAATGATTGAGATACAAGAAATATAGTGTTTTTGGGCCACAAGGAGAATAAAATTAAAATAGTGAAATATTTTTAAAACTAAAATCACATGAAATTTTAAAAAAATAAGAAAAAAAACAAATGAGTTTATAAGCCAAAGATGCAAGCGGATTGGATCCATGTTATTAAACTCTCGAGTTAACTTTACAAGTTTATTGTTTTTACATTTTTAGTTTATAAAATCGTGTTAACTCACTCATAAACTTGAATTAGATAAAATTCAATTAAACTTGTGAATTGACTTCTCAAATTTACCATTTTTACATATCTAGCTTATACAATCGTGTTAATCCACTCATAAACTCGTTGAGAAAAATATGTATATATATTATGTAGAATTTAACTTATAAAAGCGGTGAACTTTGGTTCAATGAAAGATAAAATGAAAAAAGCAAAAAATTAATATTTATATAAAAGAAAACAAAAAATACCAAAAATAAGTTGTCATATTTTGAGATTTTTATATTGAGTATAATAATCTATAAATGCAGATAGATTTGATTCAATGATTTATATTTACAATCTATTTAAATTAAATTATGATCATATTTTATATTTTAATTATTTAATCATGTGCTTTTAAAGCTATTTATTAATGGAGGTAATTAAACTCTTACAAGTTTATGATTCAATTTTAGGTTTTGAATTTATATCCCTATCATGAGTTTATTTAATCTTGTGAGTTTAACAACCTTAGATTGAATTGAAAGCGCAAACGAAGAACAGTGGCACAGATTATTAAGAACGAATAATATGTGTGTCTATATATGTGTATCCAAAACAGAGCTCTATTTGGACTGCTTGATTAAATATGAAGAGTCCAAGTTTAAAGGTTTTAGTTTTTATTTTATTATAAAATTTATTAAAAAATTTTAAAAAATTCAATAAATTTGTTCAATCAATCTTCATGGTACAAATTTAATCTTAATAATGTGAATTTTAGCCAAAAAAATTTAATCAATTTGCTTGATTAGCAATCTGGGCAGCTAATATTTAATTTTTAAATTTAATCTAAATTTTTTTTATAATTGGTATAAATTGAAATTCTAGATATATATTGGACAGTGCATATTTAAAATTTTTTAATTGTAATTTTTTAAAAAATATTTTTTGAAACATAATGTTAGAAATCTATCATATCTTAAATATATCTGAATAATTAATTTATAAAAATATGTACTGTCCATGTGTAAAGTAAAAAACTTCTATTTACATATGCGTTGTAAATAAATACAAACAAGTTATATAATACAACTCATATCACATGCAGCATGTGCAATAAGTGCAGTGGAAAACATCAACTACTTTTGTTTGTTTTCATTCTTCATTCTTCCCCCCAATAAACCTACGCTCTCTGCTTGACTGTTTCATTTGCAATCGGCTGGGGATGAGGTTTCTCAGACCATGAGAATCAAAAAATAGTTGAGGGTTACTTAAGAGTTTTAAACAATAAAATTAAAATAGTGAAATATTTTTAAAACCCAAATCACAAAAAATATAAAAAAATAAGAAAATAAGAACAAAAGTGTTTATGAGTCAAAGATTTAAGCGGATTGGATCAAAAGGAAAAATGAAGAACAATGGCACAGATTATTAGGACAAAAACATATACTCCCTCCATTTAAAATATAAGATATTTTTTGAGAAATTGAATATTAAAAAATGTAAGGTATTTTTAATATTTTAAAATGTAATTATTATCTTTTTTCAAAAGTGCCCCTATTGATGAATGATTTTATGTTTATTATAGAGTATTTAATAGAGATAAATATAGAAAGATAGGGTTAATTTAAAAGTAGATAATTACTTTATTAGGGTGAAATTTAATTATAAATGCTTTATATTTTTTAACGGAGGGAGGGGGTATATGTGTGTATCCAAAACAGGGAACTATTAACCACAAAAACAGGAAATAAATTCTGAAAAGGAGAAATAATTATATGAAATATGAACCTTTTTTAGTCTGAAGAAGATTCCAACTGGTATGTGCTTGAGAATTGAAGGTAGCATCTGGAATTACAAAACATAAACAATTCAAAGATGGGGATTAAAAAAGTTGAAACTGCTCAAGGAGTGGTAAAAAAAAAAAAATCACAGAACCTAGTGATGCCCTGATGGAGCGACGGAATACACGGCAAGCTGCGACGGTGACGGAAGGTAGGCTGGGGTCCAACGGAGACGGACAGTCAGGCTGTGGAATCGGGGTCGGACTCACGCTGCAAAACCAGATCTCGCGGAAGCTGAAGCAGCGGACTCGGTTGCTGAAGCGGCGGCAGCGACGAGCTGTGACTTCGGAGACTGACGGTGGTGGGTTGACAGATGAAGACGACAGCGGTGGACGGCTTCGGCGGTGGTCGTCGCTCTTCACGAGTGATGAGAGGGAGAAGAGAAAGGTAGATCTGAGATTTTGGGCCAAGGGAGGGCTGCCGCGGCCTGAGCAGATGGGTGAGTTCTTATCTCAGACTTATTGAAATAAGATAACCGAAAAAAAAAAATAAAACAATAAAAAAATCATAAAAATAATTAATTTGCCAGTTCTTCGTTTTCCACAATTTTAATTTTAAATTAAATTCTCACAGTTAATTCTATCTTAATTAATTTTTTATAATTTAATCGACTAAATATATCAATAGCTTAAGGTTAAAATCTTTAATTTTTTTTAAAAAATAAAATTAAAAACATTTATATTTATTAAAATATTATATAATTCGTGAATTAATTACATAATTTGTATTACACAAAATTTATATAATTACATTATGTTTTCTAAATAAATTTTATTTATATATAATTTTCAAAAAATTAATAAAAATTTAAAAATGTATTAAATCAAATTTTGTTTTTACTTCTTTGCTAATTTAACTAAATCAATTTTTATATGAATCTTACAATTGTTTTTGTTTGAAAAAGTTAATCATTCATTAATAATTTTAATTTTAAAAACTAATATATTTGATCAATCAAACTATAAGAGCTTGATTCAAACAAAATAAATTATAGGGACTTAAATCAAAATTGATGAAAATTAAAAAGACTTGCAAATTAATTTTCTCAAAATAATAACATGTCTGCCTTCCTATAGGCTGGGGTTCTTAAATTATATATTCTCATCCTTGAACCCAGATCTGATAATTTATGCCAATCCAAATAAGCTTGAAAAATTTTAGGGTTGGATGTCTAAGTTTAGAAAAATTTCCTTACTTTGAGATTATTCATGCCACTTGAAAAAGTCATGGCTAAGCTCGAATCCCAATAGACTTAATCCAAATACCCAAATTCTTTTTTGTTCTATTAATAAAATAAAATTAAACAAGATAGAAATTAAAAATATTAATTTTTAATATAAAAATTGAAATTGGCCAACAAGAAAAAAATAAAATAAAATAATATTTAATAATTTGAGTATTCAAACCAATCTGAATAAGCTCAAAAGGTTGACATATTAAGGCCGAACTTCGCTATATGTGTTTCTTTTTTAAATATTCAAGCATTTTTATCCTGACTCAGAGCCTTTCCCCATTAAGCTTGCCCCACCTGAGCTGCTCTCTTTCTCGGAACCATTACTTATGCTCTCCCATGTTGTTTTTTTTTTTTTTTTAATTACCTAGGAGTTGTGTTGTTGTTATATAGTACTATATTCACAAGATTATCTAATGTGCATGTAGAGAAAGTTGTTTGTTTATTTATTTGTTGCTTCTGTTTGTTTTTTTTTCCCCTTTATATATTGGAAACTCTAGCACATGCACGGCAGGGAGTTCTCAACTTTTTGTCTGTTTTTGTAGTAACATGGAACTGGAAGGGTGAAAGAGAATCCTCCGCTTATTTGATGTTTAACCAGACTTGAGAGAGATAATATTAATAGACTCATCCTAGGTCAAGTAACTTTATTGAAGATTTGAATAAAACAATGTTCATCGTGGTGATTTGTTTTAAACTGGCTTAACAGAAGAAGTGATTATGCAATTTGCATATTAATTAGAAATTTCTTGTTGGAAAGTGAAGGAACACATCAACCCCACTACGTTAAGCAACTTTGGCCCATGATAAAGAGTTATACTGTAATTGTAGTTTCATCCCCATTTTCGTAGAATGTTTGTTTTACAGAAACATTATTCTTCTTACCGTCTGTTGAGTTACCTATACATATATATATATATATATATATATATTGACATTCATGGCATTGAACAAAAGAGGACTCTGTTAAACACTCCTTAGGTAAAACAAAAATTAATCAACAAATACAATTAATTAAAGTTTTGATCTTTCTTTGGCCATTCTTTACAAAACTAATTAAGCAAAGCCCCAATAATTAAGTGGACTCTGCCTTGCTTATCAATTAGTAAATGATTTTCTTTTTTCATTGCACTTCATTATTTATTCACCTTCAGTGTCTCACCAATGAAGGCATGTAATTCATTGGGATACAATAGATAGTGCAACATCTCAAATCACATCATGCATTGTAATACAATGATTAGAAAAGCTATCAAGATATAAATTCAAAGATTTTGTTACCTTACTTACAACTACAGAGATTCCAATCCTAGGCATCTTCTATGTTTTTTATGTTGAAGAAATTCTAACACCATAGAGTGCATAAGTAGGTTCCTAATTGATGGATCATAGTACATCATGGCAGTAGAGAGCAAGAAAATATGTCTGCTCTTCATTTAGATAATCGCGGCCCAACTTTAAAATGGGATCCACCTTCTGAACAACTCCCGTGCTTTAAAGATCACCATAAAAATTAAAGTCCTTCATAAATTAGAAAACAGTAGTAACACAAAAAGGCAGAAACATGCTCAAACATATTATAAAACACTTCTCATTTTTCAATCTTTGTTTAGGTGCTCATCTTTTTTTTTTCTCCCTCTAATAGTGAAGTTAGGATCATTGACGCTTGGAGATTTCATCCACACACTACTATAAAAATGGGTATATATGATGGGCTTTATTGGACAATTATAATTATAACCATTTAATAATTGGATGATTATAAGTATAATCATCTAATAATTATAATGTTAGATGGTTTCAATAAATAACCATTCAATATAAGAGATATATTGGATGATTATTTTTAGAATCGTCCAATATATGTTTGAATTTTTCAGTTTCATAGAATTTTTTTTAGACTTTATTGGACAGTTATTATGAATAATCATCCAATAAAGCTGATTAATATTGGACAGTTAATATTTTAACCATCCAATATGTACCTTTATATTAGCTCCCAAGTTCAGTTTCATTTTTGGCATCCTCTCTCCCTCCAATTCCAGATCTCATTTTGACGTCTCTCTCCTCTAGTCTCCTCTCCTCTCATTTCAGCCATTGATCTCTTCCAAGCTCTCTCTTGCTCTCCCACGCCTCTCTTCTCTTTTTCTACCATCAAAGACTCATCTCCCACACCTCTTGTCTCTCCTCATGCCCCCCATTTGATAAATGCTTGCATTTTCTCTTCTCATTTCTTCCAAATCTCTTGCTCTCTAAAACAATTTAACTTGGTTTTTGTATTTAATTGTTGTATGGTTTATTGATTCTTGATTAGGCTTTTGGTTTGTTAGATTGAATTATGTTGATTTTGAGTGTTATTAGTGTCGCATGCAAGCTGTTTGGTGAACTGCTTCATAGAAAAAAATAACCTTTAGCAAGAACCCAGATAAAGTTTAAATTATGGGTGACTTGAAAATGCATGTTGGATTAATAATATATGATTAGAAGAGAGTTATATTTGTTTTTTTATCCAAATTTATTGTCTATTTTTTATGTATTTTTGTTTGAACAATATTTAATTAGTTTGATGAAAATTTTTTATCTTTTGATTCTTTGATTGATGATTGAGTAGTATATGAAGTTTCATGATAATTGGAATTATATATGAGTACTTTTACCTTACTCAAAATTATTATTTATGTGTAATTTATAGTTTTAAATAACATGTGATATTTTTGTTTTTGATGATAATGATAATGTGATTGGAATGAGGGCAAAATTCTTAGCAAAATTTCATTTTTATATCACTATGTTGCCAAATTTTTGTTTGAAATTAATAGTTTGGCATTTTAAGGGCCCATGTGTTTAATTATTTTTAAATTAAAAGAAAATTTTTTTATACAAGAAAAAAATTTTAATAGGGGTAGAAAATTTCAATGAAATTAATTTTTATGAATTAATGATATATAATTTTTATAATAGTTGGGCCTATATATTAATGTTAATATTGAAAATATATATATATATATATATATATTACTTATTATTATAAGTAAAAAATTATTTTTTATGATTGTAACCAATATAAAATAATTTCTAATTTTTTAAAATGTTTACAAAATAAATCACTTTTTATAAAATAAACTCTATTTTAAACACATGGGCTCTAAGGTTGTTTGGATTATATATGTATATATATAATAAAATACATTGTCTAAAGAAATTATAAAAATAAATGTTATAAATTAGTTATAATTTATAAATAAAATAATTCACTTGTTGGTAAGTTTTCACATAAGATAAAATACTTACAATTAATTTAATATAATTGTAAGTATTATCTTAAATTTAATTATCATAGAGAGGGATGACGCATGTGTGTGTGTGTGTGTGAAAGTATGTGGCTCATGATTGATTGAATTAGTAATTAATATATTCATTAAACTAACTCTTCTAATATAATTGAGTCACTAATATCATTTCTCTCAACAATTCTTATTAGATTGAGAGAGATTATGGACAAGAAATGGATGTCTATGAATAGAGTCACAAAAGAATATGTTGATGGGGTGAAGAAGTTCATTAGATTCACACTAGAGCATGAGGTAGATCATAATAGCATGGTGTGCTCTTGTGTAAAATGTGACCTCTTGAAGCAAGTTAGTGCGAGCAAGTTGGGACATCATTTAATGTGCTTTAGAATTGATCATAAGCATGGTAAGTAGAGGGATATGATCGATAGGAGCCGTGGGTATAGCAATACGTACATATCATATGATTTCAAAACAAGTATGGATAAGGATGATTGTGTTGAAGAGATGACTAATGCTATTGAAGAGGAACTTCGAGATTGTCTAAAAATACTTGAGAGGTTGAGAAATGATGCAGGGACACCTTTTATACACTAATTACATAGAATTCTTAAAATTGACCCTGTGCAGAGATTGTTCAACTTGAAAGTAAGAGGTGGGTTGACTGATACGATCTTCACAGAATTTCTTTCACTTATTCATGAAATGCTACCGAAGGGTAACAAGCTTCCAACATGAACATATGATGCAAAACAAATGTTGTGATCTGTTGGCATGTGTTATGAGAAGATACATGCTTGCCCTAATGATTGGCTTTGTTTTGGAATGAATATGTATCATCAACTGAGTGTCCTAAATGTAAGACATCATGTTATAAGGACAATAGAAAGAGTCTAGAGAAGGTGGTATAGTACTTTTCCATTGTGCCTAGGCTTAAATGCTTGTATAACAGTGTAGTAGATTCAAAAAATTTGACATGGCATGCAAACGAGGAGGATTAGATATGGTATGCTAAGGCATCCTATTGACTCTATGCAATGGGAAAAGTTTGATTGAGAGTACCCTATTTTGTAAAAGATTCTAGAAACCTACGCCTCGTACTAGCTACCGATGGAATGAATCCACACAGCATATAAAGCAATACCCATGGTACATGGCCAGTGATGTAATCGTTTATAATCTACCTCCATAGTTATGCATAAAACGCAAGTATTTGATGATGTCTATGTTAATTTTTAGGCTAAAACAATCAGGAAATGAAATAGACATTACTTGACTCCTTTAATTAAAGATTTGAAGATATTATGGGAGATAAGAGTCTAAGTGTATGATGCATGCAGGAAGGAAACATTTAATTTGACAGCCATGTTTTTTGGCATAATCAATGACTTTTTGATGTACGGTAATTTTTCTAGGTATAGTATCAAAGGGAAACTTAGATGCCCTATTTATGAAGATAGCACA
>NW_026555342.1:30083358-30115450 GCF_029017545.1 Prosopis cineraria | reverse complement strand
TCTACCTCCATGGCTATGCATAAAACACAAGTATTTGATGATGTCTATGTTAATTTTTAGGCCAAAACAATCAGGAAATGAAATAGACATATACTTGACTTCTTTAATTAAAGATTTGAAGATATTATGGGAGATAAGAGTCTAAGTGTATGATGCATGCAGGAAGGAAACATTTAATTTGACAGCCATGTTTTTTGCATAATCAATGACTTTTTGATGTACGGTAATTTTTCTAGGTATAGTATCAAAGGGAAACTTGGATGCCCTATTTATGAAGATAGCACACAGTCAGTGAGATTAGAACATGGTATGAAAATTTCTATATGGGACATCGTAGATGGTTGTCTCAATAGCATTATTATCTAAGATTAAGAAAATCTTTTGATGGTAATTTAGAAGAAGGTAGGGCCACCTTCCTTTGACCACATAAGTCCCAACAAGATAGATAGTTGCACTGTGGCCTAGCCATCTGGTCAAATTCTTGAGGTATATATTATTTTTATTCCTTAACTTTGGTTCACCATTATTTTATTAACTTATACTTATTTTTATTTAGGGTGAGCACAATTGCTTTTTCATGGTAAATAGCCCCGGTAGGCACAAAGTGGCAAGAGGCCGTGTGTTTTAATATCCCTGGGGAAAATACCATATACAATGTGTCGATGCCTATAGACTATTTGCAAGGGTTGATCTTTGAACCCATTGATGCCAACTACTCGTTGCCTATTCCCACCTTTGATGTGTTTACTGTTGGAGAAGCAAGTAGCAACTTTATTGTATGGCCCAGGGTTTACTTCTGTGTAGAAGATGAAGCATAAAGTCAATAGGTATGCTAGTTACCTTTTTATGTATATGTTACATAATTGGTCTCTAATTATATAATTAGTGTGCAATCCAAGGGGAAAGGCATCGCTAGACAATCGGGCCAATTATCCAAGGTTGAGATAGCCATGCTAAACCAACTGCCAAAAACCTACCAGAATGTACTTAAGGCATATGCAAAGTTGTTTGCTAATTTATAGTGTTTATCAGCTTTAACTAGAGCATGTACAGTAAAGAACAACATGATGTAATTAGGGTTGAAATGGTCAACGAAGCCCTCAAGTGCGTTTTGATCAGGCCAAACGTGGTTCATTTTTATATGAGGTACATATTGGTTATATGACTTTTTATTATCTTTTAAACTTAATATAATACAATAATTTGTTTATTTTTTCATTAGGTACCTATATCAAAATTTTATCGTCCCTAGTGATCTTGCATCAAAATTTGTCTTTGTCTATCATCATGATGTCTCTATTTATTGCAACGTCACTACCGAGCTACGGCATAGCCAAGCTCAAATATTAACAAAGTATTTGAGGCAAAAAACCCTATTGTGAGGACGTTATTTCTGGTACCTTATTTATAAAGGTGAATTCAATGGTATCCTAATTTATTTAATTTATCTTGTCATTTTAAGTTTCATGACATGTGTTTTCAAATTGTTTTAAGAGCTACTAGATGCTAATCAGCATTATGCCGACTGCTGTTAAAACTATAAAGTTTTACTACTTGGATTTTGCTAGTAGGCAGCCAGATAATAGACCAAACATGATGAAATTTTTTTAATTTGTAAGTTTATATTTTGATTAATATTTCTATATTTTTTCATTTTAAATTTCTAATTTTAACTTATTTTTGTTCTTATTAGGGCTATGGTGCTTTATCGCATCGAAAAGAACTTGCCTGTATCATTAAGGTACAAGTCATATGATCTAGCCTACCCTAATTGGAAGATAATAAATGTACTTCTCACTACTAATTTTAACAATTAATTTTAGTTTTCTAGTTAATTCAATAGTATGTTTATTGATTTTTCTATGCAGTGTCCATGATAAATAACATATAGTGAGGATTGCAGATATTGCATCATGAAATTTCTTAAAGACATCATCACTCATGGGATGACTCTAATAACCCCTATGGTATATATGTTATTGACATTAAATCATATGTGATTATGAATTTTAATTTATTAAAATAATTAATTGTGTTGTCATATTACATTATTACAATATTATCCCGATTCATATTGTGAAGAATTTAGGGATCGTCATATCAACAAAATTATTGATGAATGGTGTGAGTACATTTTCCAACTATGGGCCAAAAATAAGTAAATTACATTTTTTATTTTAGTTTTTATAATTTAGAATAATTTTAATTTAGTCTTGCAAACAACTTTATTTTATTTAGTATTATGTTGAGCAATTGTATTGGTAATAATTTTTTTATTTTCATAAAATTGTTAGTTTACTATAATTTAATTTTTAATATAAATATAGATTGGACTTGATTGGATTAGACTGGTTTGTATTTACATTATATTGTTGTAGGGGGGCTGCAGGAAATGCAACCGGCGTATTTTAAAAAAATTGCAATATATTGGATGGTTATTTACTATAACCATTCAATATATTAGTATATTGGATGGTTTTGATCATAACCATTACCATCCAATATGTATTAGTATATTGGATGATTATGATCAAACCGTCCAATATGTTCATATATTGGATGGTTCTTAAAAATAACCGTCCAATATATTCTTTACTTGTATCACCTATTCTGACACTATATTAGATGGGTCTTTGAACTGTCCAATATTATTTTATCAATATATGACAATACCATATTGGACAGTTCATAACTGTTTAATATAAGTAAAAATAACTATCTAATATTTTTTATTTTATAGCAGTGACATTACCTCTCTTCAATATCTTAACAGGGTCCATGCCAACACTTCCCAAGTCCAAAGGGAGATTATAAATGCAATTTTTAAATAGTGACATAATTATCAATAACTTTTAGCAATAAAGATTTAGGCAACCCCATAAGTGACTGGTGCCAACTCCACAATAAAGATTTCCCGTGAAGGGACTTGCCCTCCAATCGATGTTTTTGTTTCCTTAAATATAGAAAACAGTCACCAAAAGTGCAGATGGTGGGGCAATATTGTTGGAAACCAATGATTACAAATTATTTGAAGCATTAGACTGGCCTTGTTTTGATAGGGGCTTGGGTGGTTTTGTCCATATATCTCTATCCATATATTAAGTTAAACAATTAAATTAAAATTTTAAATAAAAGTAAAATGTTTGAATTCTTAAAAAAATTTCAATAACAATAAAGTAATTTAATAAAAATAATTTCATCAAATCAATTAAGAATGTTAATAAAAAATAAAAAAATGCACTGAACTGGGATAATATGTCTGACCTTAACTCAGTAGGACCAAGTATCCGTGCCTATTAATTATCGGGTTAGTTGAACACCCCAATCTTAGTCCTTGTCTCTATGATAATTATTTAATAATATTCATACTAGAGCCATTATATCGAAAGAAAATATTACTGGACCTATAAATTTTGTTACAAGACACGTATACAAATTAAAAAGCATAATAGTGGGTGTATGAATTATACTTCTTAGTAAGCAAATATTGTGACACATCTTTCAAACTTTGCTAAAGAAATATAGCACCTAGCTTTTTTTTTTTTTTTCTTCCCCTTGGCTGAAACCCCTCGCTCCTTAAACAAACTTGGTTAATTTATTACAATAATTTTTCAGTTTTACTTCTAATAATGTCATAATTAATGTCATGATGATGGGGTGAAGTACACAATTAATATCTCTTTCATTTTTTAAGACAATAGCAAAATTGTCTAATTACTTAAAAAAATAAAACCCTTGATATTTATAATTTTTATAAATTTTTATTTTGGTAAATATAATATTGAAAATAAAGATAATCTTCAAAAGAATATTTTTTAGAAAAATTTATGATTTAAAAATTTTAAATCTGTACTATACAGAATATATCTGTATGGTAAATTTGGTATAAAATATATAAATATTACAACACAGAAGACTTGTCACAATGTTTTTAATTTGGTATAAAATATAAAAAAATTAACTAAGCTGTAATATTCATAAGTCATGATTAGAAAATCGTACAATTTATCTATTAAACTTGGTATAATACACTTGATATTATTTATTTTGCTATATTAAAAGGAATTGATTGCTCCTTTGTTTTACTTTACTTTTATTTCATGTTTTCTTTTTGACGTTGAAAGCAATGATGGATATTATAAAGGGTTAAAGGGCATTTTTGCATCTTAACTATTTGCTAAGAAGCACTTAATATCCTGAACTTTCATATGGCGTAAAATTTTTCTTACAACTTTTGAAAATGATACATTGAGTAAGCTAATATTAAAAAGTTAATTTTGATACTCCATGATACTTACGTTTATGATATAGGGGCAATTGCCCCCACAACCAAAAAAAAAATTACCTAGGAACAATCTAAATAATTTTATTTGCTCCCTTGAAAATTTTCAATTGTCTCCCTCACTTCAAAAATTTCATCACTTATTCCCTCATAAAATCCCACTAGAAAATTTATTATCTAAAGTTATACTTTTTCTATTGAAAAATATAAAAAAATTTTAATTGAATCACACCCAAAAAAATCAATTAATTATCTTTAAACTAACAACAATTTTTTCATGTTTGCTCTTATTTAATAGAATGTTTCACTTGAAAGGAAATGATTGAGTGATTTGTTTATTAAGTGTATTTTTGGAAAAAAAATCATTAAGTACACATTAAAAAACTAAAATTGCTTATTTTTTGAACATCTAAGCTAAAAAAATGCTTTATATTTTTAATGGAGGGAGCATATATATCATAATTTATTAATCTAAACGTCACCTAAAGTAATTCTTTTTATGTACAAAATACTTTTATCATTATAGAATGGTGTGTAAAAATAGATTTAAAAAATAATCTGTTTATATATTCGTTACTCCTCAATTCTTACAAAGAACGAACGTTAATTTCAACATGAGGTTCCCTATGGCCAACAATTTCAACGTGAGGTAATTAATTGTTTCACTCTCATCTCATTAGTAAAACCATTCGCTCACTGTAAGAGTTTAATTATCACCCTATTTATCACCTTTATTTAAAATAATGACTTAAATTAAAACTAACAAACTTATGAAATCATAAATAAAACAAAATAAATATTTTAGAAAAGAAAAGTAAATCTTAAAACACTTAAAATAATTACGAAGCTTACAAAACTAATTGCGAATAATAAGTCCACATGTCTAGTTTTGATTATGAAATTCTTTTCCTTTTCAATAAGAAGTACTCACCATTCACCTTAGTGTAGGCATATGGTATTCTTGACTTTTCAAATATTAAAGTTATCTCCTAACAAAAGTTAATGCAATGAAAGAGAAAGAAAATTATGTTAGTCGTGAACAGAAACTTTGTCCGTCAAAGCAATCCATTATCACATCAAGGATCATATTTTCCTTAGGTCATGCATAGGCCATAGGGTAACCCCAAAAAGAACATTACATATGAGAAGAATCTTTGTCACTTTATCATTGGACCACATTTTCATTTATGGTTAGTCTTGTAGGCCATAGATAATACCCCAAAAGAACACCAATGAGAAATAAGCATGTATCGCCACATTTTTGCCTTCGCAAATATATATGCAAAACTCTTCAGTCTTAATTTGTTTCGATGTATTATATATTTCCATCACCAATTTGCAGGTAGATGACATACTTGACTTGTGAGTGTATACTTCAGGTAACACCATTTAATAAGAAATTGCTTCTAGATATCTCCTCTTATGAATATTTTATCTTGGTAGTATTATATCTTGGCTCAAAGAAAAACACTACTTAATTGATTTTAAAAATAAACCTAAATAATGGAGCCTTGAAACAAGAAAGGCACACACACAATAAATTAAAGGGTTAAAGACCATTTTTCTCCCAAAACTTTTTCTTGAGGAGCACTTGGCACCCTATAATATAAAGAGTGAGTCAACATTTGAGAACATTTTATCAATATCTAAAATGTTTAATGTCAACATTTTTTTGTTAATAAACATAACAATTTTAAGATGCTCAATTTCTACAACTCATATGGAGGAGTGTATATATATGCTGGGATTTCATTCATCATATATTTGAATATTGTATTATTCTTTGTGTTTTTTTTAATGGCATAGTCGTAGAGTTTCCAAAGTCATCATATGTACGGACAGTTCATTTATGTATATGTGATAGATATATATATATATATACCCTAACTTGTTATTTATGAGGTTTAATAATCATTAATAAATTTTTAAAATCCTTTTTATGGGTTCAGATGCATGTCATATATAACATGTTCTTTAACAGTCTCAAAGTTTAACTACTTAACTATGAAGGTATCATTTTTTTGGGGGCCAATACGAAGATAGCAAATTTATTTTAGAAATTTTTTGCATTTTATAAAAATAACCAAAGATCTTTCTAGGCCTTTTATTTTAATAAATTTGAATCAAATGGATGGTTATGTAATTAATTGACATAAGTTTGACTTATGAGGGGACGAGAAAGGCTCATGTATGTGAAGATTCTTTTTTTTTTTTTTTCCTTGTGCGGTCTGACAAAATTGTCTAAATAAAACGCATTTGAAAATTATTTACTTTCTAATACATTGAAGGTGTGATTGACATGCGAGTTGAATAATAAAACAAAAATAACTATCAAACATTAAAAGTGGTCATCTAAAAGATGTTGATGTAATGAAAGGGACATAAAATCATGTGTTGTATAATTTTTCCATTAATGAGAAAAACCTTTGTCCCTTTATGATGAGGTGCAATTCAACATGGTGGAAATTCAAAATAAATGACAGATATAAAAAATAAGATATAATGAAGCCTTGCACACAATCATTTTCATATATTCCAGTCCTTTTGGCCAAACAAAATTCATTCCAGTCACTCCCTTTCAATTCATAAATTTTTTGCTTGTTATATAATTAGAAGAGTCCTTAATTATATCAATTAACATTGAAGATAATACATCAACGATATGATCTTTTTTTTTTTTTTGGGAGGTGAGCAGATTGGGTTTGATGACGCACAGGACTATAGGAGCCTATGGTTATTCAATAATGTTTATTATTTTAAGTAATTTGGGTTTTGGTATAAGGTCTAGTGAAAAAAGGCCTAAGCTATCATTCAAACAAAGAAAAGTTATTGGTTTGAAAAATCCTAGGACGGAAATTGAGTGATGTGTTGGCCATCAAAATAACATAAAGATTACAAATTTGTTAAAAATGACTAATTTCTAACCTCCAAAAACTTGCAAAGAATGTCGATGGTCTGACGAAGAAGATCAACATGTTTTGACGGATTGTAAAATGGATAGGTAGGGATTTTTTCAATGGTTTTATTATTATAAAATAAACTGTTTATACATTCATTACTCCTCTATTCTTATGAAGAACAGTTACTAATTTATCACCATATTTATCATCTTTATACAAGTTTAATTATCAGCATAGTTATCACCTTTATTTAATGTAATGACCTAAAACTAAAGCAATAAATGGAAAAAATTCAATAGTTTAGAAACAGAAAGTAAAGCTTACAACACTTAAAATAGTTACGAAGCTTACAAAATTAATTGTGATTCTACCCCTTTTCAGAAAAAGGACTTATCCATTCACCTCAAAAGTATAGGCATATATTGTTCTTGACTTTTCAAAGATTAAAATTTATTCCCAAAAGAGAAGTGAACGTGATGAAAGAGAAAGAAACTTACGTAAGTTATGAGAATAAACTTTGTCCCTAAAAGTGGTCCATTGTCACATCAAGGACCATATTTTTCTCATCATTGTATTTTATAGGCCATAAACTAACCCCAAATATTATGTTAAAGATGAGAAGAAGCTTTGTTGCATTTGAAATTTAATTTCACATCCTGGACCACATTTTTGATCATTTTCATTGCATTATTTCATTCATGGTCAGTCCTGTAGGCCATAGAGAATACTCCCCAAAGAAGGCCAGTGAGAGAAAGCTTACAAGTTGTATGGATATATTGTGCCAGCTTCACAAACATATATATGCAAAAGTCTTTGGTCATAATTTGATTGGATGCATTATATCTTTCCAGCACCCATTTATTGGTGCATGGCCTGCTTGACTCTTGAGTATACTTCAAGTCACACTTCGTTCATAAGAAACTACTTGTAAATATCTCCTCTTGTAAAACTGCTTCCAAATATTTTATTTGACTCAAAGAAAAATACTACTTAATTGATGTTATAAATACATGTAAATAATATAGTTTTTTACAAACTATACATACATACATACATACATTGATGATGTATCGTCACGCCCCAAATTATGGGAGTGACTAGCATGGGATATGCACCTAAATATGCATCCTTTAGCCTAATTTAAGAAATTTTCTTTTCTTTTTTTAAATACTTGTCATTCAAATAAAGCCTTAATATTTTGTAAACGAATCTCTCAAAATTCTACAATACAAATTTTCAAACAAATATATAACTACTAGGAGCCCAACTCCTACCAGCCAATAAACAAAGTATTTAACAAAAATAAGGATATTAACCATAGCTTATGTAGAGCACCTATAACATAATTTAAAAAAGTACAATACATGGGTTAAAATTTTACATCAAAAATAGGGATTAACCAAAATGGCATCTCAACTTTAATTCAGTAGCAAAATCCCTTGAATGATCTAATGGAAGTTCAAGCTATCTGAGACTAAAAATATTTTTCAGTGAATAATGTCCCAATAATGTTCAAATTTTAAAGAGTAAATTTATAGGAATAAATTTAATAAACTTATGCAATTATATAAAAAATTGAAAAGAGGATAATTCAACATAACATGCTCAATAATTTTCGAATCAAAAATCATGAACCGTTAAATAAGAGTAATCAAATGATTTATTTATGAATAGAAGAGGTGGCATACTTATTAATTGAAACCAATAAAATTTAACTACACAAGTCAATTAAAACTTTAAATTTTGAGAACTTAACATAACCAATAACAAACATAAATACACAGTTCATGAGGGTAAACAACCAAATGCGACTTATGCCACAAAGACAAATATGGACACGCAGTTCATGAGGGTAAGTAACCAAATGCAACTAAAGCCATAAAAACAAATATGGACACACAGTCCACAAAAGTAATACTAATCAAATACAATTCAAAGCCATAAAAACAAACGCAGGTATAAGACCCACGAATAACGAAAGTAAAAACAGAGCTCACAAAAATCAAACTACCTAGTTATTAACCTTAGCATGCCAAGGATTAATGAAACTACCATTAGCAACTAGTGTTTTGCTTATAGTCCTCAAAGAAAATCACCTTTTAAATATGAGAGAAAATAACCACTTATCAAGATGCAATTTTATCTTCTCAATGATAAACTTGCATGAGTTGTTTAAAAATTCAATCTTTTTAAGCATGAAAATTCACAACTAATGTTTCATAAACTCCTTCACCAATTTCCAAGATTTTCCTTATCAAATAAAGAAGTACTAGAACTCATAAAAGCATTTCCGTCAATCTTACGAGTATATGCTAAGATTTCGAGTGCTAAAGAAATTTAATTAATAATAGTAATCAGGGCTAGAGGAAAATTATATTAATAACTATAAATTTGTTGAAAATAATATTTTGATAAAAGAAAATTTGCTAATTTATAAATTGATTTGGGACGTTATTTATTTACTTTGATCAGCTCCCAAGATAATAATTTGTTCCTTCTAAACACTTTCCAATTGCCCTTTAGCTACTCTATTACCTAGACAAGAACAAACAGTCCTCTTTAATGATGACTCCACTTCATACATCTCCTTATTTGCCCTTAACCCATCAGCTATCTAGAAAATATATTATTCTTAATTCTTTCTCTAACTTGAAATGATATCCTTGTCTTACTCATACCTTCTTCCCTCGATAAACAATAAGCAATTTATCATCAAGGCTCTTCAATAATTCTTCACCAGTATACTTTATTCAAAGCATGCAACTTCTAATCTTATACTTGCAAGTATTCAAGCATTAACCCAAACTCCTTAAATTCATTGTGGCCACTATTCACAACTCAATGCACACTTTCCCATTCAAAATCCATGACAAATTTAAAAGAAAATAACTTGACATTAATTTTCACACGTGGGAAGGAATATATACATATATGTATTCAAGCAGTATTTGTGCCTTCGTAAGTTTCAATATATAGAGATTGAACCATCTAAATCTTGAATTAAGTCCTTAATATAATGAATACACTTGATTGCTTTGTTCCAACCAAATCCTCTTTCACACATTTTAACAAACACCTTATGTGCATTAACAATTAAAACATACAACAATTATTTTACATTTTAAATTTTTAAACCCTTTTCCTCAACAATCTCCAATCATCATTATTTAAATTTACTAATGCTTCCCTGCTTTAATTCTTTGCCAAGAACCAATCTCATCCCAAAGAAAACCAAACTCATTTTCCTCTTCCAACAACAAAATCTTTAAAGTGGGGACACTTGCCTAAAATGAACTCCCCAGCCTTTAGTTTCAATTTGAGAATGTCTTTATTTTCTCGCTCCCTCGTTGCAACTGAAACAGAGGGAAGAAGAAAAATTTTCAACCCCCCTTTTCCCATCTCGTGCGCACAACAGAAAAGAAAGAAGAAGAAATAAGATTCAACCACAGTCACATGATCAACACAGCTGCAGAGGAGCAAAGAATGAAGTGGAAGGATCAAAACTCCAACTTGTACACTCAGACCAACACATGGCATCACAAAACAGGGGAGAAGAGAATTTCCAGCGATGCAAAAATAGGAGAGGAGGACTCGCAGACTGAGCAACAATCAACAGCAGTTACGATGAGCGGACAGTGGGACGTAAGCGCCGACAATGGAAGGGATGTAAATAGTGAAGCTGATGAACAGAAATGAAGTTTCTCGAAGCTAAATCACATGCTCTTCCTCTATTGGCTGCAGGTGCACTCGAGGGAAATAAAGAAACAGCTGATGTGTCTGCCTTCCCCCCCCCCCTTTGACAGGAGGGGCATATTGGAAATTCCAAGTAGGTTAGGCAAAAAAATAAAAAAAAAAAATCTCGGTATTCGAATTCATGACCTGTTAAGTAAGAACCAAGAGAAAATCCATTAAACTAACAACACATTTTGTCAATCTTCCGGTAACAACTAATAGTAAAGCATTTCATAATTAACATGAAAAGAATTAAAAGCAATGCTGTGCATAATTGTTGCTAAAAGTAGAGGAGTTGCATAATATTAATGCTATATAAGACATTCACTACATAATCAATCTATTATTTAAATATTTATTATTACTATAAATGAAAAGAAGTTAAGAATATGCACTTTTAGAATAACGTAGGGGACCTTAGAAAATACTAATGGAAGGATTTTCAAAGTATGTATTTGTGTGTGTAGCAGAAAAAATATATTATTTTATATGAAAAAGCATGAATTGGAACTTTGCTTCTAACGTTATCAGGGGCATGTTAATAATTAATTCATAAATAAATATGTAAATATTCTTTTAAATTTGTAGTTGTAAGGTTGTCCAAGTGTGAATAGATTTAAGATAATGTAGGAAGTCTTATATTAAATAAAGTTGAACTTAATAATTAATATAAAATAAAATGAGACTTGTAAATATAAATCTTAAAATTTTGAGTTAAGATGTAATGTTTTTGCATTACTCTTGCCCATCTTTCCTTTTCCCCCATTCCCAACAAGTGGTGTATTCTATTCTTGGTGAGCCCCGTTCCCCCAAGCGTACTAAACTCTATTACTAACGTGTTTTCATTATGTTTTCTATTATTTGTTGACTTGTTGCCCGTCTGCTACGGCCCAATTAGTAAAAAGCCCAATTTAAATATTGTGTGATGTGTGGTTTATCCTTCCCGTCCGTTCTGGGTGGGTCTATCTTCATGGCCAAACTTTTTATTATTTTCCTCATTAGTATATGTTGTCATGTTGCAGTACGTCAGTGAGATATTTATATACAAGCAAGTCTCATAAATTTGTGAAAATAATCTTAAGTCTCATGAGATGAGGTTGTAATTAATGTACCATGCAAAATAACACAAATTACCATTGGACTCACTTCTTTAACAGGAAACATATCTTTCTAATACTATTTTTTATTCATAGTCAACGAGAAAATTTTCATTATGATAATTTATAAACCAAAGTGTGGCTATTTCATACTCACCATATTAATACAGAAACCGACCTAAGTCCATTTCTTGTTCAACGTTTAATTTTGCAAAAGTCCTATGTCCTAATCCTAATATCCAAGCAAAGTAGCTCACTTGTGCTACCTTACGTGGCTTGCTACTTCTGCTTCGGTCGTTTTTTAGGTTGATGAAAATTAGACAGGTATTTTAGTATACATTAATAATTAGCAGATATTTCTCACACGCAATATGTGGATAATATCATGCACGTGCGCTCAAACATCAGCATTTGATCCAGTAAATGTGACTCATTTATATACAGATCCATATTATATTTTAATTTTTGTACTAACATATTCCCCCTTAGTTCGCAGGTTCTTAAGATGTAGGTGCATTTAAAGAGCGCTGAAATTTATTTTTCCTCCTAAATTTTTTTAAGAGCATTGGACATATATACTAAAGACTAGGGCAATATTTCCTCTGAATAATTTTTTTAGGAGCAAAATTGTCTTTCTATTAGAAACTTATCATTTTCTTTGTTGTCTAGTGACATTGAATAGTTGTGGGGCACATGTATAATTTTTTTTATTTGAATTACAACACACATACAATAATAGTAAGTTATTTTAACCCATTTTGCCATCATATTGCTTCTAAAATCAAGCCTGGTTCCTGCCAATTCCAAGCCCTTTAGTCCATGTCAAATGGTCAAAATGCATCACTATGCATGCATCCCACAACAATTCTATATCAGCAAATAATGAAGAAAATAACATGTCTTTGACAAAAAGATGATTTTGCCCCTAAAAAAATTATTTAGGAGGGATATTTTCCCACAATTTAGTAGAGAGTGCCCATTGCTCTAAAAAAAAAAAAAAGTTTCGCAGAAAAATTGGTCTTTAACCTTTTTAAATAAATTATATGTAAAAACAGTACCTTTTAAAATTAATATTTTATTTTTTTAATTTTGTGATTTATATATAAATCCTCTTAAATTAATATCTCAGATAATATCAATAATGATCCGTCAAAAATGAATTTTTACCAAATTAATTAAGAATATTATTTATGATTATTATATACATTTGCGCGCGCATCATGGGAAGGAATGAAAGCACCGCAAGAGAGATACCAGCTCGACAAACGTGAGCATCTCAAATACCAGGAACCCCTTCCCTTCATTTTTCTCTCCTTGCGTCACACTATTCCACCTTACTAATTAATTAATTAATTAATTTTCATTTTATTTATTTAATAAGGCACAAATGCCCTATTTATTCAAAATAACACCATGCCCCCTATTTAATTAATATATTAGTTTTTAATGAAAGTTGGTTGAATTGGTTAGGATTTAACCCAAAATTCACAAAGTCATAGGTTCAAAATTCCTTATTGATAGGCGACATGTTAATATCTTTGTTTGAACTCAAAGGCATGCCTTAATATTACTCCCTTAGGCAGTCAAAATTCAACTACTAACCCATATAACAAAAATTCAACTAGTAACCAAGTTGTCTCTCATACACCTTTGCAACAATTAGCTTCTGAGCATTGCTTAAAGGTTAAAAGTTTAATCTACAAAATAACAACAACAACAACAATAATGATAATAATAAAATTGCTCAGAGCATAATATTTTTACTTAATTGTTAATATAAAAAACACGTGATCCTACAACATTTTTGGTTTAGTTCTATTTTCCATTCCAAAAAAAATTATAAATAGAGTATATTTTAATATCATGGTGGAAAAATCCTATGGTGTAAGCTCATAAAAAGGGCATATAAAAAAAATACTATTTGCAAATATTAATCATAATTCTTGAGAAGTCAAAACATTGAATAAATTGATGAAAGAATCATGTCAACGTACTTTAGGGTAATAAATAAATTCCACAATTACATAACTGAAAAGGTTGATAGCTATGGCATTAACAAAGTGGATGGTTTCTATTTTCATTTTAAACCTTTCATGGATCATATGTAATTGAGTCAAAGATGTTGTATTATAATACTTGTACTACAATGTACAAATATGGTACGTGATTGAAATAATTTAAGAAAAATGGTGTAATAATTTGGATCCAAACAAGTATAAGCTATTGACACTACCACAAAAAAGCCTCATATTTGACACTTATTTTATTCAATACTTGATGGTTTTTAACCGTCAAGTAAGGGTGTAATATATATTAAGGCAACCTTACTTGACAATTTTTAACCATCAAGTATTTAAGTATTACTTGATGGTTATTTGGAAAAAACCATCAAGTATGTGAAAAAAAAACTTTTGTCAATACTTGACACTTATTTGAAAACAAATATCAATTATATAAATACTTGATGATTATTTCAAAATAATCGTCAAGTATTTATGACATTTTTTTTAAAAGCAACCCCCTGTATAAAGATACAGATATCCAAAAAACAACAACAACAACAACAACCAGCCAACCACCAGAAATAATATAATGAATGTTTGTAATAATATTTATTATCTAAACATTAAAATTCCTATACTTTTACCCTTAAAACCTAAAAAATTTATACTCAGCTTATTTGCAAACAAAAGTTCCAAAACTAAATAGCCTATCTCATAAAAATTGGCCAACAAAATGTATATATATATATGTAACTAATTATTGTACCGGCCTAAATAAAAATTGATCTCTCTATATCAAAAAGATCAAATTCTTTCTTGGAGTTAGACTAAATAAGAAACCTACTATCTAGACTACTTGGTCTAGTCTAGTCATATAAATTTATTTAATATAATTATAATTAATTTTTTAATTATTATCACAATAAGTTAATTTATAATAATAATTAGTAATTTTTTGTGTTGTATACTTGTAAATTCATGAATATTAAGAAAAATTTCAGCATTTACTAGCCTCAGTCTTCTTCTTTATTGGTAAACTTTATTATTAACTTAGCGTAATAGACTTTAAACTTGTTGAAAATTGTTTAATTTAAATCATTTATGTTGTAACTAAAATACTTTTTATTGTTTTTGGAGATTGTTATGGACTTATAATTATTATTGTTGTGATAAATTTTATATGATTATAAGTAATTTTATTATGTTAGTTGAGTTTATTATGTTGAAATAAATTACTCCTCTCATAGATGAAAAAGGAAAAATAAAGAAAGTGAGATATTGGATAAGATCGGAACTAGTCTCCTAGTCCTACTGGACTAATCTTAGAGCTGTTAATTAGGACCAGCCTGGCCCTAAAGAGCCGGCCCTTGAAGGGCCAGGACCTAAACGAGCTGGCCCTAATAAGCCCGATTGTATGTCAAGGTTCTATTTTATAAAGCCCGACCCTAGCCCTTAGGGCTAAAAGGTCGGCCCTATTTTTTTAAAATTATTTTTTCAATTTAAAGTTATAAAAAATATATTTATAATTATAAAAAAAGTTATTATACATAAAATTAATTTTAAGAAAATAAATTTAAATCAATTTACACCACAACAATAAAAAAAATTAAAACATTTAGGTCTAATATTAAATAGCAACATCAAAGTGAATACCAATAAAAATTAAACTTAGCTAATATTATCAGCTAAATCTTAATAAATAAAAGAGGGATAGATGAGTGCATTTAATATGTTCATTTCTTTGAGTTATATATTTAATTTTTTATTTTTTATATTATAATTTTTTTAAAAAATTATAAAGGGCTTAAAAGGGCCGGCTCTTTTATTTTCAGGCTTAAAAGGGCCCTTTTAAGCCCGAATTGTCATTTTTCCTTCCAAAATAGCAGCCCAACCCTAGTTATTTTTGGGCTTAAAAGGGCTGGCCCGACGGGCTCGGCCCTAATTAACAGCTCTAACTAATCTAGTCCTATTCAGCTTTGGGTTATACCAAGACTAAACTAGATCATGGGTTGCCTAACTCAGTTTTTTTCATAAGGACCAAACTTCAAAAAAGGCCATATTTATTTATCTCAATATAATCTGGCTGTCCAATCAATTTATTTATCTTGCATTGTTTTCCGCTTGCTTTTTAACTGAACCACAAGCTTTGGACAACCATAGAGACCCTTGCTACTGCTATCACATGCCTAACCCATCAACACATGAACCATGCATGCATATAAAAAAAATGTAGGAAATTACATCTAAAGATCATTCAAGAAACTTAGTTACAAACAAAAAGATCAATGCAGAATATACTATTGTTAAAGTGAGAACATGGACTTACTATTTTTTTGAATGTGACTTGTTATTAGTCTTTATCTACAATAAAGTTTATTGAGTGATCCTTGAATGTGATTCTCCCAAAAGTCCACATAACCAAGACCGATAGTTGCTAACACATTGTGAATACTAGAGAGAGAAGAGAGCTTAGATGAAAGGACATAAAAGCTTAGAACTTTGCTGGAATTGCTTGATTCATTGCAAATGAGGGATGAGAGAAGTTATTTATAGGCCTTCCCCTTCTTTTCTAGAGAGTTTCCACCTCCTTAATGGATGATAAAGATCAATCCAATCCTATAGTTTATATTGATCTCTAGATTATTCTATAAAACTATCTAGATATTTACAAGGAGAAATATAGAATATACAATAGAGAGATATTCTTAAAACAAGCTAGATACATCCTGTACTCTCCATACTATTCTAAAAATATCTAGGTTTTTTCAAATCATGCTAGTGTATTTTAGATGACTTTAGTGTCTTCTTGATAGTTTTGGATCACTCCATCAGTACTCATTGGCTCATTCCGCAAAACTTTTAGAATATTTTAACCTGACCAATTTTCCTCTTTCAGGATACAGCCTGTGAAATTAAGCCTTTTGGCTAGGCTTGTAAGGGCTAGGCTAGCCTTTATTGACAACTCAATGTGTTGATTCACAATACGCAACTTGTGAGTCAATGTATGATTTGTTTAACCATGATATAGGCCCTTTTTCAAAGTGTTTTCATCTTTTTGTCAATTGAAGTCGGAGCTTTTATTTGTCAATAAATTAAGTCTCAGAGAGAAAGATCACGGTTATAGGATTTTATGTGTTGAATAATCAAATAAAAGAGAATAGACTTTAAAGAATCAATTTTTTTTTAAAAATAGTTTAGTACTTATTTTTATTAAAAGCATTTATCAAAGGTAATTTCAGTGTTATGAGATATAAGAAGGAAAAATAATTTTAAATCTCAATTTGTGCTTTAAAGTTTGTATCAATTGCTTTTTTTTATAGTGTTAATTTATTTTGCAAAATCATCTTCATTTAATTATGTTTTGGCTCAACTTAATTGAATTCACTTAATCTTTTATTTAATCATTGTTTTCATACAAATCTTTGTAAGACCAATACTTTACTCTCACTATATTACTTTTCACGACCTGCGTTCTTGTGGATTGCAACAGTATCGTACTTGCTTCTTGTTACCTTGT
The DNA here is from genome assembly GCF_029017545.1 of Prosopis cineraria. Classification (NCBI taxonomy): domain Eukaryota; kingdom Viridiplantae; phylum Streptophyta; class Magnoliopsida; order Fabales; family Fabaceae; genus Prosopis; species Prosopis cineraria. Next base: position 30,097,919 of record NW_026555342.1, on the reverse strand, counting down.
AGATTGGATTTGTTCATTCATTCTTCACTTTCCTTTGCGTGTTTTCTTACGTCAGCTACTTGAAAAGCTTGTATTCATACTTTTACAGTTTAATGAATATACGAAGTTCCAATTACTGTAAAAGTGCATGTTTTTAACTTCTTTTACAATTACTATTTACTATTCAAACAATGGTGAATTTCTTAAATAACATTAATATTATGCAACTCTTCTGCTTTTAGACTCATCAATTACGCACAGCGTTGCTTTTAATTTTTCCATGTTAATTATGAAGTGCTTTAGTTCACTGTTATCTTTTTGTGTATGGGTGTGTGTCTTATTTCTTCTTTCAAAAGGCTCTGCTAATATGCATCATCAATATATATATATATATTATATAATTTATAAAAAATTTATTATTTACATGTATTTTTAACATAACTAAGTGGTATTTTTCTTTGAACCAAGACAAATTACCAAAATAAAATAGTCATTAAAAGATACATGTACAAGAAGTTTCTTATGAAATGAAGTGTGACTTGAAGTATATTCACAAGTCTAGCATGCCATATATTAACAAATGGGTGATAGAAAGATATAATACATCCAATCATACTAAAACTGAAGATTTTTTTTTTCTCTTAAATTTGTTGGTGAAAGGTACAACATATCCATACAAGCTTCTTCTCATTGGCATTCTTTTGGGAGCATTTTCTATGTCCTACAAGACTAACCATAAATAAAATAATGCAGTGAAAATGAAAATGTGATCCAAGAAGTGAAATTATATTTCAAAAGTGACAAAGCCTCTTAATAATTTTTAGGGTTATTCTATTGCCTATAGAATATAGTGATACGGAAAATATGATTCTAAATGTGATATATGTATGGATTACTTTTAGTGATAAAAATTTTTCTCATTGCTAACATAATTTTCTTTCTCTTTCATTGCATCAGCTCCTTTTAGGAGATAACTTTTAATCTTAGAAAAGTCAAGAACACAATATGCCTACTTTTGAGAATGGATGAGTCCTTTTTCTTAAAAGGAAAAAAAAGGAATTTCATAATTAAAACGAGTCATATGAACCATTATTATTGTTCACAATTAATTTTGTATGCTTCATAATTATTTAAAGCGTTTTAAGCTTTACTTTTCATCTCTAAATTAAATTATTTTTTTCATTTATGACTTAATAATTTGTTAGTTTTAACTCATTATACTCAATAAAGGTGATAATCAAACTTGTATAATAAGCCAGTGTTTTCACTAATGAGGTAAAAGTGTACCAATTAACCTCACGTTGAAATTATTCGGGGAAAAAAAAAAGCATCTCATTTAAATTAGTGACTGTTCACCAGAAGGAATTAAGGGCTAACGAATGGATAAACAGTTTATTTTTTAACAAAAATTATATACCATTCTATGATGAAAAATTATTTCACATGAAAAGAATTAGTTCAGATAGGTAGCATTTATATTAATGGATTCAGAATTAGATTTTAGATTTACAATCTTATATTTAAAATCTGTGTATTTAAAATTAGGTTTTGGATAGTATAAAACATTTAGATGAGCTGAAGTTCGAATAAAAAACAAAAAAAAAATTGGGAACAAAGAGCTTACCTGTATTCTTTGATTAATGAGAGATGAGAACAAGAGATGAGTAACAGGGGTGCAATAGTGAAAACATGACGTGAATGAGAGAGTTGAAGTGTCTAGATTTTCAAATAACTAAAGTGTAAAAGGAATTTGAAATTACAATGAAGTTATAATAAAATATAGATTTGGATTTGTATGTGGATCAAATCCAAGTCCATAGACTTTTATATATTCAAATAGGAGATTTGATTCAAATTTAAATTCTTATAAATCCAAACCCAATTTTTTTGATGTCATCCAAGGCACCCTTACAGCTGACAACTTTGAGATCAATCCCTCAAAAAATTTGAGTACCATTTAAGGAGATGTTCTCTCACAAGCGATCCAAACCCAATTTCTTAATGCTAAATCCAAATCTTCTTCTTTAAAAGTCCCAAATTAATACAAAAATCCTTCTAAGTTGGCATTCCCGACTAGCCCATCTAATTTAACATCTCTCTCTATATGCACACACACATGTATGTCTGTATCCTCAGAATCACATGAACGGGACTTCCAACGCATTGCCCTGGAATTGGAAGATCAAAACCGTGTTGCTGGGTTAATGTGAACAAGAGAAAACCAAGTTCAACTAACACGTGTGACAGACTCGTTAAAATGATTGAGTTGTGCCAATGATATGTTACTGGTTTTTACTATGAAAGTAACACTGAAAGTAAAACTGTAATTAAAATAGCTGCTATTTCTTGACTCTTTTGTAATTACTGGTTTCTACTATGAAAGTAACACTACAAAAGTAACAGGTGATAACAACTAAATTTATTAATTAATAGCAGCTTTTTTAATTATATCTTTTTTTCTTCCATAAAATGATTGCTTACCATAGTATTTTGCTATTAATTATTTAATATTTTATAGTTTGGGGGAAGAAAAACATATCATCTCTAAAATTTCACTCAGGTTTTTTTGTTTGTCAAAAATTGTGAACAGAATTGTGAATTAAGGGATAAACAATATTGACAAGAAGATGAAATAATCCAATGAAAATGAAGGGCACGGTATATCTAAATTTAATTAATGTCCATTTATTTACCACAAAAAATATCTTGATGACCTCAAAATCTAAATTAAGTTAATTAAAAAGCCAACAAAAATATACGTTCTGAGGTTTCATAACCGTTCAGAGTAGAACGGCCTTGGCGAACATATATGTGGCACTTTATGATATGTCTGGATTGAAAAGCCTGAACCCTAATATTTTTTTTTTCATTTTTCAATTTAAAAACTTAATAAACACATTGATAATTCAAACAAAATGCTATTACACATAATATTAAATTTAGAAAAATAAATTTATGTAACATCTGGATTGATATGTTTGGACTTGAAATCTTGTAGCTCAACTATCACATTTAAAATCATGTATTAAAAATCTTTTGTCTGGATAGTTTAAAAAATTTGAAGTGAAAAAGAGAAATGAACTGAGGTTTGGAAAATTAGAAATGATGGGTTTATTTTTTTTTAATCAACAAGAGATGAGGAAAAAATATCAGAGTCATAGTGAAAACGCAAAGAAAATAAGATATTTATTTTCCCCGTTAAAAATGGAAATACAATGTATAAATTCATCATAACGAAATTGTAAAAGTAAGAGTTAAACTTGCATATTCCTAAAATTTCTCACTTTAAAATTTGTTGGGACTTAATTTGAATTAATTTGTCACCATTTTTGACTCCTTAAAAATGCCCATTAATTAATATAACTCCATATAGCTTTCTTGTTTCATTCTATTATTGTCTTGTTTTATTCTCTCCAAGATCAATTTAGTGTTAAATGATTAATCAGTCTTGTAACTATTATATCTTTAATGTAATTTTAGTCGTTACAGTTTTAAATTGTAACAGGTGAAATTCCATTGTCTCTCTTTAACATTTATACTCTAAGAACTATGTCTTTAGCAAAAAACAATTTGAATGGTAATCTTCCAATACTAGCTGGCAATGAGACGTTGCTAGAAATATTAGATCTACGGTACAACTCCTTTACAAGTATGATCAATCCTACCCATCCTTTACTTATATTCTTTAAAAAACTTTTCATTTATTATTATGCTTATTTCATTTTGTGAGAAAAATTTTTAACTGAAACCACTTTAAGAGTAAAACTTATAGTACAATTCATACGTTTAATGCAATCCATTTTTCTTAACCACTAGCTTTCAACTTTTATGTCAAGAAAGGTTGTTGCACACATGGATCTTACAAAAATCCATTTAATTTTTACGTGAGGGAGTTTCCAAAAAAGGTTATTGTATATTTTTCTATTAATGTTAAACCTCTAATTATCAAATTTCTATGCATTATTTATATCACTTTGGGAATTGCTAGTCTCATGGGTACTAACAAACAAACATTTGTACTTTGTTTAGGTGGAATTCCTTCATTTATTTGGAACATGTCTTCTTTGAGAGAGGTTGAGCTGGCACGATTTATTTAAATGGTAATTTATCAAAAGAACTGTGCCATCAACTCCCTTTATTCGAAATCTTTGATGTTGATGGTAACCAATTAGAGGGAAGCATTCCAAAATCAATAAGTAATTGCACATCTTTAAAGGAATTGTATTTGGATGGTAACTTATTTACAGGTACGTACAATGTATTTATATTTATGTTTCCATTTTTTCAATATTTTCTTTTTTTGAAAGGGAGTAAATCTAAAATGCCATTACCTTTATTTTTAGATTTTGTGTCCTAAGGAACTTTAATCTTACATTTTTTTCTCCCCTTAGCACATTGTTAATCGGTTTAACTTATTTTTAAAATTTTTATCTTGCAAATTCAATAAAACTTCTGGGGTTAAAACGGGTATGATTTAAAATTATTTTTTTATTTTTAACGTAAGTTTTTGACTTGTTCTTAAACACACCAAACTTAATCATATTTGTATGATAGGATAAGTCTAATACAAATTGTAACATTAAAAGACATACAAGCTTGGAGTTTTTTTATTTTATATATATATATATATATAAATTATAACAACTCTCTATTATTTAATTAAATTGTATTTGATATTTTTCTTAAAATTACAACATATCAATTGAAAAATCACAATAAACAAAAATTATTTAAGCACGTATAAAAATTAATTGCAAATTATAATATAGCAATTAAATAACAAGTTTAAAGCCAACTCAAAAAACGCTAGTTCAACTATATATGAGCATAGACTAATGATCCAGAATATGAGATATTTCAACAGTCAGACATATAATTAGATTGCTTCATTTTAATGCATTCGGGTTTAAAAAGGAACTGTTCTATACGTTCAATCGAAATTAAATAATACTATTCAAATTGAAGCGCGTTTTTCATACAATAATTTTTGAACAATTATTTAATTGGAAATTAAAACAAGTATCCAAAACACACACACACACACACACACCCACCACCCACCCACCCAAAACATGTGAACTCGCTGTATATGATGTGGAACCTTTTCTTTTCTTTTTTTTCGTTGAGCAAAGCATGCTTGCTAATTTCTCACTTCAACTATACCAAAAACAATTTGCCAAAAAATTAAAGTTGTTTAATGAATTATGCCACACACGATTAATTAGTAATACACAAATATTCAAATTTCTGAAATTAGCAAGGGATGTGTTGTTTTTTGTTATAGTATATAATATTATATGCAAGTTTATATTACCTGTTTCATTTCTCTTTTAATTTTAAAGTCCGTACTGTTGTGAAAATGTTATTATCTATCACTATTCAGTCTTTTTATTAGAGTTGATAATTTATTTGGATTCCAACCTCTTTACAAGCATGAGATTATTATATCTTTTTTTATTATTTTCTTGACTTTTAATTATTTTGTCTCAGAATAAATTTAAAATGAGATTTTGATTTTCGTCGTTTCATTAATATTATAAGTACGTATTTGTAGTGGGGACTTAATATAGCTAGTGAATTACAATCCCAAAATAAGAAAAGATCATACCATGAATTGATGGTAGTCTATGATTGCCTCTTTTCCCCTTCCTAGATCATTCTTTCTAAAAGAGCGAAATTAAAATGAGATATAATGTTTTAATTATTTCGTTCATTAATATTGTTCATCAATACAATAGGGCGCATATATAGGCATGTAACTTGTGATTACAATCCCATAATAACATAAAGATAAGATCATGAACCGATGGGACTACCCCATCATTTATACTAATTTGATCAATCAAAAAGCTCCACATCAGATATAATGTGGCCACACTAATGTTTGATTGTAATGAGTTTAATTTTAAAAAAATAAGAAGTGGGATTAAAATATTTTAATTATTTTTGCTTACTCTTTTATTTATATCTTCCAAATAAAATAAACAAAAAATTATTTAAATAGTATATAATTTGTAGGTAAAATGAAGAAGAGGAAAGGGGAGATTCTAATGGGTTTAATTTAAAAAAAAAAGGAGAAGTTAGGTGAAAATATCCCTACTTTTTTAATTTATATATTCTCTCTATTAAAATTTATAAGAATATCCCCTCCCTCCCCTATTCATTTAAATGTTTGAAAGTTTTATTGCTCTCCTATTAACCTCAATCCTATTTTTTAATCTCCCCTTAGACTACATCATTTCCCTGTTTAATTTTATTTTTTAATTTTTTTGGAAATTTTATTTTCTTATTTCACAAATTTATTAATTTCCCTATTAAATAATTATTCAAAAATTTCAACATAAAAAAATTACTTTATTGAAGTTTCCAAAAGAAATATGCTATCAACTCTCTTTGCTGGAAATCTTTTGCATTAATTAGTTATAATCAATTATGAGAAAGGATGCTTTTTTTTTTGGTAATATTTAAGGAGAAGAATTCTAAATTCAATAAGTAGCACGTCTTTAAAAGAATCATGTTTAGATGGTAACTGATCATTTATAGATAGGTATATAGTTATATTATGTTTTCTTTTTTTAAAAAAATATTTTCTGAAATGGAGTGAATCGAAAATGGGATTTTGTTTTCAACTTTTCATTCATATGAAGAGGCTTTGTATATAGCTAGTTCAAACCTATCATTATATGGGCCTAAATGTTTTATCTTTCTCCTAATAACTTTGATTTTATATTTTCTTCCTCTCGCCTTTATTGGAGAATACATATATTCTTTATCCATTTAACTTCTATTTCAATTTTTGTATTTTGAAAATTCATTAATTTCAAAGCTGAGAAAGAGAAAATATAGTTTTTCTCTCATTCTTTTTTCTTGCCCCATCATTTTTCTCTCTTCTTGCCAATCACAGCATTAATGTGGCCATTTATTTTATATATCTGTACACGCACAGATTTTATCGCCCTCCCATCAACTTTAACTCTAATTTTCCTCTCCCCGTTATGAAAGAATACATCATTTCCCGGTTTAATTTTCTTTTTAAATTGTTTCTTTGTATTGTGTAAATTTATTTATTTTCTATTAAATAATTATTCAACAATTACAATATAAAGAGTAGTTCATGATTACCCTAATATTTTTATTTTAAAAATTTCAGAAATAATTTAAAACTAATAAAAGAAATACACACACACACACATTCTTATCTGATCTATATAAAAGAAATGATTTCCATTAATTTTTTTTTGGTGTACGGGCTTTGTACATGAAGGTATAGGTGAACTTAATAACCTTAATATCTTGGACATTGGCAATAATCATTTGAAAGGAGCAATTTCTTCCAATATATTCAACATTTCAACATTGACAATTTTGCACCTTGGTAATAATTTTCTCTCTGGCCTTCTCCCATCATATTTAGGAATTGGCCTTCCCAACTTGAAGCAATTATTACTGGAGGAGAATGAACTGAGTGGACAAATTCCAAACAGCATATCAAATGCATCTAAGCTCATCAAGTTAGATTTATCATCAAACAAATTTAGCGGAGCTATACCCAACATACTTGGAAATTTAACAAACTTGATGGAATTAGGATTTGGATGGGAATGATTTGAGTGGGTTGATTCCTGATACAGTTAACAGATTTCATGGCCTTCAACGTTTAAACCTCAACAACAATAGATTGCATGGGTCCATCATAAATGAACTTTGTCAACTCAAAAGTCTAAGTGAGTTGTATCTTGCCAACAACATGTTTTCAGGAGCGGTTCCAAGATGCTTCGGGAATACTTCTCTATAGAAGTTGAATTTTAGCTCCGAGAAATTGATTTCTCATATACCCTCTTCTCTTTGGAGTCTTAAAGATATCTTGGTCTTAGACATATCCTCTAATGCATTGAGTGGACTAATTTCACCAAAGGTATCAAACTTGGGAACAATTATACTATTGAACTTGTCAAAAAATCAAATTCAGGAAGCATCCTTACAACTATGGGTAGCCTGCAAACTTTGCAAGCCTGATCTTTGGTCCAAAACAAATTGCATGAGAATATTCCTAAATCGCTTGGTGGCATGATAAGCATGGAATCTTTAGATCTTTCCCATAATTATTTGTCTGGTGTGATTCCAAAATCCTTAGAGTTGTTAATCCATCTTCAACACATTAATGTTTCTTATAATTTATTGCATGGAGAAATTCTAAGTGGGGGGCCTTTTTAAAATTTCACTGCTGAATCTTTTATGATGAATAATGATCTTTGTGGGAAGTCACAATTACAAGTTCACCCATGTAGGAAAGAACACAAGCACATGTCAAATAAATTGAAGCTATTGATAAAGTGCTCACTGCCTATCATATGCATGGCTATCATTTTGATTGTTTCAGGCATTGTCTTTTTAAAGTGTAAGAGAGATCATGTTGGTGATTCAACCAATAGGGAATCAATAAATTTTGACACACCAACTAAGATATCATATTATGAGCTTTGGCAAGGAACAAATGGATTTGATGCGAGTAATCTTCTGGGCTCTGGAAATTTTGGATTAGTAGACAAAGCAACTCTTCTAGACTCAAAAATAGTTGCTATCAAAGTATTTAAGTTAGAAATAGAAGAAGCATTAAGAAGCTTTGATATTGAATGTGCTGCCATGTGCAATTTACGCCATCACAATCTCATTAAGGTCATTAGTTGTGCTCAAATGATCATTTCAAATCACTAATAATGGAATTCATGGAAAATGGGAGTCTGAACAAATGGTTATACTCTCATAAGTATTATTTAAATACCTTGCAAAGGTTGAACATAATGATTGATATGGCAACTGTTTGGAGTATCTTCATTGTCACGCCTCAAAAATAGAGGGTGACCAGCATAAGATGTGAACCATATTATACATTCCTTAAGCATTAAATTGTGAAATCTTTTCATTTTTAATCCATAATTGAATTTTGTATTGAAAATTATAGCATACTTGAAAAAAAACTATTATAATAAAAGTTTCAATACTTTTGTAAAAATTTCGATAGAACCTCCCTGTAAATAGGATCTCCCAAAAATTCTACAACACAATAATTTTGCATAAAATATAATATCAATCAGGAGCTTAGCTTCTTCCAGTCAGCAAACAATATATATCAAAATAGAAACCTAGCTATAGACTACGTGGAGCAACTAACCTTACTTTCAAAACAAAATACGTGAATTCAAATATTGACATTCAAAAGAAATAATGTTAGGCAAAACTCCACCCAGAACAAATGTATGCCCTTCAGAGGTAAGTAGTAGGATCAACGTCAACTAATAAATCTATAACCAAAATAAATTTTCAATAAATAGCATCCCAACAATAAATAATTAAATATATGTATATATATATATATGTGTATATAAAATTTAACTTAATTATGTGCACTAGAGATAACAATTTTCACAAACATATATTTAATAAACTTCAGTATAAAAATACTCTATGTAACTTTAAATAAATTCTTGAGTCATTAAACTATCACATCAAACGTCGTTATCATGTAACTTTAATAAAGCAAATAATTGCAGTAAATAATTATAAATATGTCATTAATCAAAGCCAATGAAAAAATAGATCCATCAAATAATTAAAAACTCATAATTATAGGGACTTATTAGAATAAGTAACAAATGTGGACACATAGTCTATGAGGGTAGGTAACCAAACGTAGCTTCAGCTGTGAAACAAACATGAACATACAATCCATGAGAGTAATACTAACCAAATGCAGCTCGGAGCCAAGAAATCAAACACAAGTGCGAGACCCATGAATAATAAACTTGAAAACATAGCTCACGAATATCAAACTAGCTAGTCATTAATCATGGAGCGCCAAGGGCTAACAGAATTGCCGTTAGCAACCAGTTGTTTTGTATAAAGTCCCCTTCAAATCCATTTTCAAACATGTGAGAAAATCATCACTTTTAAAATTCATTTTTTCAATGTCAAACTCGCATGAATCGTTTTCCATAGCAATTCAATAATTTTCAAAATAAATCCCATAATTAGAATCCAAACTTGTATTTACTGATTAATTAAAATTTATCAAATCTGGCAAAGATAATTTCATAAAATAAAGTATTTTAATTAGAAAAATATTTAATAATCACGTTGTTGTTGTACAAAAGTATTTACATAAAAATGTAATATTTTAGTAAAGAAAATTTTATTGAAATATTAGTTGAGACGTTATCCATTACATGACATTTCCAGAATTCAAATTTCTTCTCTTCCCAACTCATTATAAATCATATCAAGATTTTATTCAATGCTCAAACATCATAATAATTCCTTTTCCCTCAATCACCACCAATATTAAACTATAATACATTTGAACTTTTGGGAAAAAATCTTCACTAACATTTAGTCAAGGAACCAAACATACATCATTTCCAATCTACTCATAAAAATGCTAGCATTCAATATTTCATCAACAATTATCCATCTCCAACAACTCAAAAATCACATATTAATTTCATAGGCAAATATTCTTTTCCAATCCCTTCATAACAACTCTAGCATTAAAATATTTTCTTAACAAACTATCGATCTCCAAGAAATCTAATAATCACACATATTTTAAATTTCATAGTCAAATATCCTTCGCAGCATCCAAATTAAAATTCATACTTCCCACAAGAATTAATGAAACTCCATGAATATTCAAAATTCAACTTCAATTTCTTCTAACAAGTACTTCAACAACCATCTTATAGTCATCATTTCTCAAGTTTCATATCTCATTTTTTTTAACTTAATCCTAACCAAATCTTCACTATCAACCAATTTAAATAAAATGAATTTAACTCAAAAGTTGACCCATATGTATGTCATTATCAAGCTTGAAGATAATTTCTAGCTTAACTTTGAATTCCCTCCTCTCTACCACAGTATGGCAGCAACATGACACACACACAAAAATTTGTAACCTCACACACAACAACAAAACACATTCACACTCATAGTGGAACTAACAATGAAAAGATTTGAATCTCCTCACCTTAACCCAGCAAAAAAAGAATAGAAAAAGAGCATCATGGACAAACCCTGTGCAACCGAACTGAGAAGAGAAGAGGAAAGAAAATCTGTAGCACCAATAGGGAAATTTGAACGTCTATCTTGGGAGAGTGAAAGAGAAGGAGATGAGGAATATCGACGGCAAAAAGAGAAGAGAAACTCACACTTAAGTAATAGATGAAGCTACGGTACCTCCCCTCAGTAGTGATCGATGACAATGCCAATAAAAAAAGAAACAAAACAAAAATGGAGAAGAAGGATGCATAGAAGGAAGATTCAGATCCATTTAGTTCTCTGATGACAACAGCAAGATTCTGAGTGCGACAGAACACCCCTTAGCTATGATTTACGGTGACTCAAAGCTATGAAGAGAAGAAAAATTTTGTGCTTCACATGTTGTGCATCAAGGGCCAGAATCTCTACTCACGCAAGCTAGCGATGTCCGAAAAATGGTAGAGGAAGAGAGGAAGGAGACAAAGGAGACAATGAAGGTTCCAGAGCTTCCCCTTCTTTGTTTTCAACATGTTTTCTCCGAAAGAAAAGAATGAGGAGAGAAAAATATCAGATTAAGTGGGAGGGGCATAATGGTAATTTTACCAGATTAATAAGAAATAAAAATTCTCCTCTTGCCTCAAGACAATTTGAACCTAAGACCTCTCTGAAGTAAATCTAGGTCAGCTACCACTAAACCAATTTTCCTTCTCAATAATCCTAATCCAAGATTAATATAACTACTATTAAAATGCAAACATATATATATATATATATATATATTTAATTTTACTTGAATTCTTGGGTTATTACATTCATCACGGTTCTTCGACACTAGTTGTTCACTGTGATATAAAGCCAAAACATATTTTGTTGGATTAAGATATGGTAGCTCATCATACTGATTTTTGGTATTGCTATATTGTTTGGTGAAGGACAACTAGAAATTTATACCAAAACTTTGGCTACAATTGGCTATATGGCACTAGGTAATCGTTTAATAATATTTTTTGGATTTATTTATATGCTCTTGTGCTTGTTATGCCTTATAAAATTTATATTATTTGATTTGTATGTCTACATGTGTAAATATTTGAATTCATGATACAAAAGAAAAGTTTAACCACATCTTGCATTATGTTTTTGACATCATGACTTTTATACTAATTGTTTGAATTGGCATAACAAAGTATGGATCAAAAGGAGTTGTTTCTATTAAAGGAGACGTGTATAGTTATGATATTTTGCTAATGACAAATGAGACATTTCTTCAAGGATTGAGTTTGAAAGATTGGGTGAGAAAATCAACACGACATCCAATCATTAGCATTATAGATGCCAATTTTGCTGCACAAAGAAAAATTAAAATACTAATAATATATTACACATATATTATCAGTTTTTGAGTTAGCATTAAATTGTTGCATTGATTTACCTAAGACACTACTTACTATGATTGATGTGGTTGTATCATTGAAAAAAAATCAAGGCTTCATTTCAAGAAAATGTTAGGGCCCGAGTAGTTGAATAATAGTCAAATCAAATTTTAGCTATTATTTCTTCAGCCCTTAGATTCTTTTTTTCGAACAAGTAATCTTGTAAATTGGAGTGACTCCATATGCTGTAATAATATAACAAAATATTTGAAATTTTCTTGATTATATGACTTTTGAATTTCTTCATGTCGTTTCTTTACTCTTTTAACATTATGGGTTTGAATTCTAATACCCTAAAGTCCATTAATTTCTTCAAGTAAATTATATTCAATTTGAATTTGATTTTTAAGAAAATGTTTTCTAAATTAATCAATGTGAGCCCTACATTTTTCTTATTCTTCTTGATATGTCCTTTGTTATATTTGGAAAAAGATAACTTTGGGTTATTGCACTTTGCTCACGTTTTTTATATAAGTCCCTGAACTTTTTTTTCAATGTTCTAAGCTCCTACAATTTTATATTTCGGTGTTCTAGGTCCCTTTAAGGTCCCTATACTTTGTTCATTTAGAGACCTAAAACACCAAAAAACAAAAGTGTAAAGCCTAGAATACCCAAAAAAATGCAGGGATCTATAACAAAATGTGAGCAAAATGTAAGGACTCAAAGTTATTTTTTCTTTATATTTTGAAAACATATCTGTTATTAGAGGAAAACCCACTTAATTGTATTATGTTTGAGTAATAAAATAACTTTTTTCTGTCATCCCTTCAAGATTTGAGTCACACATTCTCCAAATGGCTTTTTATAAGCTATAGATATAGATTTGAATCACACATGTATTTTATCACTATAATTCAAAATTTCTTCTAACAGATATTTTACCAAACACCTCCTAGGCATTAGTGTCCAAATCAAAATCTAGCTATTTTGTCCTCAAATCTCATCCCAACATTTTGATGATATTTTAACTTGTCTTGCCAACTCTTTAATACATATGACTAATTAAACTTTAATCAAAGTGTTAAAAGCATAAAAGAGTTGATTTTTTGAGTGAGACGAGAACATATTATATTACACAGATTTATATCTATCATTACACTATGCAAGTAATCCTTAGGGGTATCTAGAAAGAAGCTAAACATCCATAATCCTACTATTATCATTGATGATGGGAATGAGATTTGTATACTTAGCTAGTTCTAGATCTAACAAGAAGTATACTCATAATCTGATACGCACTCGCCAATGCATCTTGTGTGATAGGAATTTGTAAAATAACTTACTATAAATCTTAGATTTTTTTTATCAACACTATTAAGACATAGAACTTCGCTTATAAATTGATAGGAATGACTTGCATCAACAGCCATTTAATGACAATACGATATCCAGGTTATTAATCAATTCATGTTGTGTTAGAACACCAATCTACAGCATCAACACACACACACGCATACTTAATCACTCTTTGAACTAAAAAATTCTTCTATCACCCATTTTATTGAACACCTTAAGTGCATCAATTTACAACCATTCACTCATTCTCAACCTTCAAATCTTACTCAATAATTTCCAAATACCAATTTAGATTTATCCTACTTTTCAAACTCAACATCCATCAATAATCAAATTTAAGCACAATAAAATTCAACCAAAACAACATGCACTCAGCTAAACAAGTAAGAAAAGAAAGCTTACACACACACGCCCCCCACACAAGATAACCAGGGAAGACGAAAGGAGAATGTGCTCCACATTTACACCACAAATGATGTCAACAAGAAAGGAAGAGGAATTTTAGTGTTGCCGATGCAAATGAAGAGGGGAAGAAACCCCCCTCTGATCAAATTAGTAACAACAAGTCCAAAGAGGAGGAAGAAGAATCTAGCGTTAAGAAGGAAAGGGAATTAAAGCTCAGACCTTACGCATACTCAGAGCAGCATCATGAAACAGGGACGAGGGAGATGAATCTCATACCAAAATAGAAATCTGCAATGACAGTGGGGGAGGGAAGATGAAGACAAAGGTAAGAGAGGAAGGGAGGTTTCAAATTTTTTTGGGATCAATCTTGCTCTATTTCTTAATTGTTTTTTTTTTTCCTGAGATGCCCGCAAG
>NW_026555342.1:30014355-30083258 GCF_029017545.1 Prosopis cineraria | reverse complement strand
ACAGATTTATATCTATCATTACACTATGCAAGGTAATCCTTAGGGTATCTAGAAAGAAGCTATAACATCCATAATCCTACTATATCATTGATGATGGGAATGAGATTTGTTATACTTAGCTAGTTCTAGATCTAACAAGAAGTAACTCATAATCTGATCGCACTCGCCCATGCATCTTGTGTGATAGGAATTTGTAAATAACTTATACTATAAATCTTAGATTTTTTTTATCACACTATTAAGACATAGAACTTCGCTTATAATTATAGGAATGACTTGCATCACAGCCTTTTAATGACACTACCGATATCCAGGTTATTAATCAATTCATGTTGTTTTAGAACACCAATCTACAGTATCAACACACACACACGCATACTTAATCACTCTTTTGAACTAAAAATTCTTCTATCACCCATTTTATTGAACACCTTAAGTGCATCAATTTACAACCATTCACTCATTCTCAACCTTCAAATCTTACTCAATAATTTCCAAATACCAATATTTAGATTTATCCTACTTTTCAAACTCAACATCCATCAATAATCAAATTAAGCACAATAAAATTCAACCAAAACAACACCCTGCACAGCAGCTAAACAAGTAAGAAAAGAAAGCTTACACACACACACGCCCCACACACAAGATAACCAGGGAAGAAGAAAGGAGAATGTGCTCCACATTACAAACCACAAATGAATGTCAACAAAGAAAGGAGAGGAGAATTTTAGTGTTGCCGATGCAAATGAAGGAGGGGAAGAACCCCCCTCTGATCAAATTAGTAACAACAAGTCCAAAGAGGAGAGAAGAATCTAGCGTTAAGAAGGAAAGGGAATTAAAGCTCAGACCTTACGCATACTCAGAGCAGCATCATGAACAGGGAAGAGGGAGAATGCATCTCCATACCCAAAATAGAAATCTGCAATGACAGTGGGGGAGGGAAGATGTAGACAAAGGTAAGAGAGGAAGGGCGGTTTCATTTTTTTTGGGATCATCTTGCTCTATTTCTTAATTGGTTTTTTTTTTTCCTGAGATGATGCCGCAAGAAGAAATGAATGGGGGAAGGAAATATCTAGCATGAAAATATAATATTTTCAGCTAAAGTATACTTCAATCCTCTAACTTATACACACATCTTATTTACCTTAACTTTATATAGTATCCTTTAATCCTTTAACCCTAACACTGTTAGTTTTATCCAACAGATTTTTACATTGAACTTTCAAATATTGACAAAATATTCTCAAGTGTTGATATATTGAGTTTAATTTTTTCAAAAAAAAATGACTGACAAAAAAAAATCATTTGAAACTAAAAATGATAGGAATAAAGGACTAAAAATATATTTTACAAAATTAAAGGACCAAATGGAAACCTTACATAAAATTGGAGGACTAAAAGTATACTTTAGCCTAATATTTTTATCTTCAATGAGGGTAATTTGGTAATTAATTAAAGCCACATAAAAAATTAAAATCCCTCCCGCTTATCTAGTAGGAAGTTTCGAACCTATAATAAAAGGAAACATTACATATAGGTCCTATAAAATAGACTTATTTACAGATAAGTTTTACAAAATTCAAAAACCACAATTAGGTCCGTTGAAACTTGAGTATAATTTTAAATTGGAATAAAAAAGACAATAATGTCTATATTAAACATATATACATTGCATCATTAAAATAATTTACAACTACTTTATTAGTAATTTATAACTATAACTCTAACTTTTTACAATTATAATTTCACATATTCAATTATTGAATAAATGAAGATGTGAAGTTACAGTTGTAAAATGTTAGAGTTATAGTTGTAAATTAATGATAAAATAGTTGTAAATAATTAATGTTAAACTTTGTTAATAACTCATGGTTGCTTAATTATGGGATATGTAAAGTTACAGTTGTAAAAAGTTAAAATTATAAGTTATAAATTATTAATAAAATAGTTATAAATTAATTACTTGATTGATGTAATATATAATTAATAGGGGTATTATTATCTTTACAGTTGAATTTTAAATTACACTCAAGTTTCAAGTGACTTGGCTATAGTTTTCAATTTTTGAGGGACTTATATGTAATAAGTTTGCTCTACAAGACCTATAGGTAATTTTGAAAATAAGAACTCAGCTGTATCCACCAACCCCACTAATTTATTCTTGTTAAATTTACTCTAAAATTAATAAAAAGATACTTAAATTATCTTACTATAAATTTTAATTTAGCTTAAGTTTTTGAATCATCATATATTATTAGTTAATAAATATATTATTGCTGAAAAAATAAATATATTATTTAATAGCGATTGATATATATTGTGAAAATAAATATTTTTTATATAATTTTATATTATGCGTTACAATTAAAATATTTTCATATGTTAAAAATTTTATTTTTATATTTAAATTTACAAAATAAAATAAATTTTATTTGTTATGTTTTCTAGATCATTTTATATTATATATTTACTTACAATAAGAGAAAAAAATATTTATATAATTTTTTAATTTTTTAATTTTGAATATTTTTCATGTGAATCTTTCTTTGTATATTATCAATTTTTAATTTTTATAAAATATTTGAGCACATCTTATAAATTTTTAATTAAAAATATTCATCTCTTATCTTCCATTAATATAAAGATTTAGTGATGGAAATTAGTAACGGATTTAAATTGGTTGTTAAATTTATAAAATGTGACTATATCCTTTATTGGGAGTCAATAATTTATGTAACTAGTGATAGATTTCATTCTGTAACAAAATTTCTGTCACTAATTTTAATTTTTCTAGTTGTGAATCCAAATACTATCTAAAATAATTTATCAAATTGGAGAGGTTTTGTTAAGGGAGATTCTTTGTAAGGTAAGTATGTTGACGACGAGAAAGAGAGATTTACCATATTGGATTTCATGCTTATAATCTTGGTTGTACAAATTTAATTTAACTTATTCATGTGAGGTTAGTATTTTATTATTTTAATACATGGAAAATGAAGAATAAAAATAATCTATTTAATTTAATTATCATAATTAAATGTTGGTAAAAATATCTGAATTTTCAAAAATTAAATTTATTAATTAAAAGTTGAAAGAAAAAATTTTTAAAATTTTGATCATTCAAAATAGATCCATATCCAACTTCTGAAAATTTTGATCAATATTAGTGTTGAAAGTTCTGGGCTTTCCAAGGCTTCTATGTAGTCATTGATAGAAACGTTAGAAAAATGAACACTTCAATCCGAAGTCTGAACGTTATCCTTGATACATTTGTGAATTTATATCGCATGTGATGATATGAATATGGGGAGCTAGCTGGGGCAGGATACAAATTGTGAACTCCGTTTCCAAATCCAAACTTGTACTACAAAATTGAATTTCTTGAAATCTATTTAAATTACAATAAAATATTGAATTATCTGATTCAAATGATGCCAGACATATGGAATATTTTTTTTTTCTGTATCTATATGCTTGTCAGACTAAAAATTCCAGTCCAGGTTTATTTATTTTAATAAAAAGTTATCTCACTTCAATGTAATTTTCAAAACTTTAAATTAATATGAATAACAAAAATAGAAATATCAAGAGCTTTCAATCTTTTTCCAAAATGATACTCCAGCACATCTAATGGAGAGTTCTTCAATCTTTCAATCATAGTTGCATACTTTGTACAATATTTTTGTTTAGTTGCACATTTATACGGTCTTCAAGCATCTTGAATGGTAGCTTCTATCCAAGCCCTCCTTTTCTCCAGCACATTAAACTTTTGTTTTGCAAGAATACCAGGGAAAATAAGAATCATGAGTATGAAATGTACAAATAAAAAACACAACAAACCTTTTTAGCCACTCTAGAATACATACACTATATGGTTTTAATTTGCTCCTCGAACATAATTCACTCTACCTAATAAAATTGGGGCTATACCTTCAATCAGAATTTTTTTATTACTACAACTTGATTTTTATTATGAATGCAACATTATAAGAAAAGACATGTAAAATAAGAAAATGAAGAAAATTATAAGAAATGTAGGGTCTTGTGGAGGAAAGCAATGATGGACCCAAAAAAAAAATTCAATGGGGCTAATTTATATTTAAAATAAATATTAATATTTTATAAATAAATAATTTTAAATATCTATTAAATTATATTAATGGTATAAGTTAATAAAATTAAATATTAAAAATGCATAAAACATAACATTATAATAGCATAAAATACTCTCTTTATATTTTTTATATCAATTAGAATCATGTTTTTTAATTTTCATTAAATAAAACTGATATACCTCCTTTGTATGATAGAGAATTTTTTGTGATAACATTTTTCATAAATAATTTTTTTTAATTTTTGATTTTTCATTTTAAAACTATTGCTATTTAAGTTTATAACACACACATATATAATTTTAGATAATGGAATAAATAAACTTTTATAAGGGGATAAGTGGAATTTTTTGAAGTAAGGGGGCAATTGAAATTTTTTAAGGGAGCAATTAAAATTATTTAGGATCATCTTAAGTAATTTCTCCTTGAGTTACTTGACCCTCTATTATAAACATCGATCTGTCCCTGGAGGAAAGGATACATAAAATTGAAGCCACAAATAATTTAGACAATAAATATAGAAAATATAACAATGACTACACTACTAAAAATATAATACGTCCATCCCTGGAGGAGCACCTATTTCGGAGTGTTTATATTAAAAAAAAAACTTCAAAATATTGAGGCAGACCATATCAAAGTGCTTTTGTTAAAAAAACGCTCCAATATAAGAGAACGCTTTTACAATAAGCGCTCTGCTAGGTCACATAAAAAAATTAAAAAAAACAGTTAAAACATATTGGAGCGCTTCTGTGATAAGAACTATGATAGGCTATTATTAAAATAAAATTAAAAAGAAAAAGTAAGCCCTATAGGAGAGCTTATGTCAAAAGTGCTCTAATAGGTTGAACTTATTATTTGGTTGAGATGAAGAGGAGGAAAATTCTTGTTTGGTTTAGGACTTTGGAGGGGGAGTGAGCTAATTCTAAATTGACATTATATCATTTCAATTCTTTTCCTAGTTTTTTTTTTCTTATTTTATAAAAAACTGTTCAATCATAATTTATTATTTTTCTAATTGTTGAGTACCACTTAACTTATTTATGATAATTGTTTTAATATGCAGATGATTTGATGAATTTTAATATATTATCTCGTTAGAAAAAGTTTTACTTCAATGATTTTTTGGGCCGGAATTCAATAATAAAAACATAATTATATTTTCATATTATATAAAAATTAATTTTATTATAGAAGAGTGTTGGGAGTGAGAGGAGAGTATAGTAGGGTTTACTTTTGTCCTTGTGTAACAACCCTTTCCCTCCCTCCAACTTCTCCAACCAAACACTGCCTTATTTGTCTCCATATCTTTGTTTTTGTTACTTGCTCTTATGTTATTCTATGAGTTATGCATGAGTTGTGTACATTTAGTGCTTGATGCTGTAGGGATAGCATATTTTGTGATGTAGGTTATGTCACACCTTAGTACTAAGGTTATGACTGGCACAGAATATAAAATAAACTCGCATTTCATAAGCATTAATCAACCAAATATTAGGATAAAATATTGATAAATAATCCCTACTACTGACATATTGAAAACATATTTGGCCACCTCTTCAAGGATCTCTTCTACATATGTAGCTATATAACGAATGCAATTGACGTCCTCGAAGTACTGTAAGCAAATAGTCACAACAGTTTCAAGTTAATATGTAGCTAATTAAAATTAGTTAAAATTTATAATTGAAGTGTAACTAAATTTAATATCATACATTGTTAGATAATATGGTAGGGGCATAGGTGATAATATCCTTCACGAACTTCATCAAGCAATAACCACTATCATTGCTCTGATCTGGTTGAAGTGGACACTATTAAAAAAAACACATATAAATAAAATTGTAAGACATGACACAATTTGTTGATTAAAAACTTGACCAATTAAATGAATACCTTGACAGTGATCCATTTATTTGAAGATTCAAATGCCCTCATCCTAGGAGACAAAGTCTTGTCAGTTGCAGTGTGATACAACATCACAGCTCTAAGAAGGAAGTATGGAATGAATGTGAAAAATATATATGCATGGAAACAAAAATAAAAAGAAATAAGAAGTGAAAAAGTCCAACTTACTCATTAAAAAATATCATTGTATCTTCCTTGTTGCTTGTTTTTCTATTAAGAGGATCAAGATACCATATTTTTAAAGTAATAGAATTAACTACAATAAGCATGTAGTGTCCCCTAACAAGAAATAGTATATGTTACCAAACAAGTAAATATAAAAAAAATATTTACTCGTAACAAGTGTTAGCAGCTCACCCTTGGTAGTAAGGAGCGAGAAATAAAGTATCCTTGTCTGCTTTCCTTTTTTGGAATTGATCTGAAAGCATTTTTGCTTGATTTTCAAGAGCTTCTTTCATAATATTATTATGAAGAGAGATATCATAAGGATTAACTAGCTCGATCCTTGACTTAAGGCCACCAAGAACCAGGAATGAGGTATAAAAGTGACTTGGGTGAAAAAATATACAAGTTATTGCGTGTGCATACACACACACAAAATTCAAGTAATTAACCAAAAAATATTTAAGAATTACCTCAGGTAGAGGGTCATCAAACTAGTACTCGCCATATCATGCTTGAGGATTTCATTTAAAATTCATCTCAGATGAATTCAAATGATGCTTTATCAAATAACCCATCATCAAAATTAATGATATCCTCAATCAATACTTGACGAATTATCCTCATAAACAAAGTATAAGTCTCAAGAGAGTCATGGAATTTGTTTTCTACAACATGGTATAGGCAATAGATGCTATGAAATTATGGCTGACTCTTTGGTACACCTTGCCCTTCAATTTGCTTTTCCCTCTCAACTATACAATGAAAACATTAGGCATGTATATTAAAAAATTCTAAGCAATTATTTAAATCATATATACCTTTTTCGTTGCTAGCAATGGGTCCTTTGGTAGCTTTGGGTCCTTTGCCAGCTTTAGTACACCCATTGTTACAATGGTTGGGCCATGCAACGAAGATCCTTAATGCATCTCCTGCCATCTGCATCTCATCAATAGGATAAGGTAATGGATACTTAGGGTCGATTCCAATAAGTAAGGAAACATTAACACAATCAGGTAAAAGGGGAAGGTTATGGATTATGTCCCCAACAATGTTATACATGCATCTTGTTGCAACTACTTTGTATGAAGGATCATTTGCTAAATAGTCGCTATACATGCATCTAAATCTGGGCATGGATGAAAAATACCATAGTGCCTATGCTAGACTTGATCCGTTCTGCTTGTAGCATGAGGCATTGTACTTTAGACACTCAGTTCATAATGCATATTTATTCCAAAATAAAAGGCAATCATTAGGGCAAGCGTGTATCTTTCATAACTCATGCCAATTAATCACAGTACTTGTTTTGTATCATATGTTTGACAAGGAAGCTCATTTTCCTTAGAAAGTAACTCTACTTTCAAATACCCAAGCAACTCAGTGAAGCTTGAATCACTCCATCCATATTTTGCCTTCATGTTGTACATTTTTAACACTGTTGACAACTTTGATGCACTACAACCAACATACAATGGCATCTTCGCATAACTTTTCAACTTCTCAAAAATTTTCAAACAATCCTTGAGGTTCTTTTCAATTGCTTTGGCCATTTGCTTTGACAATCTTCCGTAAGTACACATGTATCAAAATCATCAGGAGATGATATGCATCTTTCACTATGCTTTTGGCTACAACCAATATCATCTCTTGTCTCACCATGCATTGTCCAACACTTGTAACTTTAATCCATTCCATTAATCACTAAATGTTATTCACAAATATCTAGACTAACCTACTTCATAATACTTCATTTTATACATGGAAAAAAACAATTCTAGTAGGGTCCTCCGTACACTTAACTACAAACTTAACAAAATTTGCCGCCGCATCCTAATATTCCTTAGATAGACGATTGGTAGATATCTATTCATTATCTATAATTCCTAGAAAGATTAAGAGGAAAATATGATTAGTGACTTTGACTACACCTAGATAGTAGGAGTTAGATACAAGGATCAATCAATCAATAAGTTACTAATCACATGTTTGCACATTTCCTCTTTAATCTTACTTAAAACCAAATATTACATTTTTAATGTTAGCCATTGAAATAATTTCAGCAACATAAGGACTTAAAAAAGAGAGTTTCTTGGGCTTTATGCCCTCTCTTTATTAATCTAAATGACAACCATAGCAACTTCCACAACAACAATCACGTAAAATTATATCCAGGAATAATTTAAAAAAAAATCGGTAGTATATATAACGACTTATAATGAGTATTACCAGGGCTTTATGCCTTTAGAAAAACCAAGCTATCTATAATAAGACTATACATGACCCAACGACAATAATAACAACATTAATAAGAAGCTCAATTTTAATTAAAATCATATAAACTACATCAAACACTATATATATATATATATATATCAATTTAAAACCTCAAAAAATATTTCTACATAAGTCAATTTTCAATCAATTGAAAAACTAGTAATGTGAAAATTGACAACTCAAGGAATATAAATCTAAACTAATCATTCAATTATAGAACAAACATAATTAATCACCCAAAACTCAAAATTTCAAACACCTCCAACAAGAACAACAATGGAGATCAAAATAATTAACATAAAAACTACTTATTGCGTATAAAAATCAAAGTCAACAACCCATAGAATCAAAATGAAGATTAATGATTGGGAAAGCAAGAACCAACCTCAACAAGAAGAGGGAAAGCCAAATATGTAGAAAAATAGAGAGACGAGGATCCTAGAGAATGATGGAGGCTGAGAATCCACTCACACGAGCACCTACAAGAATCATGGTGGTTGAAAATTAAAAACCCCTTAAGAATCGAGAGCAAAAATATGTTTTTGATAGTTGGAGTGATGAAAAATGGGTTTCGATGGCTCTGGTGTGTTTTCGATGATGAAGAATTTGCAGAAATGAAAAGCAAAAATGATTCTGCAGGGTAACTTAGATGATAATACTTGACGGTTATTTTATAATAACTGTCAAGTTACATACTTGACGCTTGTTTTGAAATAACCATCAAGTATGTCCTTATTTCAAAACCAGCATCAAGTATGTGTACAATTTTAAATTATTAATTTGACATTTGTTTAACCAAGACCATCAAGTATATTTCATATTTATTTGATAGTTATTTTTAAAAACCATCAAATATATATACTTGATGATTATTAGTAAATAACCATCAAGTATGTGTTAAAATATTTGACACTTCTTTCTGAAAAACCATCAATTATTTTCTGGCTTTTTCACTTGTTTTTTTTTTTCATCAATTATAGGGTGTCAACTATTCCCTTTTTTGTAGTAATGTGAATTATATGTCCAAAACGTCATGTAGTAAACAAACCCAAAGATAATAACTCTTTCACTTAATTACTCTTATTATGAGTCTTTAGTAGCATCTTGGAATAGTATAGGCTCAAAATGACATTTTTATGCTAAATGGAAGTTATTCAAATGATACAAAGTCAAAAAAGGTTAAATACATATTAAGTTGTTATTTCCACCTTTAACCTCATTCTCCTTAAACTCGTTCCATTGCTTAGTGAGCTCACGCATAACCACTCCTTCAGAATCAAAAAAGGTAATTAAGCTTTTGCAAAGATGCTGAAATGACAATAGAATAATATGTGATATGATAAAATGTAATATTTAAATTCTTCTACACTAATGGCTGCTGGTTTAATGAAATATTTTCCCCCTTTTGGCCAAAAACAAAAATTATTTGACACTATAAGGACTTTTGTTCGTTGAAATCTTAGAGTACTGAGGTCTTGCCTTTCGATGTATGGAAATTTAAATTTGAACCAAATCCCCATGTAGATATACAAAAGTATATAAATTTGGATTTGATTCAAATCCATATTTTATCACAACTTCTTTGTAATTTTAAATTTCTTATATATTATAGTTATTTGAAATATAATTTCAATTACGTCAACTTTGTTCTTTTCTTTATATTTTTATTATTGGTGCCTCTATTACTTTCAAATCTTCTCTCATTTTTTGTTCTCATCTCTTGTTGATTAAAAATATAAAAGTAAGCTCCTCACTTTCAATCATCCATTTTTACTTCAAATCTTAGCTCATCTCTCTTATTTCTTCAAAATTTTTGCATAATCCAATCAAATAATTTTAAATTTATGGATTTTAAATGTCAGATTTTAAATCTAAAATTCAAATTCAAATTCATCAATCCAAATGCTATCTAATGGAATTGTTAATAAACACAAGAAAAGCATCATCGACCCCCATATTATTTTACGCAAACGTCAAATATTAGTCACTGAATTCTCATGAACCACCTAAATACATAGATATATATTTATATATGATCATAGCTAGAATCATGTCTTCCATTTGTTTGCAGGCCTCAAGGTAAATTACTTGCTCTTCTCTATCCTCCTTATCCTTTTCATCAAATATGATAAAATTTATCCTTGAGTTAAGGCGGCACTTTGAGATGATGTTACAAATCAACAAAGTCAAGTTCACTTAGTAGCATTACCATATCCTTCAATTTCTCCAGCTTTATTGGCTTCCTAATAGGTCAATACACAACAACAATGCACAAATTCTCCCATCTTGTTTTGTCAATGTTGGAATAAAGTTCAACATGAGACTACACATATAAATATTAAAAATGTGAGGTCATTATTTTTAATTAAGCCTAAATAAAGTGATATGTTTGAAAAAGGTTTAAAAGCTTAAAGGGATATAATTGTCATGGAATTAATGTATAGAGACTGGAGTGATATTTATAATTTGTTGAGGGTACAAATCATAAATATCACAAAGTTTATAAGTAGGGGCCATGGTTATTGGGTTGGCGGGTGAGTTGGAATATTCTCTATTCCCCTTCTTAGAAACATTCAAAAATATTCTCAATATTCAGAAAAACACACCTGTTTATAAAATTGAATACCAAATTAATGCAATGGATTCATATACACTTCCGCGCGCATTCAATTTCTTCTATTCTTCATAATTAATATGAGGTTATATTTAAGTTTATGGATTTTGTTGCAATTATTTTTATAGCTAAAGTACGAACTTGATTGATCAAGAACAACCATTCAAACAAATAGACCATCCCATTGAGTCTTGAATTCATTCTTAATAATCTTCTCCATAGCATAGATGTGATTGTAGACATTGGAACATTGATGAAATTAACTTGCTCCAACTTCCTTTGCAAATACCTTTGATGCATGAATATCTACAAATGGGACCATGTAAAATTATGTGCCTCTCATATATTCATTGTCGAGAACTTCCTGCCAACACAACATTAAACTTGTGGTAACACCAAAAAAGGATATAACAAAGAAGCTACCATGTAAAACATCTTATATATAGTAAATATAAAAAATTTTCATCATTCATGAAATAGTAGAATGAATAGTAATAACGAGGCTTACTATTTTTTTAAGTGCAATGATTTTTTTTTACATTTTTATGTTTATCATTAATATTTAAATTTGCTATAACTTCTATAATAATGTATGACTGGATATTTTTTATTCAGATAATTAATTACTAATTAGCCAACATTAATTCATATTCTGCTTTGTTTTTTGTTCTCAATTTTTTTTTGTTAATGAGTCTTGTGGTTATTAGATACATGAGATATAAATGTGATAAAAATTATCAATAAGGATAAATTCAAAAAATGATTTTATGATATAGTAGAATGATTTTATGATAATGAAGAGTGTGTTAATATACTAACAATATAAGCAACTTAGAGGGCTATATGATTGTAATATTGTTGATATTAAGTGTATAGTTGCTAAAAGGGTAAAGAGGAAAAAATACCCACAAAGTAGTCAGCCATGAGCACTTAGTATCTTAAAATGATAAAAAGAACAAACATACCTATAACGTTATATGGATGGGTGTAGTGCAAAAGTAACCAGACTGTTAACTTTAATTTAACATCATTAACTTCGACTGTTAAATGCTAACTGTGCATGCCACGTGTTAGTCTTTATTAATGTAGACTAAAAAAGGGATAAAAATACCCACTAAATCATCGGTTATAAGCAAAAATACCCATAACGTTACCAAAATTAGTACAAAAGTGACCAATACGTCCAATCCCTTAAATGTTGACCGTTTAGCTGACACCTAAGCAAAAGTTGATTATTTTTTTGCTGATGTAGACAAAAAAAATTCCAAAATAAATTTTTACGGACGTTAATCGATCATTATATGAGTACCTATAATGTTACTTTAGTAGGTGAAATAGTGACCAATCCATCAAAATTAATACCATATAGTTTCTGTCCATCACCATATATCTCGCCCCTTTCCTTTCTCCTTCTCCGCTTATTTTTTCTTGTCTGCAAAACCAAAGATTTAACATAATAAGATAAGTTGTTCAAAATTGAAGATCAAGACTAAGTACATCTAACTTAAGAACAATGTCACAACCTTAAGCAATTGCATTCACAATAGATTAAAAATTTTCAAATGATTTTCACCATTGCTGTAAAGAAATAAGCAATTTAATTTGATATTCAGTCAAAATTGCATTTTCTCACATGATATTCATATAATAACCTATTAACTTCTAGAGAATTTCATCTAGGAATATTTTTTGTCTACATTAGTGGAAAAAATAGTTAACTTTTGTTTAGGTGTTAGCTAAACAGTTAGCATTTAAAGGATTGGATGTATTGGTTACTTTTGCACCAATTCTGGTAACGTTATGGATATTTTTACTTCTGGCTGATGACTTCGTGTGTATTTTTGCCCCTTTTTTAGTCCACATCAGTAAAGACTAACACATGACATGCACAGTCAGCATTTAATGGTTAAAGTTAACTGTGTTAGGTCAAAGTTAATGGTCTGGTTACTTTTACACCCATCTATGTAACGTTATGTGTATTTTTGCTCTTTTCATCACTTTAGAATACTGGGTGCCCGTGGCTAACTACTTTGTGGGTACTTTTGCCCCTTTACCCTTGTTAAAATCACTATACCAAAATAGTGATTTTCTTACAGTATAGTTCTATAAGAGAACACCCAAAATTCTATGAGAACATTATTTCTCACAGAATTTCTCATGTTAAAAGGTTTGTCACTAAAATAGTCAAGGGAACAAAATATTTCACATGAACAAAACCATCAGAACCATTTCTCACACCATTGTCTGCAGGAAGTTCTCATGGCCTTTGAAACTGCAAGACATTTCTCACAAAATGGTTTTGAGAGAAGTTCTTACAATGTGAGATAATTTGTTACATATAAATGGTGTGAGAAATTCTCTCATATTGCTATACTGTGAGAATTTCCTATGACCATTTTCTATGAGAAATTCTCGCTACAACAAATATGAGAGAATGTATGGGTCACATCATCTATCATCTAGTGCCATGTCACTCACCATGTATGGGTTAGCTCATACCATGTCATCTGTGCCATGTTACCACCTCGCATGTCACATGTCACTTGCCACCTCGTGCCACATCACCTCCTCATGTCATGCCATTTATTTGTTGCAAAATATGCCAATGTCAAGATTTGAACCCTTGACCTTCCACCTTTTGAGTCTTATACCCTTCTTTACCAGTTAAACTGAAATGCGCCTACAATTCTCATATGCAAAATTAAATATATATTAACTTTATAAATATATGTTAAATAATATATTACTAAAAAGGTATACATATATTATATCTTATTTTGAATTAATAATATAATAATTTATATGACTATTTATATTATATTTTTAATAAACATATTTTTTTTATCAACAAATATTATCTTTGTTAAGAAAATGAACTTGAAAGAAAAAAATTTTAAATATTAAATAATTTCTTATAAATATTTTAACCAATCTATAATTTTTATTTTTATTTAAAATTAAAATAATTAAACATAAAATTTATTTATAATATGTATTATATTAGTTTATGTTAGTGACCAAAACAAAGTTTATGCTATATATCTTGTACTTCTATTTCCCCATATTTTCCCAAAATCTGACAAATGAATGATTAAATTTTTATTTTCTCCTAAAATGGTTAAATATTTTCCTTCCTTTCTTAAAAATAAATTATTTCCATAATTTTTCAATTATCTTAAAAAAATTCAATAAAAATAATTTTAATCATAAAAATTTTGTTAATTAATGGTCATTTTGAACAATTTTTTATTTTTAATGAATACCAATAGCTCACAATAAACAATAACTATAAGGATATCATATGTGATGAATCTAGATAACCTCTAATCATCACCTATCTTAGAACGATAAGCCAAAAAAGTTCTGGCCAAGTCAAAATAGCCAAATTCTTTTTTATTATTAATAAAATAAAATTCAAATAATAATTTTTTAAATTATAAATTGAAATTGACTAAAAAATAGAATAAAATAAAATAATGTTTAACAATATGGTTATTTGGTTCAGCCCAAAAGAACCACTTGTTAGGACTAAATTTGGTTATGTGGCCTTTTTTATAAAGCTAATGAGTACCAATACATTATTGTTTACTTAAGAATACTAGAAGCTTTTAGAGAAAAAGTTTCTCGATATTTTTGTACTTTATTGTAAAAAGAAATATGCAATTAAATAATTTTCTCACACCCATTATTAATGAGAATTTCTCAAACTTAATAATATAGTTACAAATTATTCAATAATAATTTCTCATAGGTAGGAATTTGAGAGAGATTCTCTTGACATATAAATTGTGAGAAACTTTTTTATTTACTTTATTTTATTATATCAATTACTTATTTTTTTATTTCTAATAAAAATAAAATATTTCTATGCTTAAAAATGTAGATAAAAATATTTATGGTTTGATTTTGGACAAAATCAATATTATTTGAATATTTTTTAATTAGTTTGTAACAAACTTCTTATAAAATAAAAAAATATATACTTAAATACTTTTTTCATAAAACTAATTTTTTATTTAATTAATATTATTTAAAAAATTATTGCGAAAATAAATATACACTTAAATAACTTTCTCACAATGATTATCAATGAGAATTGCTCATCACCAATAAACTGTGAGAAACATTCAAACTAATAATTCTTCATAGGTAGAAATTTGAAAGAAGTTCTCTTGATATATTATCTGTGAGAAATACTTGAAAGGAATAACTTAAAATTTTTTCTCACAAATAATGTATTGAAAGAAGTTCTCATTGTTAAGCTGACCGTGAGAAACATTTACTCAAAAGATTTTTCCATGGAAGCTATTTGAAGAGAATTTTTCATGATGTACAATCTATGAGAATTATGTATGGGCGCAAATTCCGTGAGAATTTCTCATGGATAAAAAGTATAGAAACTCTATCATTTAGAAATATTTCTCATGGACACAAATTTTGTGAGAATTTCTTTTACATATATAGTCCGGGAGAAGTTATCTTTATTATATTTTGACAATATTCATTTTCTTTTCTCACAATTGCCAACCGTGAGAAAGTTGCCGTCAAATTGGGGGCATAACACGCTATAGCTCTTGCAAATTTTTTCATGCAATTCTCACAAATATTTGTTTTGTATCATAGTCATGAGAAAAAGATGTGAGAAATCATGCATAAATTGATTTTCCATGAGAAAATCCACAAGAAATTCTCATGTTTCAATTTTTGTGAGATTTCCTTGAGAAAAAGACAGTTTTCTTGTGGTGAAAATTAATGGATTTACATTCAGTAAGTTACCTAAGACACTCATTCAATGAGTGCGTCAATTATAGCTATTACATTTTATTAATACTTAAAAATTATTAAGATATATTTGCCTTCAAAGATTCAGAACAATTCTTATCATGATCAAATAGAGCACTCTTTACTTATGTTGTCCCCTCAAAAAATTTGCGATTTAATATTTTTTGAGTATTATATGACAAAATCTTTGACAACTATTCAATTAAATCAAACCATTGTTATTGTGCCACATGAGACACTGATTGTGCAAGTATACTTAAGCTCATTACTAGATCCAAATCCAAAATTACTTCTATTGACTTATAGAAAATTTTAATACATAAATGAGACCAAAAGTACTTATCTAAAATTCTGCTATAAAAATTTAAGATAATGTACATTTATTATTTAATTAGATTTCTAAAAAAAAATCTAACAACACACCCTTGGTCCTTTGCTTCGATTGGGCTAAATCTAGCTAGATGGAGTAAATTAAGGAGAGAGAACTGCCCAAGCTCAATATACAATAGCAAAGTCTCACTTTTTTATATAACATGAGTTGGATTCCTCGATTAGAATGTTCTATCAGTTCAAACATCATTCATAGTAAAGGAAATACTGGAAAGAGAAATTATCCTGAAGACAAATTTTTCTTTCCTGAAAACTATAACACCTAGTTCTTCAACAAAATAAACCTTATGGGAGTGTTTTCTTTTTGGGTTAGATCTAGTTAGCCTAAGACCACCCCTAAAAGAGCGTTGGCAAGTGATGTGTGTGTGTGTGTGTGTGTAAGATGATGTCGGACTTGTAAGCATTGAGCGGACCAAAAAATCAAAATAATTTTAACAAAAAAAATGGAATATCCCCTTAAGAATAATGTTGATTGGAAACATGAACGTTTTGAAACACTTCAGGATAAGTATTCCATTTACTTATGTGTTGATATTTTTTTTTTCTTATTGGTATTGTTTTAAATTTTTCAAAATTATATTGAAGTGAGATGAATTTTAGATTAAAATAAATAAAACCTTGAATTTGTACATAAATTTGATACACAAGGATTGGAATTTTATTCCAACATGCAGGTAGACATTCCATATGTCCGTCATTATTTGATTGAGATAAATCAATCTTGTCCCAGCTAGCTCTCCAATATTCATATATATATATATATATATATGCTGCATAAATTTAAAATGTATTAAAGATAACATTCGTAATATTCTTTTACGGGAGCACATTTCTCATAACACACATAGTATTCTTTAATTAGTAAATTTAGTGCTCACATTTAATGCTTGATCATACCTCAAAAATAATAGAAAATAAGTCTATAAAAAAATGACAGAAAATCACATTACTGACACAAAACTCTTCGACATTAGGTTCATAATTAAGTATTCAAAAGCTGGATTTTGGACTATCAAAATTTTAAATTTTTGACGACTTTCAAAAAATAAATTATTTTTTAAAAATGTGACATTTTCTTAGCAACATTCAAAAGAGAGTTTTGAAATTAAGATTATTTTTAATCTATATTTCCTTTTATTTAAATTAAAAATACTAAAATGATAAGAACAAATTAAACTAAATTTGGACCGTGTGGTTGTTAAGCATGAAATCCAATTGGTAAGGTCCTTCTTTCTTGTCCTCAACCTACTTAGCTCACAAGGAAACTCTCTTTCCCCAAAAAGCCTATCAAATCAAACAAATCAAAATTCTAGTTGTGTTTGAATTATTGAGAACTTGGATTTGGACCAAATATCCATTTAGATACAGAAAATATATGGATTTTGAATTGAAAGTTTTTAGATGTACGTTGTAGATCAGATCCTTTTTGTAAGTTGAATGGTGGTAATTAAATATTTTTTTTCTTCATCATTGACTCTTGATATTATTCCACGAAAGTTAATCGCTTGTCATAAGAAGATAGAAGGAGATGTATAGATGCTGTAATTTAATTCCAATGGTTACACAAACAACCTATCATGATGTCACGGTTCTTTTTAATAAGTATCATTTCGATGCTATGATTTTTCCCCCCTTTTGCAATGTAACTTGTTATCTGATGGCAAAAATGTAATATGTACGTACGATGAGGCTCTCAATTAATTGCGCTCATGCTGCTCTCAAGTTTCTTTGTTAATTAATTTTGTAATAACCAATAAGCATGAACAAAAAAATTGAAAAAAAAGCTGAAAAAACTAATTAAAATTTCAATATATATATATAGTGAAGAATGAGGATTGGGAGTATCGATTCAATTTCATTTTTAGCAAGGAAGCCATCATGTTGAATGTACATATCTACTCCAATAATCTGTAACAGTTTCGTGTAAACAGTGGAGACATTTCATGAAACATGGGAGTCTTATAATTGAAAGTTTGCAATAGGCACACTATCAACAATTATGACCATGTTAACACACACACACTTCTCAACAGAAGGAAACTGATTGAACATACATACATACATACATACATACATATATTGATTTTTTTTTCTCTTTTTATTGTGTTGTTATTATGACCCTCTAGGACATTACAATCCTAAGTGCCGGATGACTTAATCAACTTAATTAAGGTTTAAATTAAAGAACCAAACAATTTAACTTATTGATATATTTCATCTCTCTTTTCCCACCCCTTTATTAATAAGGAGTGATAGAACTATTGATCTTTACACTCATCCCATCCTACCTTTTCCACCAAGCTATTCCTAGGCGGCATTTCATCTCTTTTATTTGCTAAGAAAAAAAAAATCATTCAAGCAATTATTGTAGCAAAAAGATAAAAAAATTGACTATTATCTCCCCCAATCTTCTAGAAGATACTCAACAAAAAGCAATTATTATAGTAAAGAGAAAAATACTTCGATTTGCAATTACTATAACTAAGAGGTATAGACTTTGATCTCCTCACAACTTTTCTGACAAATATTGAACATTTAACAAGAAGGAAAAAAAGATTAAAAAGAAAATTTTAGATAGAAGAGAAAGTTTGAAACTTTCATCAAAGATATAACTTCTATAAATGATGATTTCTAACCCTTCTCCTCCCTTTCTTTGCTGGATCATTCACCAAACTTCAAGCCTTCTAGGTTTACCTATAAATATCACAATCCAAAACATTGTTGATCCCAATAAGGCTCCACATACATTCCCTAGCAAGATAGGTTTCCGTCCGAATTCAAATCTTCTTCAAAATTTGAACTTTGTAGTGGTGGTTGTCTTTTCCCATTCGGGTTGCAGTGAATCATTAGTTGAAAACCATGCAATTGCTTGTTTCTTTCAAAGGAATCACTTGTGGAAATCTCAAATTGTTGGCCCCTAGTAATATAACCTTCAAGTCATTTCCACAAAAGGCTTAAGTTAGATAGGAAGTTGAGATTAATAAACTCTATATGAATTTTTCCAATAATCTTGTTTGATGACAAGTCCAACCATTCAAATTTCTCAAATTTCCTATTCAATTTGGAATTACACCTATGAGCCTATTATGAGAAAAATTAAGCCCCTTCAATGCTCTAAGCTGCCCAGTAGATATTGAAACCTTTTCCTGAAACATGTTGTCAGATATATTAATGCATATGAAAATAGTCAAGATCTTTTCCATGTGAATGTATGTCCTTTCAAGGTTGACTCAATGGAGTCATGATATTTTCCAAAGTAACTAGATTGATTATAACCCATGTATTCTAAATCAATTTCTCCTTCTTGGTTTTTCATAGCATCAAAAGATTTGTTGTATGTTTCAGGTAAAGGGCCACTGAACTTGTTGTTGGATATGTCAAAAACTCTACTTTTTGAAGGCAAATTTGGAGTTGTTGTTTAAATTAGGGATGAAACCATGTAACTTATTCTCTCTAAGAACAAGCACTTGCAATTCTTTAAGGTCTTGAAACCACGGGGAAATTTATCATGAATGCCATTTCTACGAAGATCTAAGACCTCTAAAATTTTGCAGCAGACAAAGATTGAGGTAACAACCCATACTGAAGATTGTCGTTAAGATTTAAGGTCCTCAACTTGTTTCCCACCTCAAATGTTTTTGGTATGGTACCATAAAAGCTATTGCTTTGCAAATCCAACACATAAAGAGCAAGGCTAGAGATCCCAATGCAATGTGGAATTTGGCCATTGAAGGTGTTGTGGGATAACTTGAGAACTTCAAGTGAGCTAGCATTGCAAATTGTAGAATTGAGCTCTCCTTGAAGCAAATTGGAACTCAAATCAATGAAATGCATGTTTCCCCGAAAGAAGTGGTCGAATGGCACTCTTCCTGTGACCAAGGTTAAGTATACAAGCTTCCTCCATTTTTATAACTTTTAAATAATATTTATGTTTATTATGAGTTTTTAATTGTATGTAATAATTGTTTAAAAATAAAAGAGAAAATGTCACATAATTTGAATTTTAATGAAATAAAATAAATCAAGTTGTTACACTAATTAAAGCATTATGAAATAAGAACAAAAAATCACAACTCTGAACTAATATGTATTAAACTCCATCACAAAAAAAATTATTATATATTATTAACCACGGCATGTTTACAAATAAGTCTAAAAAGTTGGATCTACTAAAAAATCTTCTTACAGATTCAGGTGAAATTAACTAAACGGAAAAAGGCCAAGGAAAAACAAAATCAACTAGTACAAATTTCATCCTACAAAAGTAACAACATCTCATGTCTTCATAATGTCTAGATATGAAAATTTAAATTTATTTTTTGTCTTTGTAAGTTTTAAAATGAAAAGAATTAACAAAATCATAAATTACCCTTGGAGTGTCAGCGTAATTGGCTTTTTAAAAATTTAATTTTTTATACCATACTTATTAAATAATTATTTAATTCAACTTAATGTTTTTGTAAAATAAAAAATTTAATAAAAACAGGCGGGTCCATAATATATGAGGAGGAGGATTTTTAAAAATAGAACATGAATGATGTGTGTCCAAGTAGAGTCGAAATTTTCTATTTTTCATGTTACAAAAGTCACATGACCCATCAATTCATTGCCACATCTTTATGTTATTTTGGATTGTAATCATTACCTGTATATAAGTTATTCAATATATTTACAAGGCTCTAACATTGAAATTTAACAATGATTCATCATAGGCGGAAGAAAAGGCTAAAATTTTAATTTTCATTTAAGGAATTAAAATAATTTCAATTGCAGATTCAGGAGATAATTTATAGAACAGAAGCATTTTTTGGGCAACACCTTCCCATATATAAAAATACAATAAATTAACTTTTTCAGAAGCCTGCACGTGTAACAACTTTTCATGACGTAAAAATTCAAAATTATTGGTTTAGAAAATTGGATTGTGTTAAACATATCAAGTGTACTTTAAGTTTTATTTTTAAAGGAATTTCAGTTAAAAAATTTTTAAAAAATATAGAATAAGTATAAATGATAAATGAAAAGTTTGTTAAAGCATAAAATTAAATTTTTGCAAATAATACAGAACAAGCATACCTGTGAAGTTGTTGTCTTGGAGTATATGCAAACGACATCCCATTGAAAGTAATGGGTCCACTCAAGTGATTTGATCTCAAATCTAGGGCTTCAAGTTGAACAGGATTTCCTACTTCCTTGAGTATAAAACTTAGAAACAGAAAAATTGATGGTTAACAAATTTTACTCCCTCTGTTAAAAAATATAAAGTATTTTTTGAGGTTGAAAGTTAAAAAATGTAAGGCATTTTTAGTCATTCGAGGTGTAATCATTGCTTTTTTTTTTCAAAAATGTCCCTATTGATAATAACTTTATATTTATTATAGAGTGTTTAATAGAGGTAAATATTAAAAGATAAGGTTAGTTGGAAAAGGTAACTACTTTATTGGGGGTGATATTCAATTAAAAATGCCTTAATATTTTTAACAGAGGGAGTATAATAGAATGAACTTATAAAAGATGTAATATTTTTAATACAGTATACATATATTGTACTATATACTACTATCACAAAAATGCACTGTATTTTTTTTTAAAAAAGTCATTTTGTACATTGATTGTAGTTACGACAATAAAAAAGTGTTTTTTTGAAAATATTTTTAACACCTATTGTCTATACAATCAATATAGAGAGTGGATTTTCTACATGTGTTCTCTGTATAACTGATATGGAAAGTAAACATTTTACACTTCTTGTGTCCACACTAGTATAGAAAGTTGTCTCCTCCACTTTCTACACCCCTTGTTAAAATAAATTTGTCTCCTCCAATTTCTACATGCCTTGTGAAAATGCTAATTTTAATCAATATACGCAACTAGAAAAATGGAACTAAATGTCATTTTCCTAAGCTAAATTGTATTTTAGCGAGGGACAAAATCCCTCGCTAAATTCATAGCTGAAAAAGGGCTCACTAACTTTAATGAAGAATTGTGTTTCCCTCATTAATTAGCAAGGGATTCAGTCCCCATTAAAATTAGCTAGGGATTGATTTCCTCTCTAATCCCTTACTAATACTATTCAAAATTCGATCATTTTAGCAAGAAATTAGTTCCTCGCTAATCCCTCACTAAATATACCCATATTTAAAAATAATGATGCCACATCACCCGCTATGTGTGCATCAACTTGTGACATGTTACTAACAATCTTATGCCTTATCAACCATCATGTTACCAACCATCTCGTGCCCCATCACTCACCACATGTGAACAACTCATGACATATCATTGTCCACCTTACGCCATGTCACTTACTCCTTACCATGTCATATATTGATTATGTTTATGTCAAAGTCAAAACTTGAATCCTTGACCTCATACCTTTTAAGCTGTATGCTCTCTTTATTTATCAGTTGAACTGAAAGGCATCTACAGTCATTATATAAAAATTAAATATATATTATTTAACTACATAAATATATCAAATAATATATTATAAAAATATACACATATATACATATTAAATCTTATTTTCAATTATTAATATGTTAAAAATATTTGTATTTTATTTAATTTATTATTTATAGTTTATTTTTAATAAAATATTATTTTATTAATGAAAATCAACTTAAAATAAATAAAATCTTGAATAATTTTATTATGGATATTTTATTTAATTTTTAAATTTAATTTTTATTTTTAAATAAAAATAATTAAATATATAATTAAAATTCATTGTCAAAAGTTAATTTTTTTTGTAATAATTAGCTAAGGACAGAATTCCTCACTAATTATCTTATTTTAGAGAGATATTGACAGTCCCTCACTATTTTTCTCTCTAATTATCTTATTTTAGAAAGAGATTGATAGTCCCTCACTATTTTTCTCGTTAATACTCTTATTTCAAATAGGGATTGATAGTCCTCGTTATTTTCTTCACTAATTTTAAGTCAAGTTATGAAATCAACATCCCTCGCTAATTTGGTATTTTAGAGAGGAATAAACAATCCCTCACTACATTCTCTCGCTAATTTACATTTTTTTGATAAAAAGTTTTTCTTGCAAAAGCAAAAGTGAAAAGAGAATTTTTTTTTTGGTCCACAGAAAAAACGTTCGTGTAAGGCCCCGGAAAAAATAAAATAATAAAATTAATATAATAAAATTAATTAATTAAATTATGAAAAGGTGCTTAAAGTGTTTTTAGTTTAACATGTCAAGATGGAACTGTGGCCTAGTGGATTTTATGCAAACTACATGACTAGCAGGTCTTAAATTCGAATCTTGATGAGGCCAAGAGTAGGATTTTATCTTCTAACTTTAGGTAGGGAAAGTTACTAACATACCCTTCTGTTAAAATGAAAAAAAGAACAAATAGAGATTGATAGAGATCAGAGCACGTTTCTCTTCTCCATTCTCCATTCGATTTGCTTCAAGAAGCATCGAGAGGTAGACAGAGAGAGCTGAGCCAAAGAACGCCTCTGCCATCTCCGTCTTCATCCTCCTTTGTCGTCTTCAACATCGCCAGTGTGTGCATGCGCCGGTGAGCTTGAGGCTTTCTCGTTCTATATTTCTTGTGGCTGAAACCTTCTCTCTTAATTGTTGTGCAATCGTGTGATGCAATCGAACCTTCCCCACCCTTCACTTTCTTCCTTGTCCGTCTGCTGTCAACGGCCATAGAAGCACCAGAACCTTTCCTTCGACAGTGCCGCAACTTGCCTGAATCAGGTTCCTCCTCCCCTGTACAACTCGTGAGCCCCATCCTCTTCTTCTCCATTTCTGCCATTGTGATTTAAGTCTACCGTGGGTAATGAAGCACAAAAGAAGATGGGTTGCTTGTTGGAGATCCGTTAGCGAGTTCCTTTTTCCTTGTGCAGCACTGTAGACCCCTTCCTTTCTTCTCCTCTGCTCATGTTGCTGCTGGTATTTTTTTTTTCCCCCACTGTTGATGCTATGCGCGAGTGTTGGAATGGTTGAAGCTGTGAAATTTCCTTCCCTGTGTTACCGTGCATGGGTGAGTTTGGAGGAGAATTATGATTATGGGTTGAGATTGTGAAATTTTCCTCCATTTTTCTGCTAACTGTGTGGAATGTAAAGTTGGAAATTTGATTTTCTTTGGGTATTAAAATTCGTATATGCTAAAGGATTTAAATTGGAGAGCTGGATTATTTCAATCATTGTTATTAGAAGATTTAGGAGATGAAAGTTGAAGAAAAGGAAGTATGGTATTGGTTAACCGATTCATGTTCATAAGGTGTTTGATAAAATGCCCATTAGAATAGGTTTGTTTAATCTTGCATTTTCTAAAATTTATTAGTTCCTACCAGAGGTGTGTTAAATTAAATTAAGTATTGGGCTTTTTTTAATTAAATTATTTTATCATGTGAAAATATATATACAATTATGGCAAGAAATAATTAAGATATGACACGTACATATATTTTCTTTATGAATTATATTTTTAAGACTGATTAAATTATTTTGACTAACGTTGAAAATTTTGGTTACCAAATAGATGCAAGACTGAACGTTCTTTATGAAATTTTATTTCGACGAGTGTTGAATTGAAGTTTAAAATGATTTATGCGAACCTGATATTGAAAATGCAAAATGGTATTTTAGAAATGACTATTCTTCTCACATGTTTGGAAATTATTTTTTTAGATAACTTTAAGCAGAACATTGTTGCTAACAGTAGTTCCAATAGCCCTTGGCGCGCCATGGTCAATGCTAGTTATTTTGATTTTTGTGAGCTTTGTTCTTACATTTGTTATTGTGGGTCTTGTACTTGCATCTATTTCATGGCTTTGACTGCATCTAATTAGTTACTCTCATAGATTGTGTGTCTATATCTGTTTTGCAGCTTTGGCAGCATTTGGTTAGTTATTCTCATAGACCATGTGTCCACGTTTATTTTCATGACATAAGCAGTATTTGGTTATTTTATCCTTGTGGACTGTGTATCCACATTTGTTACTTGTTATGTTAAATCTTCAAATTCTAAATTTTTAATTAACTTGTGCAAATGAAATTTTAATAGTTTCAGTTAGTAAGTGTACTAATTTGATTTACATATGGATAGTTTGTTGTCTTCAAACATGATAGAATAAAGTGATTTCAGTTCACTATCATTTTATGATTATGAGTAAGATTTACATATTTATTAAGTTCATTATATTGAATAATTATCATTTCAATTATTTTACATAATTTTTTTGAGTTTATTATTTTTACTATTTTAAATTATATTTTTGGGGATACTATTCACTAGTAAATTATTTTGGTTTTAGATTCATTAGTTGATGCTGAGCCTTTTGTTGAGGATTGAGAAGTTTATCACTGATTGGGAAGTGAAGGAGCTATAGGCTAAGCTACCTGATAATGTAAAATTTGAATTATAAAATTGCATTTTGTAAATTAAATCTTAGGTAGTCCACATAAGCTATAATTAGGGCATTTGTTTTGTTATATATTTTGTTTGCTGACTGGAAAGGGTTGAACTCCTAATTGATTTAAATATTTTGCTTGTAATTTTGCATTGTAGAATTTCGGGAGATCCTATTTATAAAGGAGATTTTTCCAAAATATCTTCAAAAAATATTAAAGCTTTTGTTATAATGTAAATCTAATTATGTTTAAAAATTAAAAAAATTCCCAATTTAAGGTTTAGGAGATGTATGATATAGTTCATACTTGTGCCGGTCACCCTTTATTTTTAAGACATGATAGTACGGTTACACTTCATGTACATGTCCACATGGTTTTTATATATATATATATATATTTTGCATAAGTTCTCCCTCCTATTGATTTTGCATAGATCATTTAATTTCAAGTTATATAATTATTCAAAGATTATTATATGAAAAAATTTAATTTGAAAATAGTTATTTAATTTAAACCCAAATGAATTTAAATGATTCGATTTAATTATTTATTTGAGTATTGAAAACATATCATGTTTTTGCTCATCGGTTAGAGCTCAAATGTGATTGAACTAGCATTTTGAGTTGCATTTAAATTTTTGATTTAATTTATATATTATAATTTTTAATTTATATTTTATAAATATCATGTGGTTCCATCCATTCATGGTTTTATCTTTCTTTGTCATTTTGATATTGCAATCACTAACTTTTTTTTTTTGGCCAAGAATAATCACTGGCTATATATAAGCCCCACTACATGAATGAATAATATGAATGAAATGATTGAAAAAAATGTCATCACAGAAAAAATATCAAAATGAAAAAAAAAATATAAATAAGGGCATACCTATAAATAATTTGTTGTTCAAATATAATCCTCTAAAGATGTGCAATTGCTTATTGATTCTGGAATGCTTTTCTCTAAATAATTATCATCAACATAAAATCCTTCCAGTCAAGGGAGATGATGACAGATTTCTTTTGGCAAAGTGCCATTTAAATAATTGATTTCAAGGACAACCACTCCTAAAGAAAGCATGTTCCAAAGAAATGAAAGAATTTCACCTACAAAGTACAAAATATTTAATTTATTTGATAGTGAAAAAATATAATAGTTGAAACTTTTGGAGGCAATATAGAATTAACGTACAACAACACAAAGCTACATAAATAATTTACAAAATTTCCTTCAAAGCATAAAAAATCAAGGGAGTGGTTCCTTGACAAAAAATTGTTTTCCATTACATTTGTTTGGGCTAAATATAAAATGTCGCTCAAATAGGTCACAGGGCTAGTTGGGCTAAGTAATTGAAGCATCAGGCCCAATATAAATGAAAGGGTCTGGCCCCGAGGTTCAATAAAGGCCACATAAGTAAACATGCTGAAATCATGTCAGCTACAAATATTAGACCATTGGCGCAAAAGACACAATATAATCTTAATTAATGCCAAAATCTATAGACCTCATGCCCAAGTATCTCAGTAAAATAGGCTGATTACCAAAATGAAGAGCATGGAATAAAGACCATGCCATGAGTTTTGTGAGATCCCTGATTTTTTGACAAAATGTGCTAGGTTTTAAGAAAGAGGCTACCATGACTCTAACACTATAAATAGAAGAAGAAGACACAGAAGAAACAAGTCAACACTCAATCAAAGACTCATAATTTTACATTTGTCAACCTCTTTGTTTATTAGTTAGTTTGTCAGTTTAGATTTGTAATATTTTCACATTTTAATAAAACTCAAACACTTATTCTACCAAGACCTTATATCTTTTTATATCAGAGTAAACTGTGGTAAGGGAACTTGGGACCCTTTTGTTATAAATTGAGACTCAACGTCTCTAGCATGCCTGGTATTTGTTGTTCACCATAAACAAGTTTTGGTACGCTCGGTAGGACCTGTGCAATAAAGATGGCAAAGATGTGAAAAGACAAAAGGACTGATGAAACAGAGGCTGGTTCTCATAAACTAGAAGG
This sequence comes from Prosopis cineraria, assembly GCF_029017545.1. NCBI lineage: Eukaryota > Viridiplantae > Streptophyta > Magnoliopsida > Fabales > Fabaceae > Prosopis > Prosopis cineraria. The sequence goes on along the minus strand of NW_026555342.1, from coordinate 30,055,609 downwards.
GACCTCTACACACGCAAGGTCAGAACACTTATTGCCTGATACTGAAGCAGCTGAACATCATGAGCACATTGTGCCAATGATGATAAGTAGTAGCAGCATGAGCCGTAGCTCAAAATTAGGAAGTGGACAACCTAACCTACTGATCATATCCAACAAACCTGTGGCAGAAGTACTATAAGAAATTCAAGACCAGATGGATAAGCAGTTAGAAGAGAACTAACGTTCCTTGCACTATCCCTAAAATTTCAGAATGTAGGGAGAAAGAACGACATCAAATCATGATGCAGGCTTTGCATGACACCATAAAGAACATAGCCATATCATTGAGAAGCACTCCTCTTGTAATAACCTACAAAAAAAATTTAATTAAATATATTATTGTGTTTTAATTGTAGTTATATTAATTTTGAAACAATTATGCAAAAGGGGGGTGTTGGTATAATGGAAGTGTGAACATAATTTATCCCTTGGATCCAAATTCGAATTTGATGAAGCATATAAGGAAATATTTATTATTATTTTTAGCCTCTAAAATTACTAAAATGCCATCAGCCTATTAGATTAATTTTCTCTACTTCCTCTTAACTAAATTAGGGTTTCTGCATTAGAGAGAGAGAGAGAGAGAAATCTAGAACCTGGTGTGTGATTCTCATTTCCTCTGCCATCACCACCTCTCTGTTTTTCTTCTTCATTCCTTGCTATCACCGATGAGAGAGCTGAGCTACTGTGAGGTCTCAGTCGCTGAGTTGCCTCCTTGTTCACTATTCTACCTTCTCTAATCACGATGGCACTGTTGCTGGTGTGTGGGAGCTGATTCACTAGAGCCAAGGTACAGCTCGTGAGTTCTTTTGATTCTTGATCTAATTTTGTTGGCTTTATTCTTTTTTTTTTTGGGTGATGTATTAGATTTTCCTCCCCTGTTCAGCCACCAAATCTGTCTCTTCTTCCTTACTTGTGTTTCACTGGCTACTAGAGGGTGAGAAATTTTGATCTTCCTCTTCATGGTTGCTCTGTGCGTGTGTGTAAAACACTGAGACATTATGGCTAAGTTTTTCCTCACATTATCGTGCTTGTTGAGCTAAAGGAAAATTGATTAAGTTGAAATTTTATGGTAAAAGAACAAGAGGATGTTGGGCTAGGTTTGAATTTTATTTGTTGATCTGATTGTTAATGCTGGAAAATTTTGGATAAATGATTGGGGGTTAAGAAGCTTCATGGATTGAATTAGGAATTGATGCCCATTTGTTAAAATGCTTATTAGAAGGAGTTATTTGATTGAGTATTTTCCTAAAATTTCATTAAATTTCCTTTGAAAAACATAAATGGTTTAGATGTTATTATCTTATGATTTGAGTTGGACATTGTATAGAAATTTAATTATATATATATATAATTGTGATAGTTATATTATCATTTTATAAACCAGACATGGAAGATAATTATCTCCATAAAGAAAATGGGGTTAGAAATAGAGATGTTTGGAAAGACTAATTTTAATTATTAATTCAAGAGCTAATTGATTATCAAAATAATAGTCTTTGAAATATCTATGAAATGTTTGGAAAGAAAAAAAAATTAAATTAAAGTTAGGAACTGTTTGCATTATTTTTCTGAATTGATTTAAGTTGAAAAGGTGCAAAAATAAATCTTTAAAATTAAATAACAATGTTATTATTGGGGTACTAGGATTTAAAGAGCAAATATTATTGCAAGAGGACTGGTTGGAAGAAAAGAATGTCTCCAATAAGTGGATACGTCCCAATTAATTTATAATTATAAAAGTTTTCTTTATCAAAATATTGTTTTCAATAATTTATAGATATTTGTATATTTCTATTACTTTAGCTACTTTTATTAATTAAATTGTTCTGCTTCTTGAAGTCATGATTTATATTTTTTATATTGATGAAAATGCTTTTATAAATTCTGGTGGTCCTATATTTGATAAAGCTAACTATGAAAATATGTGAATAGTTTATGAGATATTAATTGTGAATTTTCATATTCAGAAGTATTGATGTTTTTATATGTTTAGTGTGAATTGATATTAAAAAGAGAAATTATATTTTAAAAGTGATGATTTTCTCTCGCATGTCTGAAAGTGGATTTAGAAAGGACTGGTATATAGAAGGATGGTTGCTAACAGCAGTTCCATTAGCCCTTAGTGCTCCATAGTCAATTACAGACTAGTTTGATCTTTGTGAGCTTTGCTCTCATGTCTGTTATTCGTGGGTCTTGTACTTGCATCTATTTTGTGGCTTCGACCACGTCTGGTAGTTACTCTCGTGCAATGTGTGTCCACGTCTGTTTCTGGCTTTGGCCGCGTCTGGTTACTTACTCTCATGGACTATATGTCCATGTCTGTTTCGTGGTTTTGACCGCGTTTAGTTATTTGCTTTTATGGACTATGTATCCACGTTTGTTAATTGTTCTAAGAAGTCCCTATAAAAATGAATTTGATTATTTAATGATTTTATATCCCATTGGTTTTTAATTAGTAATCTATTTATAATTACTCATTTTGTTTGTTAGCTCCTTGTAATCAAGTGATAACAATATTTGATATGATAATTTAATGGCTCAAGATTTTATCTAAAAGTTATATAGAATCCTTTTATTTTGAATTTATTTAAATATTCATGAAGATCGTTGTGTTTTTAATTTACATAATTGCTTTTAACTTTCCCTTTATTCATGTTTAATTATTTATTTTGGGGCATTATTCACTAGAAATAATTTTGGTCTCAATAGTGTAGCTGACGCTGAACCACCTGTTGAATATTGAGGATTTATGAATGACTAGATGTGAAGGACTTAATGATTAAACTTTCTCTTGATGTAAAGTTTTAATTATGCACTTTTATTTTGTAAAACTTTTTGTTAGGTGCTCCACAGTAGTCTGTGGTTAGATTGTTTACGTTGTTATATATAATTTTGTCTGCTAGCTGGAAGGAGCTCTCTGCTCCTAATTGACTTGATTGATTAAATATTTTGATTGAGATATGGTGTTGTAGAATTTTTGGGAGATCCTCTTTATAGAGGAGGTTCTGCTAAAATTTCTGCAAAAATATTGAAGTATTTTATTAATACCAAAAAATATTTAAGTATGTTTTAATTCAGTCTAAAGCATAATTATGTCTTAGTCATGAAAAGATTACCTAATTTAAGGCTTAAGGGATGTGTGGTAGTTCACATTCTATGCCGGTCATCCTCTATTTTCGAGGCGTGACACCTCCGAAAGTAGGCTCAAGTTAAGGCCGCTCGAAGGGCAGGAAGTAGGAATCAATATATGTGCTGGCCATTGAGGCCACCCACTTGTAAGAGACATCTCTAACCTTCAAATATTTGCTCACACTAATCCTTTAAGTAATCCTTTATATTATTTATAACAACCCAACATGAGTAGCCAAAGGAGCACGATATTGATCCCGGAGTATCAGATCGAGCCTCAGAACCAACTGGTGAATATGGAGGCCTTGAGGGACGCCATCCAGGATATATATAGACCAAGGCTAAGGCTAATTAGTCTTCCCACCTTCTCAAAACCATATCTAGAGTAGATAGACAAGGATAACCCATACCATCAAGGATATAGGATCCCTGACTTCACGTTGTTCTCAAGGGATGGAACGCAATTGACACTATAGCACATTTGAGGTTCACCATCCAATGTGGCAAGATTGCCAACTATAGGAACTTTGCCAACTTAAAGCTGAGATTGTCCTGAACACTCTTATGGACTTAACATTCATATGGTATATGTCACTATCCTGTAACTCAATCATTAATTGGATGAAAATGGAGAAGAAGTTCCATATCCAATTTATAAGGCAGAACTGGAGGTCAGCATAGCAAAACTCTACAAGCTCACCTAATGGGCTGGAGAGACGGTGGACCAATACTTGAGAAGATTTAAATGACTGAGGAACAGGTGCCACGTATCGCTTCTAGAAACTGAATTCATCAGTTAGCACAAGCAGGACTGGATATAAAACTTCAAAAGAAAATCCAGAGATAAAATTTTGAGATTTCTATGAACTCGCAGCCAAAGTGTGGGGTTATGAAGAACTGCTCAAGGAAGAGACAAATCACTGATGGACTACAACAAACCTATTTTAGAGACTTGATGTGGCAAGTGGCAAAACTACAAAATGATGGCAACTACACATACCCAGCCTTGATAAGAAAGGCCGAAGATCTTTCTAAAGGTCGAACGTAATCCAATACACCTTTGATACCACTAAAATAAAGAAAATCTTTGATTTCCTCCTAAAAAAAACTTTATCTCCCTGCCTGCTGATCATAAAATACCTTCAAAGGAAGAACAAAGAGGGAAGGAATACTATAAGTACCATCACTTATGGAGTCATAACACTAAGCATGTTAGGGGCTTCAAGAATGTCATCTAAGACTGGATCAATAAGGGAGTTTTAAAATGTCCTTAAGAAGAATCCATGGTTGTAGATGAGGACCCGTTCCCACCATTTTCCACAATCAACATGGTGGAGATAACTCTGGCAAACAATGACCCAGGAGAAGTGATAGTAAGTAGAAGATGGGAGACCCTGAAACATCTAGAATAAGGATAAAATGACTATGGAAAAGTCTAAGACAGTATAGGATCGCTTGGGAAAACCTACAAGTTGATCCAATAGAAATAAATCTTTTAGATGGGACGTGGGCCCAGAAGGGCAGAGCATCAAAAGCCTGAATAACTAAGATAGTTTGGGACTACTTAAGAGAAACCCAAAATGAAGACAACTAGTAGAAATATGAAGAAAATAGCAAAAAATCCTTGGGATAGGATTTTAGTCGGGGATTGATAATGACAAAGCTAGATAGATCTAAGGTGGTCTAGGACCATCTAGGGGAGCTATTGGGCAAATTCAACTTCTTTATAAAGTACTCGGGCCCTCAAAATAGGTAAACCATTCACAGGGACATTAACAGGCTAAGATCTAGGCCCTGACGGCCTACGTTTACCACCATTAACGACATCAAAAAGCAACACAGAGAGAGCTTCCTTCAAAGTCAATTGTTGCTAAGCTAAGGCTCAGGTAGGTTTGTTATGTTGCTTGGAAACGTGTTGCCTCTAAAATGGAGAATTGTGAGACACAAGAAGTTCCCAGCTACCTTAACGAAAACCCAAAAATGAACGTCTTCAAAGCACAGAGATACCACGAGCAGTAGAAAATGAGGTATAGAAAAGAAAGCCCTAACGTTCAATAAGAAGCTAACAAGTTTAGAAGAAGTCACTGAGAATCAAAATAAAGGGAGTAAGAATAAAAATCAGCATAAGGGACTATTCACATTGGGAAGATATCGCTTAACCTCCACTGCATAGTTTTCATTAACGCTACCCTTTTAGTTCAGTCTACCACAGTAGTACCTAAGACTAGCATAAATAGAACTCCTCAGGGGCTGACACTACTGGCGAGCCCATATCAATAGAGCTAAGGGAGGAAGAGCAAGATGAACTTATAAGGACATAGACGTAAAAAGAGAAGGCTGTAGAGCTCGTCTGTTAAATCACCTTGTAAGCAATAGAAGGAAAGACAAACGAGCCATTTTAGAAAAACCTAGCGTTAAGGTGACCCAGCACCTAAAGCCTTTATATATCAGGGCACATTTTGACGGGAGTCCAATAACTAGGGTCCTCATGGACAACAGCTTGGCGATAAATATACTGCCAGCCCACATGATGCTCAAGATAGGGGGAGAGAACATGATCTGATGCCAACTAAAGTGTCCATATATAAGGTTTACTAGGATACCTTAAGGTACTAGGACTCTAAGGTCCTTGACATACCATGTTTGTAGGTTGATGTTAGGCCAAGTCATCACCACACAACCTTTTCATGATTAGCACTACAACACAATACTAAGCTCTCTTAGGTCGGGATTGGATCCATACCAAAAGTGCATACCATCTTCATTACATTAGATGCTCCTTATGTGGAAAGAAGAGGAGAAGCAATTTGGGCTAAAGATAAGCCATTCACAGTAGTCACTGACTTCATGAATGCGAGGTATTACGACGTTGATATGGGCCCATTTATATTCTGAAAGGCTTAAGGAATCTTCTCATACGAAACAACAATGAATGCTATAGTGCCTCTAACATCATAGAGGCATAAGCCCATCATAGAATTGATTGATGACTAAGAGATAATAAGAAAAGGCCATAGCAACCACAACCATTCAAAAGCTATGGTTGCCACAACATACAAGAGAAACTAAAAGACTACAAACTCAAAAAAACTTTAGGGCCGAAGTTGTATATGAAGATAAAACTCAAAGGGTAACACAACTACACGAGCTAGACCCTGTAGACTCTGAAATTTAAAGACATAGCTTTGGAGGTCTAAGATCTACTAGAAGAAGTAAACCTCAGATCGCCAAAGGAGTCGAGGATCACGTTCATCATCTCACTATTAAATGAAGAAAAAAGAATGCCATGAAGCAGTACTACAGGCAATTCAAGGATTGCATCGCATGGGACTATAATGAAAATGCCAGGGCTAACAAGACAGTTGGTCAAACACAGGCTTCCTATAAAGCCGAACTATAAACTGATAGGCTGGATTCATATAGCCTTGCAGGTATGTCCACTGGCTCTCACAATATAGTCCCATAAATAATAAGAAAAATAAGAAGCTATGAGTTTACATAGATTTCCAAAACTAAAAATGGCTATACCTAAGGATGTGTATGTAATGCCTATTGCAAACAGGTTAATAGATGCTGGGGTGGAAATGTTTTTTATTATCATTATGGATTGCTTCTCTGGATATAATCAAATATTTGTTACAAAAGAAGATATTCATAAGACTGCTTTTAGGTGCTCAGGTTCCATTAGAACATTCGAATGGGTAGTCATGCCATTCGGTCTGAAAAATGCTAGGGCCACCTATCAACAGGCTATGAATGCCATCTTCCATGATATAATAAGAGAACATCTAGAAGTGTACATAGATGATATAATGATTAAATCTAAAAAGGAACATGATCATATTGAGCATTTGAGGATGAGTTTTCTCTAAATGAGGGAAGTCGGCCTTAAATTAAACCCACTTAAGTGTGGTTTTAATGTAACTGTAGTAATTTCCTTGGATTCTGGTCCACAGAAGGGGGATTAAAGTAGACCAAAACAAAGCATGGGCTATCTTAGAGGCAAAAGCACCAAGCAACAAGAAAGATCTTTAAAGGTTCCTGGGACAGGTCAATTATCTCAGGCATTTCATCTCGAATCTTGCAGGGAAGATGAAAGAGTTTTTTGAGCTTCTGAAACTTAAAGATGTCAAAGAATTCACCTGGACCAGACATCATCAAGTGACCTTTGATAAGATAAAGAACACTTGACAAAGCCTCCAATCTTAGCAGCCCTAAGGGAGAACACCCCGTTTTTATTGTAGTTAGCATCTAGCACCATGTTTATAGGTGTATGTTAGCCTAAATTATTGATGGGGGATGTGAGCAGGTGGTCTATTATTTAAGTAAGTGTTTAAACTCCCACAGAGCCCAGATACTCAGTTGTGGAAATAGTAGCCCATACTCAGTTATGGAAATAGTGTGTGTTTGGTATTATATTATGCTTGTACTAAGTTAAGAAATTATATAATAAATGCAGTAGTGTATGTGGTTTCCCATTCTGATTTAATTAAATACATACTAATCAGCCAATCATGACTGGCCATATAGGAAAATGGAGCTTCACCTTAGCAGAATTCTCATTAATATTTTGTCTTAAAATTAATAAAGGGCCAAGCATTAGCAAATTTCCTAACCTATCATCCCTTAGCGGGCTCCCCAAAAAAGAGAAAGACTACCTATGTTCTCAGTAGATTTGGAGCCTTAGGTGCTTAAGTTTGATGGATCAGTACTAAACAAGCATCTAGGGCTGGAATAGTAATAACCTCTCCTACTGGCATAAAAACAATATTATCTCTTCAATTAGAATTTCGAGTGTACTAATAATCAGGTGGAGTACGAAACATTACTCACAAGGCTCAAAATTCTTTAAGAAATGAAAGCCCACGAAGTGGTCATAGAAGGGGATTCTCAGTTAGTCATCAAACAATTATTGGCAATATAAATATATGAGCCTGGCTTTAGTAGTACATTATGCTGAGGCTTCTCAGATTGTAGAAGAGTTTGAGACGGTAACGTTGACTCATGTTCCTTGAGCTCAGATTGGGAGGCCAATAAACTAGCTTAAGTAGCATTAGGGCTAAGCTGTCACCCAAACTTATCAGAAAGGTAATTGTGGTGGAACAAAAAGAATATCCCTCAATCACTTAGTATAGTTTGATAGTACAATATGGCATAATTTCACAAGGGTTAGCCTGGGATTGGTGAGATAATTTCAAGAGTTATCTATAAAATTCCAGTCAATAATACCCTTACAAACAAGGATACGTGCTCAACACTTCATTTTAATTAGAGCTAAATTATACAGGAAAGGCCCCGACATATTATTACTTAGATGTTTGGGCTTCACTAAATATATAGAGGTCTAAGATAGGTTCATGAGGGAGTATAAGGGGCCCATTAGTCAAGGCCAAAGACAAGTAAAGGGTAGTTGGCATGGGAATCATCAGGAAAAGGCTCCCACTGAAGAAGAAGAAATAAGCCGTCATCCATAACATCAGAAACAAACGGGCCTATGGAAGTTGTACGGGTTTCTTCGTCAACAACTACCTCATGCCATCATAGAGACAACATAAAAAATATCATCCTTAGGGCTACTTGATTACCGTAGAGTAAGGACTGGGAGATCCTCAAGTGTGGCTATATGGGCTTCCCCTTGGGCCAGGATCTATTGGCTCAATAGGATCCACATGAAGACTAGGTGGTCCGTGGCAATGATGAGCTCAGTGATTGGCTTCTCAGATAAGAACTCCATGATCTTCGTGTAAGAGCTCGCACTCCTGATCTTACTCTGCAAGTTAGCTGGGAGGGTAATGTAGGAGTCATACTTCTCAGGGATCGCATAAAAGTTCTCTCCCCAAATAGGCAACCTTAGGAACATGAAAATGTCCCATAGCGTGAAGGATATGGAGCTAAGCTTGAAGATGAAAGCATTATAGCCCGGAGCCTGAAAACTTAAGAGGGCCATCAGAAGCTGGACTGAAACATTAACATCGGCCAGGAATAATTGGATCAGGTCGAAAAGACCCATCTTCTTCCATTGAGGCATATACTCTAACTTTAAGCACCTCACCCAGTTGACCTAAATGTGAGGAGACTGGGGCCAGTTCTTGAGTTTTTTACAAGATGACTTGGGGAAGGGAAAGTCATCCAGGCTAAGACCAAGTTACAAATGGAGGTCAGTGACCATAGATTTGGCTGAGTAGGGCTGTGACTTTAGACAAGTTGGGAGAGATGGTTAGGTACCTAATGTTACTTTTATTAGAGTATTTGAAAGCTCTAAGGAGAAGTACTAGAGAAAAATAAAGCACAGTTAGCGTAATTCTCTAATAAAACAAAAGGGATAACCATGAGAAGCAAGAAACTTACTAGAAAGCCACTGATTCGTGGAAGATGAAAAATCCTCCTGTAAAGAAAATGAACAACTATTAGAATGAGGAACTAATCTAAGGGAAAAAAAGGTTTTCAGACCACTAAATATGTACCGTCACAAACCCATGAGTGGGCTAACAAGATTCCAGATAGTCGCAAGAGAATCAAGCATACTTCCAGTAGATATAGAAGATAGAGCAGTAATAGAAGAAGCGGTAAAAGTAGAGGAAGCCATTTGAGAGCTAAGGTAAGAGGGATGCAGAAGAGTGAATGCTTGAAGTTCAAGAAGCAGTAGAGAAAGGGAAAGAGAAGTGACCAGAAAAAAGAAATGAGTTTATATTAGCAAGGGCACTCAAAAATGAAGCAACATTTCAGTTTTTTCAAATGTGCCACATGGCTTACATTATCAGCCATTGGCATGCGGGAGGCATTGTTTAGGCTAAATATGAAACATCACTCAAATAAGTCACAAAGCTAGCTGGGCTGAGTATTGAAATGTTAGGCCCAATATAAATGAAAGGGGCCGGCTCCGAGGGTTAATGAAAGGCAACAATAAGTAAACATGTGTGAAATCTCATCAGTTGCAAATATTAGACTATTAGCGTGAAAGACACGATCTTAAGTAATGCCACAATCTACGGACCTTACGCCCAAGTATTTGGTGAAACGAGCTAATTACCAAAATGGAGAAGATGGAATAAAGACTATGCCATAAGTCTCGTGAGATCTCTGATTCTTTACAAAACGTGCTAGGTTTTAAGAAAGAGGCTATCGCTACTCTAACACTATAAATAAAAGAAGAACACATAGAAGAAACAAGTCAATACTCAATTAAAGACTAACAATTTTATGTTTGTTAGCCTCTTTAGTTTATCAGTTAGTCTGTTAGTTTAGATCTGTAATCTTTCACATTTCAATAAAAATTGAACACTTGTTCTGCCAAAGCCTTGTATCTTTTTACATCTGAGTAAACTATGGTAAGAGAGCTCAGGATCTTTTTGTTATTAAGTAAGATTCAATGTCTCTGGCACGCCTAGTATTTATTGTTTACACGAACAATATCTATTACTTTTTTTAATGACATGCTATATCTATTTCTTTGCAAGAAGAAATATGAAAAAGAAGATAATAGAATTTTACTTATTTTTCACACTTGAGTGAACTTGTAGTTAGAGGCTCTCGCAATACTTTTTAACATTATTACAATTACTTTGAAAGATTGATAAGCCTTTAGAATCTGTTTGGATTAATAATTATAGAAAAAAAAAATGAAAACAGAAGAAAACGATCAAGATGAACAACCTAGGTTCCTCTACATGATCCTTGAAGGATATATCCAACAAACTAAATAGACTAGTTTAGAACAAACACAATTATAGATATTAAAAATAATCTAAGACACACCTGACAAATTGTTATACAACAAATTCAATAACTCAAGTAAAGATAAGTGGAAATTGTTGTTGAAATCATTCCTAAAAATGTGTTACCAACAACTTAACTATTAAATGATATATTTTTGGGTTACTTTCTCTCCTATTTATTTTAACTTTTATATTTTTCTCTCTCCTCATCATTCTTTGTTTACTTAACATCTTTTCCAGTATTTATTCTATTTCTTATCTCCCAAATTTTTAATTTCAAATTAAATATTTATTCATTAATTATTATATGAGAAACTTTAATTTGAAAGTACTATTTAATTTCATAGAGCATAATTTTAAAATTGAACATGTAGTGCAGTCCTAGTCTCAACACAAATGAATTAAAATGATATATTTTATTTATTTGCAAAGTAATGAGAATATATTGTTAGTCATTATGGACTATGTTATTAATTTTACAGATTATTGTGTTTGTTTTCTTTACTGTTATAGGATAGGTTGTGATACATGTAGGTTTACTGTGTCTACCTTGGATTTGAAACATTAAAAAAAAAAAAGACTTATTTTTCATTTAAAGAAAAAAGAGATACTTTGTCTTTTAGGGAAGGCATATTTGTAATTTTTCTGCCAAGAAATGGTTAAACTAACTTGTATGTAATGGATGGGTTTAATGATTATATTTTTGTTGCCTATTTAATTCCTTTGCCAGAATTTTTAAGAAATAAAATAAACAAATGAAATAATATATACAGTTGTTGGGAAAGTATGAAATAAATGTTTAATAAGGATATATAGACTTGAAGTGTGAGGCAAAGACTAATGGACCAGAAGATGTTACGATTGGATTTGGGATACGTGGGCTTACATTGAAGTGCTTTGCTTAGAAGATTTACTTTTAAATAATTTGAGCTTGTTTACAGTAATTATTTATATAAGACAAGCAGTAATGATAAATAGTAAAATGTCAATTTTGTCATGATATAATTGTAATTATATTTATTAAATTTATACTGTTTCTATCATCAAGCAATATTTATTTTATTTTACTCTGTATATGAGATTTTTTTTTAAATTAAATATTTTGTTAATACAAAATAAATATTTTTCTAGGAATACAAGTGACAAAGTACGTAGATATTTAAAATGCATTTGATGACAAGAAATGTGATAGAAAAATTAAAAATGGAAACAAGACAAGCTATTTTTAGTATATTGGTAAGACCATATATATTAGAAACAAAAAATTCAAAAACTCATCCATGTACGCAGACATATCATGGATATAATTAAAGTTAATGCCATCCAGGCTGTTTTCTATATATGTGGGGGGAAAAAAACTTGCCTTTGAAAAGAAAATGCAGGGAAAATGAAAAATAAAAGGCAAGAAGAAAATCATCAAATCCTTGTCGTTTCTACCATCCCAATCAAATTATATCATTATAGTAAAAAAAAATTTAATGTAGATATTACAAATCATCTGTAAGTAATAACTATAAAATCCTTTAAAACATAATCTTTTTAAACATGTGTAATTACTTTTTTGCATTTGGAAAAGTTCCACAAAATAAGTTGAAATACACATTTGTCGGAAGACTATGAAATAAATAATTTGATTTGAAATCAATGCATTATTGAAATGAACAAGTAAATAATGAAGATGGAATTCTTCCTTAAAACATTAGAGATATAGACAGTATGTTGATAATTATAATTTCTTTCACATATCACAAGTCAATATGTATATTAATTAGAAACCTTATATATTTTATAAAAATCATTTAAGACTTTACGTCAGAAATAACACTAATACACTCTAAATGATGATATAGAGCTACAATTATATGTCACGTGTGTGTGTTTTAATGTGTCATCATTGATAATTTTTTTATAGATAGTCAATATTTGTAACAAAGTAACTTGCCTTTGAAAAGAAAATGCATGAAAAAAAAATGAAACATTAAAGGAAAATATAGATATTTCAAATCACCAAAATTAAATATTATTAAAAGCTCGTCACCGAAAAATTATAAAATCTTTTTAAAATGTCTAGTTACTTATTGCATCGAGATTTTTTTCACAAATTGATTTAATGTCCTATTTCACTATTTGAAGCTTTTTTTTTTTCAAAGGAAATTGTGCCCCGGCCCCCACTGTTACATGAATGTAGGTCATCAATACACACGCAGATGCACAACCCATTATATGAATGAGGTAGCACCCAAACTTAATTCTTTCAAAGTTGCATATAGCTTCAGAAATGTTTCCTCCCAAAACAATCCTCTCATCATTTTGCCCTCACTTTTATGGTTCTTTATATCATATATGTCATTTTTATTCATATTCACTCTGGGACTAAATAATCTAATCTAGAACTAATTGACATTTTAATTATGATTTGATCACAAGAAAGCATCCCATTCCATGCCTTTAAAAGTAATCTAGCAAAATTATCAGGATTCACTAATGTCTTATCAAATTCTAGAAATAGAATATAAAACAATCATATACTTTAAACTCTTACCTTGCAAGGTGTTGTTGGCAAGATATAGTTTTTGGAGGTTGGTCAAATTTCCAATGTCACTTGGAATGATTCTGTCATGCCCCTAAAAGTAGACGTGACCGGCATGGGATATATGTACAAAATGTTTCTAAACACTCACATATAGATAAATCTGTTTCAGTTTTTAAAATTGTCCATATAGTTCAAAATGACCACATGCATTAACACATTAAGTCATATATAATTCGTATTAAACCATATTAGCTCCTATAACCCACTTTAAGCCATAATTCAAGTTTCTCCTTGTTTGGATTTCAAATCTTATTCTCACATCATTTATGACCTATTTATCTTCAAATAGACTCATTTGAACCATCATTAAAAGCCAAGTAGGGCAACCTTTGTTTGGATTATTACTCCTCTAGCCTAAAATTTGGCCTTCAACATCATCTTTTGATCAAACTAATAACTCAACTAACCTCTATAATTCTTAGTCAACTCTTATTTATTATAAAATTCATCAAACAACCTCATAGGAATTCATCAAAAAATCCTTTCTATCAACTAGTAAAATAGGATATTTATAGAAAAAGTTTGGACTCAATTTGAAGGTTTGATCTAAAATTAGACATTCATGTGCAAAAAGTCACTTTTTTTAAAAAAAACTTGCACCATAATGCTTAATTCTCATTTCTTGTTCCATTAGACTACTTCAGGCCTTGAACCAAGTCCAAAAGAACCATATACACCTGATTAACATCATACATATCAAATATCACATCGATAGCCCATTTTGGCCTCTCAAAGCCATATTACACACTTATAGTCTTATATACTTAAATCACATATATACACATAATCACATATACACTAGACTTGTTCCACCTTCAACCCTCTAACTCTTACATATTGGGCTCCACCTCACCATATGGTCTAGAATCACAAATGTACTTGATTCTTTTAAATGGAGCCTCGCCTCACCATTTATGTCAAGTTCTTACCATTTGTGTTCAAATTCATATTTCATAACACAATACACATTCAATTCACATCAATCACAATCAAACACATATAAACACTAGTGAGACAAGTTACAATACAATATATACTTGCTTGTTTGTATTTCGACCTACCCACGTACCCTCCTCAGGGGAACCCTTAGCACAAATGCATTATACACACATATATATACAAGCAATTTTCACAATAGCATCCACTTTCTCATATTCACACACATATATACATCCTAGTTGGCAACTTAACTCTATAAACAACTTTATACATTCATCTATCTCTTAGGTAGTCATACTACTACCAATCGAGGCTACTCTTTTCTCGCTTCCTTTCGCAACCTTCTCAAGCTCTATTTACCTGTGTTCAAAAGTAACGAAATAAGACATACGTTCTAATAACTCAGAGGTAAACCTAATTGCTGGTTAGTAAGTAAAATCATAAACAACTGATAAAGTAGCATGTATACATGAAACTATAACATATACATATACAGGAATTCATTCTCATCAATCTCATTATGCTCATGCAATGGAATCCTAGTTCCCCCAGTAGAGTAAACTCTATACCCAGACTAGGCCCTTCAATCACAAGGAACAGGGCCCACAATGCCACTACTCAAATCAAGTCATATTCATATGGGTGGTTTCCTAGGTCCATCATAGCGGAGCTCAACTCTACACTCTAGATCATCAGGACTTCCTAATCTAGGGTAATCTTGTGGATCATTCAATATCCTAGGTTCATTATGGCAGAGTCAAGCTCTACGCTCTAGATCATCAGGATTCTTCTCCTAGGTCTATCCTAGTGAAGCCCTACTTTGCACTCTAGATCATCAAGACTTCCTAGACTTCCTCACAGTAAGGCTGTGTTTCCCCGTACCATAATCCAAGGTATATCTTGCGGATGTGGTGTATGTCAGTGCAATGTCACTTCTCAAATTCATTTCAATCAATACTTACACACCTACATACATATACTTTCATAATGTTACTACTATATCAGTTCACAATACAATACATGTAGTTATACCAAAATACTTATAAACAATTTCACAAACAAACAGGAAAAAGGGTTACTCTAATTACCTTTAACCCTTATTACTAAGGGTTACCAATTATACTAAGCTCTCAAGGTTGTAGATTCTCACTAGTAGCTTTACAAGTGCTCAATCTACACAACACAGTGCCGCACAGTCAATTTTCAACATAATTTATAGGTACTAATTTGGCTAAATCGAATCCCTTAATGCATAAAACGGTTCAATTGAACCCTTTTCAATTCACTTATCCATTATTCATGATCATTAGCCTTATAGGGTACTCAACAATCATAATGACTCCCTAACACATTTATTCACCAAATTCCTTCTTTTAACCTAACTTTTAGGTCATTTTAAGCCTAAATGCTCAAAGCTCAACAATTCAACTCTATACTAGTCATAAAACCTTAGTTTTAACCCTTTGGTTTTAGACTGTAACACCTCAGAATCTCATGGTTAGATTTCTCAACTGATAAATTCAATGAAAAAGAGGTAGAATTAAAGCTTAGGATTGTGCAATACTTACCCAGCAAGTTATCAATCAAAGCAGACTCCCAAGCTTTAACTATGGCTTGTCCTAGCAAAGATGACTTCCTTTTGCTCTCTAAATGCATCTCTAGCCTTCTCCCTTCTATTTTCCAAGTTGTTCACGTCAATTTTAAGTGATTTCTAGATAGTACACTATGGTGCATGGCATAGTGAGAATATTCTCACTGGTGCTCACGCATTCTATCCCAAATTGCATCCCTACCCTTTCATCCTATCAATACAACACTCAAATAATACAAAATATCAATCATCATCAAAACCACAAATAAATTCCCTATTTATTAATTTACCCCTGATTAGCAACTAGTTCTTGAGATTGAAATTCAAGATGTCATAAATTCTAAACAATGGATAGATACAGCTAGAATTAAATAACATCAACCTTATAAAGCAAGCTATAATTATACTTTTGAATAATATTTGATGTACATTAAGGTCAATCTTTTCCTTGTGACAACACTCCTATTAAGACATACATGTCCATAAAGTGAACTTGAAAATCTAAAGTTACTCATTTGTAAATGCCTCAATAGGGGGTGAATTAGGCTAATTGAAAATTTAAATGAAATATAGTAATAATAAGTGAGATGAAGGAAGAAATTACCAATCATGAGAGTTGAAGGAATAGACTTGACACAAATGATTTATCTTGGTTTGACTCTTACCACTTGAGTCTACGTCTAGTTTAGGAACCTCTTGAGATTTCAACTACATTACCAAGATTAATTTAAGCTCTTGGTTGCCGTAGTATATAAATAGACTTCTCAATAAGTCTAAAACTCTCCCTCTTACAAAAGTAATAATAAATCTCCTTAAGCTCCTCGAGCTTAAGTTCCTCTATTTTTAAGATGTAAACTGCTACTACTTGAAAACTCTCTTTAAGAGTAGATATATAATTAATGAAGCTCTCTATCAATAAATGATACGCAGAAGGTAAGTAAACTTTGGTACTGAATAAATGCAGAATGTTCTTGCAATTCATGTTTTTCCTCTCTTACTTTTGCGTTCCTAAATGAGCCTTATTTATAGTTGTGAATCATAAATGATTCGTTAGACTCATAAATTTTTTTGTTAGAGGTTGCTTAAGGTCTGGTTCTTTCTAACTTTGACTTTCCTTGGATATTCGAGCTTCTCTGAGGTTCTCCAGTGGACTAGCCAATGGAACAGTGCTTTACATATAGAGACTTCTTCTTTTTGTACAGTAACGGCTAAAAACATTAAATGCTTCTAACAAAAGTGATTGAAGCTTATACATTTGATATAATAGAAGAAAAGCTCGGTGATTATGATAAATATTTACAGCTAGAAGAATTTCAAGCAAACAAATATGTTTATATATCATTTGGTAAGGACATAGAGTGAACTCAATTGATTATAAATGAAAAGAGGATTAAAAGATGAGTTTGATGATTTTCAGAAGAGATACAAAAAAACAAAGCATAAAGCTTTGTAGTAGCACTAGTGTAAACTATGATCTAGCACCAGTTATACTATCAATAAACAGACATGAAGGAAAGTTTTAGCATAGGTGTTATCCTTATAGTATCGGTGTAATCCAATACATGAAATCTGGATTCTTGATATTTTTAAAAGAATAAGAATATTTCTTAAAAGATTATTTAGCACGAGTGTTAAAAGCAAATAATACCGAAGTACACATATTGATTAAATCTCTTCAAAGAATAGAAGAAAGGACAGTACCAGTGTTAAGATATAGCACAAGTGTTGCACAAATTTAAGCAAAACTTAGTATAGATACTAACCACAACATAGTGTTGACATGACTCAACCAAGGATAAAAGAGAAATAAGACTGATATTGAAAAAGATAGTACAAGTGCAAAGAAAAAAAGATTCATACAAGAGAGACTCAATTGAATAAGTATAAAAGGGAAACACTGGTGTTGGAATGAGTAGGACCGGTGTTATATGTACCAAGAATCAACAGAACAGGAGAGATAATAGAGGTAACACCAATGTTAAGGCATTCAGGACCGATGTTATCAACACTTAGAAATATTTTCAATAAGACAACTCCAAGCACAAAGAATTATAGTTAAGTCAAATACTTAACTATCAGATGGCATACCCTCTATTCGTATAAGCTCTCACTTACTATTTTAATTTTAAGCCCTTTATTTTAATTAAGAAAGCCTGAAGCACACACAAGACTTCTCTTTATTTTATAATCATCAAACCAGGGTTCAACATAACTCAACTTTCTCATATAGATTTATTCGAAAAGCAAAAAGAGAAAAGTAACAAGCCACATATTTCCTTTTCCCCCTCATTGAGGTGCCTTCATGTGCTTATAAATTTTAAGGCTATATCATCTTAACAAACCAATTCTTTATGATAAGATACCCTCCTAAGTTACACAAGTGATATCAATAAAAATTCACATTGAGAGGTCACCTGTTAAGAAACTAGAGCATCATCAAGCTTTTAAGCCCACATATGCATCTAAAAAACAAACCTAATTTTCCACAATCAAATTACTTGTAGTAGTAATAAATTATTCCCATTTAATAAAGGGAGAATGATAATTAAGGACCTGCTAAGAACATTAATCCCAATTACGGACCGTGAAATTTTGAAATTCGAGTTAAGGACTATGGTCCTTAATTGTGATAAAAAAAATGAAATTTGTGAGGTGGGATTCACCAACGCGACTTGGGAATTCACTAACCCAACTTGAGAAAATTACTAACGTATATTGTGAAAACATGAAACCCCACTTGAAAATGGAATGTTTAACAAAAAGCGTCACTTGAGAATTCACTAACTAGACTTGAAAAAATTTCTAATTATATTGTGAAAAAATGAAACCTCACTTGAGAATCATTAATAAAAAGTGACTTATCCAAATTGGTTGTTTTTTATTAAACAATCGATTCCCAAGTGCAATTTATGTTTTCACAATATACGTTAAAAATTTTTCAACTCTAGTTAGTGAATTCTCAAGTGGCGCTTTTTTAAACATTCCATTTCCAAGTGGGGTTTCATGTTTTCACAATATACATTACAAAATTTCTCAAGTTGGGTTAGTGAATTCTAAGTGGCAATAATGAATCCCACCTCACAAATTTCATTTTTTTATCACAATTAAGGACCATGGTCCTTAATTCGGATGTCAAAAAATTTCACGGTCCATAATTGGGATTAATGTTCTTAGTAGGTCCTTAATTGTCATTCTCCCTTTAATAAATTATCTCTATCACAAATCAAATTCTTTGTACAAAATTAAGACAAAACCAAACCTCTAATGAATGAATGTGATATAATGCTCTTGAGCATTGAATGACATTTATAGCAAACATACCAAATGTTAAGCCTTTTGCCTAGTAATTAACATATCCTCCATAGAAAGCGTAAAATGCTAGGAAATTATGATGTATTTTCCACCAATGTTATGCCAAAATAATACTATAGAAAAATACTAAAACTAAGTCTTTTAAATAGGAAAAGTATCTAGCAACCTAGCCCTTAGCAAATCAAACCTCTTTTAAAATTCAACCAACAAGAGCCTATTTATATGAGGAATCTTGACACCAGGTTGAGTACATTTTCTATCAAAAACTCTCTTGCTAAAAAACCCTTTTAATTAGTATTCAACATCTGGCAGATAGTTTTGCTACACAAGGAAATATGATACATGATCAATTTAATAGATAAGACTTGCATGCAATAGACATGACTTGCAAGAAGGACACAACATGACTCCTAAAAAGGGCCTTCAATGATGCCTCAATTATGATTATGTCCAGGTTTATAATGATAATTGAGATCCCACTGAAGAATCATTGCTTCACATAACTATAGGTAACCTAGGCTTTGATACCAAACTATCACACTCTAAAATATGGGAATGACTGGCACAAGATATACACCAAAACACACATCTCTTAACCTAATTCAAGAAATTTTTCAAAGTTCTATGATACATATGTTTAATTAAATTTTATAACAGTTAGGAGCTCAACTCCTTCCAGCCAACATACAAAGTATTTAACAAAATAAAGACCTTAACTATAGCATATGTAGAGCACCTATAATATAATATAATTTAATTTTTTTATTATTTTACTTTTTCACTACTAGAAAAATGCAAATTAGTGAGAGAATTTAGCGAGAGATCGTTTATTCCTTACTAAAATACCAAATTAGTGAGGAAATTAGTGAAGGATATTGATTTCATAGTTTGACTTAAAATTAGCAAGGAAAATAGTAAGGGACTGTCAATCCTTCTCTAAAATAAGAGAATTAGAGAGAAAAATAGCAATGGACTATCAATCCTCTCTAAAATAAGACAATTAGTTAGGAAGATAGTGAGGGACTATCAATCCCTCTCTAAAATAGGACAATTAGTGAGAAAAATAATAAGAAACTACCAAGTGAAGGATTTAGCAAGGGATTCTATCCCTAGCTAATTACTACAAAAAAAATTAACTTTAATAATGACCTTTAATTATATATTTAATTATTTTTATTTAAAAATAAAAATTGAATTTAAAAATTAACTAAAATATTCATAACAAAATTATTTAATGTTTGATATTTTCCATATTTTAAGTTCATTTTCATTAATAAAATAATATTTTATTAAAAATATAACATAAAGAATAATTTAAATAAAATATAAATATTTTTAACATATTAATAATTGAAAATAAAATTTAATATGTATATATGTGCGTGTATTTTTATAATATATTATTTGATATATTTATATAGTTAAATAATATATTTAATTTTTCATATAATGACTGCAAGTCTCTTGTAGTTCAACTGGCAAAAAAGAAAAGTATAAGACTTAGAAGGTATGAGGTTAAGGATTCACGTCTTGGCTTTGGTTGGCATAAACATAATGGATATATGACATGGTAAGGAGCAAGTGATATAGCATTGGCATAAACATAATGGATATATAACATGGTAAGGAACAAGTGACATGGCATAAGGTGGATGACATGTCATAAGTCACCACACATGTGGCGAGTGATAGGGCATGAAATGATAGGTGACATGGTAATTAATGAGGCATGAGGTTGTTGGTGACATGTTACAACTTAACGCATACATGGTGGGTAATGTGGCATCACTATTTTTAAACATAGCATATTTAGTGAGGGATTAGTGAGGGACTATTCCCTTATTAAATTATCAAATTTTGAATAGTATTAGCGAGGGACTTAGTAAGGGACTAAATTCCTTGTTAATTAATGAGGGAAATATGATCCCTTGTTAAATTTAGTGAGCCTTTTTTTTAGCCACAAATTCAATGAGGGACAAATTTCCTTGCTAAAATACAATTTAATTAGCTATGGAAAATGGCATTTAGTGAGGGATTTGTGCCTAATTAAATTTCATCTTTCTAGTAGTGTTTTCTAGGTCCATACAGATTCATAGGTTGAACATGTTATCACTTAATGATAGAAATTCCAAGTCCTTGCATTGATGCCAAATGGAAGGTATTTCGCCGGACAAATTATTTCCATCTGCATAAAATAACTCAAGTTTTGGAAGTCCAAGACACACATTTGTTGGGAGACTTCTTGATAATTGATGTATTCTAAGATGGATGTCTTGTAGCACTGAACTATTAAATAATGAAGATGGTCCAAGATACAATATCTTTAGTTGTGAAAGATCACCTATCTCATATGGAATGTCTCCTTCAAATATTAGGAGGGACAAAAAAGGGCATTAGTAACAATTTTATCTTTTTATAAAAATGATAAAACACATAAATTATAGATATAACGAAAATAAATTTCAAATGATAAAAAAAACTACAATTATTTAAAAATAAAAATAACCATATAATAAATTATCTGCATAGGTGATTCGGTGAGACATTTAAGTGAATTAATGTTGGATGACGTATTGGGCTATTCCCCAATGCCCATTACACTGTTTTATGCTTTAGTTCATTTTACTATTCTGTTTTGTCTCATATCACAGATATATGGGATTAGAATAATTTAAATTATGAAAAAGAATAATTTAAATTAGATTTATTATTGTTATCTTTTCAGATTTGGCAGACAAATTATTTCTGCCAAATTCGTATATATCTTGAAGCTGTATTTGACTCATTCAAGAAAGTAGATTCTAAGTTCCTTCAATTAACTATGGTAAAACAAAACTAAGAAACAGGTTGAACTATAATTGGCCTTGCTTTTCATCATTTCTATTTTAATTTTTTTTTATCCTTTTAAGGCTTACTCATTAAAAAAACAAACCCTAAAATATTTTTTTAATGAGAAATCAATAATGAATATTTATTTTTAATTACTAATTTTAGATCCACGCTGTTGCACTATCATTATGACAATATCCTTTTTTTCCCTATGATGCATGTGACTTTCTTAACGCTTCCAAAAATTGGAAGCTGAATATTGTTTTCGATTAATCTTCAAACAAGAACAGAAAAATACTAGCAGAATATAAGCAGAAATGCACAAAATATCCAATCTTTTTTAAAAAATAAAGACATCGAGACAAACCTAGATTCCTATAGGATAGTATCATGCTAACTAAATTATTAGCGTGAAGATTACTATGCCACATCAAATTAATGATGAAAGCCTGTAAAGTTTCTCCATTCTGATTTTTATTGGGCTCCCTATTTTTTTTTTATTATCCAAAACTTTATGTTGAGAAATAACACTAATACACCCAATTCGTAGGACCAATAATCGTCGAATACAATAGTTCTCATGTATGGTATGTGAGTATGTGTTTTCTCGTGTATATAGAGAAAGACAGACCTTTGAAAAGAAAATTCAGGGAAAATGAAAAATAAAATGAAAGAGAAAAGCATGTCAAACCCAATTCGTCCTGTCTACCATTTCCATTATTACATCAAAACAAATAGGGATATTAGAAATAATTAAAATTATGTTTTTTATAATCAAAAAAATTATTTTTCATTTTCAGATTTTTTTGTTCTAAAGAGTTGGTAAAAAAATTAACATTTTATTAGAAAATATAGTATAAATAGTCATATAGATAATTTTATCAAATTAATAATTGAAAAAAATATATATTTGTATATCTTTCTTTGCATTTTTTGTGCATTTCTCATGCAATTTCTATGCATTTTTTGTGCAATCTTTATTTAATTTTTTGTATAAATTTAATTTTTAGTATCTGAATAAGTGAGTAAATTTGATTAGTTCAACAATTTGTCTAAAGCTGGGAACTACGAATAATCCTTAATGAAGTAAAGGAAATAGAAAATCAATTTGTACATCAGCTAAACAAATAATAGTGGAGATTCATTAGAGAGGAAACTTGTGCATTAATATGTTAAAAATCTACAATTTTCAAACAAGTGCATGCACTACGTTGAGAATTATCTATTAAAATGACAGCATTTTCAAAACGAAGTACATAAAAATCCTGTTAGAAGATGTTAATCAAAAGGCAAACATGAGAACTGTGTTGTTGGAAAAATAAAAATTTATATTTTATGACAAATTCATTATTTTTATGACAAAAAGAAATTAATGAAAACCAACAGTGACATAATTACATGGCTCCGCTGCTGGGTGAAGGTATCCTGAAGGGACCAAGCCTATCAACAATACTAAGGTGTGTTATGAAATTATAATACTTATATCCTTCCTAGGTGAAGAACTTGAAGTTACTCTTTTCATTGGAGCCCACAATAGAAGTCAAAGGGCCTATTATCTTTTCATCTTGAGGTGGTCCTCCAAAGTAAGTCACGGACAGACAGGACTTTTGCTTCTTTGGTACAACACTGTGCTTCAGGCTTCTGAACCTCCCATTTGTCATCACTTGCATATATATTTACATCCAAATCACAAATCAAAATAAAATATAAAATAAATACTTTAAAATAAAATATAAATTAAGGTCAATGTTGAGCAGAAAAAGAAACAGTGTGGTGTTATCTTATTTGTCCAAAGGTGAGAAATGTTTTTAATCTTAGTTAATGTTGGGGGAGCAGCTCACAACGATTGCTATATACAATGACAAAAACAAACAAGCCATGATGGAAGGCAAATACATACCTCTAGCAAGTCGCTGACGACGATGAATAAGGAAATAGGATCAGGAGCAATTGAAAACCAGTTGTCATCAATCTTAATTTCCAGACACGACATGTTGTTTGTTGTTGTCCAAGACATCATGTGTGGGTTTGTATGTTCCCCAAACCCAGTAAGTCTTTGTTCAGTCCTATTGAATGTTGATGGATAAAAATTGATGTGAAAGCAACTATCATTGTTTTCATGGCTCATAAAGTTGTTGAGGGCATTCGTTGGTTTAGCCCCTAGCCCTTTCCCCATCAGTCGTAGAACTTCACATCTTATTTGCTTTAGAAATATACTTATCCACAACTAACCTGAAAATTCAATATATCTAGTCATGTTTATTTGACTAAGGAGAAAAGGAGAGGAAAAAACAATCATTATACTCGAAAGCGTTTGGTATTTCTATGGAAATGGGGAGAGAATAGAGTATAATATACTCAATCAAACTGATATCACTGTGATGGCTCATTTTGTTACTAGCATATGAAAAGGAGTGAGGAGGCCAGCTTTTTTTTTTTTTTTTTAAAGGTTGAGGAAGTGCACAGAACTTCGAAGCATAAGTTTCAAGTTGAGAGATGAACTCAAGTGGGATGTCAGGATTAATGACCGTAAAGATGTTGATGTCTTGGCAGGCTTTAATAATGGACTGGGGTGCTTGAGGATCTATCAGTTCAATTTCAATAATATCATTTAGTGGTTTTGGTGGGTTGCATGAGTTAGGAAGGATACCCTTATTGAGTTACAAGGGCTCGTAAACATATATGTTTTAGCCTTGCGTGGATGGTTCAGAGAGAGTTTAAGGTAGTCTAAAGGTTGAGAGAAAAGTATTGAAGTATGGTGATAAATGTCTTGATTCATTCTTTGAAGGGGTACAATATATAGAGTGCAAAAGGAGAGAGATAATCACGTGATATAATTACAATCTGATCAAATAATATCTACAATATCCTAAGATATTAAGTTTGAATCAATCTTGCCGTCATTCTCATGTTGCTATTGCGATGGTGTGTTATAATGCTTATAGATTTCACTGTGAAGGTTCTTTTTAAGACCTTCATAGCTTTCAAAGACAAAGTGAGTATCTTGTTAATCGGATCTTCTTTCAGCACCAAGCATTCTCCATAACTTGCAATTCCACTAGCCATATTTCTAACCTGCTCTTTCCCTCACACCTTACAACTTTAATGGTTTCTCGACTAATTTTTACTCTCTCGCTTGATTCCTTTTTAAGGAGAAGGTCTAATATCAAGTAAACTCCAAGTCTTAGTGCTCTTGATAGTAAAGAAGGAAAGGAAAAGTAGAGGAAATAGGGGTAAAACCACTTTACCACTTACCACACAGCGCCCCAAAAAAATAAAAACATACTTCATTCCTTCCAAACCACACTACTACAGAATATATCTTTAGGAGCGGGTATTTAGGAGCGCTTCTTTAAAAAGCGCTCTAAAATGTAAATGCGGAATTTACCGGAGCGCTTTTTTAGAAAAACGCTCCTGTATGTCAGGGCTTTTCAATAAGACAATGCTCCTAATTAATATAAATAAAATATTATAAAAAATTTAAAAAGACCTTCGGGAGCGCTCGTAGTTAAGCGCTCCGGAAGACTATCTTCCGGAGCGCTCTTCAAAGAGTGCTCCGGAAGATCAACTCTTTCGGAGCGCTCTTGGAATGAGCGCTCCGGAAGAACAACTCTTTCGGAGCACTCTTTTAATAAGCGCTCCGAAAGAGTTGTTCTTCCGAAGCGCTTGTCAAAGAGCGCTCTGAAAGAGAGATCTTCCGGAGCGCTCTTTGAAGAGCGCTCCGGAAGACCACCTCTTCCGGAGCGCTCATTCATGAGCGCTCCGGAAGAGGTGGTCTTTTATATCTCTGCCTCCCGTCAGTTTTCTTTTCCCTATTTATGAGTTTCTTTCAAACCTCTCTCTCATTTGCTGAGGTTGTGCGTTCCCAACGAGTTCTAGATCATCGCTGTATCAGTCTATCTTCCGTCGCTGTTCACTGTTCCAGATCGTCGTCCGTCGCTGTTCGCTGTTCCAGATCGTTGTTCACTACTGTTCGCTGTTCCAAATCATCGTCTGCTGCTGTTCGTTGTTCCAGATTAGTGTTCATCGCTGTTTGTTCATTTCTGTGTCATGTCGCGCCATCTGTCTCTGTTTTTGCGCTGCCGTCGCCGTCACCGCCATCTCCTGCATCACTATTCTAGATCTACATTGCTGTTCCAGATTTGTGCGGCTGCTGTACACTGGAGGAAGCGACACCGTGAAGACCTCCGTTGTAGCTGTGTGTCATTGCTGTACAGCCGAGGAAGCAACGCTGCAAAGACCTCCGCTACTGCCGTGAAGACTTCCGTTTTCTGCCGTGAAGACTACACTGTGAAGGTATTTTTTAATAATTAATTTATAATGTAATATATTGATATATTTATATATATTTGAGAATAAATTTCACATATATTTTTTTAATAATCAATATTATAGATAATATATGAATTAGAGTTATTTATATTAGAATTATGGAGTATTTGTAGTTGATAATTAGATTAAAGTTGAGGAAACTACTTGAACATTTTTATTTTATTTATGAAATATACTTTTAAGGGAGATTATTGTTATTAATTAAATTACAATTGATTGACAGAATTTAGATGCATTATGCACTAAATTTTTATTTGGATGAATTAATTTTTTGAGTTTAAATGTATTGTGTTGTGGAATTTGATTGTTTGATCATTTGGGAGGTTCTTCTTTTAAGGAAGATGTTGTTGAATTTTTTTTATAGAAATCTAAGTCTTTGGTTTATTGAATTTTGATAATCATATTAGTGATATGGATCATAAGTGGATGTCGGCTAATCAACTATCTAGAGAATATTGGGATGGTGTGGATGAATTCATTGAATTTGCATTTTGTTGTGATCAAGACCCCCTTGGAGTCATATGTCCTTGTTTGAAATGTTGCTATGGAAAAAGAGTAAAGCCAATAAAATTGAAAGATCATTTAATCAGTAATGGGATTGATCCAACTTATACTTGTTGAACCATGCATGGGGAGACAAGGAATGATGCAAATGATTGGAGGGATAGTGCGAGCTACTCAACATTTGATCGTGATAGTGGGACATATGATGTTGACCGTCTTGATGAAATGAGTCATATATATAACTTCATCGCTGAAGTATTTTAAATTAAGTTAGAATTTATTTTCAACATATTTTGATAATGACATCTTTTATTGTTTTATAGGTACCTACACAATTACAAGGTTGGGAGTGTGGATACTATGTTATGAAGTTTATGAGAAAAGTAATCACACAACAAGAGTTGATCATTCCTGAAAATGTAAGTCAAAAACTTTAAAATTAAGTTGATATAATGTTAATTCCTTATATATTGCTTTCATATCTTGTGTAGTATTTTGTTGGAGTAAGATGTTCGTATTTTACTATGGAGCAAATAGAAGATTTAGTTGAAGAGTTGTCAGAATATATTATTGGCTGTTTGTGATAGGAAGTTAGATTTCAATGTTAGAAAAATAACAATAATTTCATTTGTTAGGCTTGTTAGAAATTAAACTAGGTTAGTTAGGAAATTAAAATTTTTGTATCAGTTTCAAATTCTTTTCTTG
The DNA here is from genome assembly GCF_029017545.1 of Prosopis cineraria. Taxonomy (NCBI): domain Eukaryota; kingdom Viridiplantae; phylum Streptophyta; class Magnoliopsida; order Fabales; family Fabaceae; genus Prosopis; species Prosopis cineraria. The sequence continues at coordinate 30,027,918 of NW_026555342.1, read as the reverse complement.
TATATAAATTTTTATGTTAATATTATTTTTAAATTAGTTTTTGATATTATGATTTGTCATTATTAAAGAGACGTAAAAGGAGAAATTTCAAAAAATCTGATTTAAAAAAAATTAAAGTAATATACGGGAGCGCTCATTTGAAAAGCGCTCCTGTAAAGTAACATACAGGAGCGCTCTTCCAGAGAGTGCTCCTATATGGTTCATACGGGAGCGCTCTTTATAAAAGCGCTCCGGTATGGTTGCATACGGGAGCGCTCTTGTAGAGAGCGCTCCCGTATGTAGCTCCCTTACAGGAGCGCTTTTCGAAAAGCGCTCCCGTATAGCGTGTATACAGGAGCGCTTTTTTTAAGCGCTCCTATACATTTCGGAGCGCTCGATACGAGAGCGCTTCAAAAGCGCTCCCTAAAGTAAAAAAAAGCGCTCTTGTAAACTTATTTTGTAGTAGTGCCAATAGCAGCACATGCATTGCACAATGAAAATATGTAAATGACTAAACTTGCCTATTTAAAAAAAGCAAAAGAAACAGTGAATACTAAACACTGAAACTAAAACCTGCCATGTTTTTGCTTGTATACATAAATTAACAAAATTTATATGGTTAAAATTAATTTTTTATTAAAATACTTATTTTGATAGTTTAAAAATTGTACAAAAAATTTATTCTTAAGAAAGGAAGGGGAAACATTTAACCATTTTAGGAGAATATAAAAATTTAATAATGTATATGTTAATTTTTGAGAAAAATATGGAAAAGATAAAAGTAAAAGATATTTAACATAAAATAAAATGATATACGTTTATAATTAAATTATATACTTAATAATTTATTAAAAATATATAAAATAGTCATATAGATAATTTTATCATATTAATACTTGAAAATAAAATAAAATATATGTATATCTCTCTTTGCATTTTTTGTGTATTTCTCATGTAATTTTTATACAATCTCTGCGCAATCTTTATTTTATTTTTTTGTATAAATTCAATTTTTAGTATGAGAACAAAGTAAATAAAGTTGATTAAATCAACAATTTGTCTACACTTGGGAGCCACAAAAAATCCTTAATGAAGTAAGGGAAATAGAAAATAAATTTTTATATAGCTAGTAGCTAAACCAATATTAATAGAGATTCATTGGAGAGGAAACTTGTGTATGAATATGTTAAAAATCTACAATTTCAAACAAGTTTAGACACCACATTGAGGATTAGCTATTAAAAAATGACAACATTTTTCAAAAACAAAGTACATGAAAATCATGTTAAAAGATGTTAAACAATTGGAAATTGAAAAGTTTGTCTAAAAATATAATAAACTTTCAATTTTACCTTATTTAAAAGGAAAATTTTTAAATTTATATTATGTTATACACTCTCATAATTAATAAATTTAAATAGGGATAATATTGATAAAAATGAAATTAATACCTCATAGTGTACTTTATATTTTGGATAAAACACCCTCCTAGAAAATGTCCTAAAATAAGTACATAAGAGAAGTATAATGAAAAAATGATAGTTAAGTGTCTAAAAGAAATTAATGATAGTTAGGCCCCAACACTTTTTTTTAAACAATTACAAATTTAAAAGTTTCAATTGATATTTAAATTCTAATATAATAATTATTTTTCAATTTGAATTGTTATTCATAACTATTTAAATTGATATTTATAATTCATTTTACAAAAATTTCCATTGGATCTTAACTATCATTAATTGATCCTTATGAGATTTTATTGTTATTCTCCCGAGTATAATGCCTAATGTTGCATTGCATCGCAAGCAACTGCAGCAACAAGCTGCCCAAAGGAGGAAAAAAGCTTCGACATCAATGCTTGACTGGCTATCTAAAGCTGAATGTGGGATCAATTTTTTTTTTTTTTTTGGTAAAAGGGGAACATTATATTTATTCATGGCAAATTGGCAATTGCGTAGAAAATTTCAGCATGAGACAAAAGTGTAGAAAGGAAAAACAAAAGTACAAGAAAGAAAGGAAACGAAAGGAAACTAAATCATAACCTATGTTATATTTTTAACAAACCACCTTCCTTTGCTCACCCCTGCTCATAATCCATATCCCAAATGTAACACAGGATTTATATATATATATATATATAAAGAAATATTCATAAATCACAATAGTACAAGTTCTTTCAAATTTAATCATAGAAAAACTGAGAGTCATTTTTATATATTCAGGTGACACAAGTTTATTTGGCCCAAACAAACTCAAAATAAAAAATTATACTCCTGAACTCGAATTTAAGATTTTTCACATTTATTTAGGTTAGTTTGAATTACCAGCTATATTAGAACCTTTTTTCTTAGTACAAGCTCTATTAGAACCTTTGATTTCTTCACCTAAATAATTAAATAATTTTGTGAAAAACAAATCATCAAAAAAATGGTAATTAAAATTCATTTTTGGTGCGTTAGAGTAATAAGCAACTACCTACCAAGCATAACTAGTCACCGGAAGTCAAAAAGTTCAATAATCTGTAGGGAGAATAGCAATAAAGTTCAAAAATTGAAAATTATGACAGTATATCCCAGACAAATTTTTTTTAAAAAAATGAGTTACAAATATTGATCCAAATAGTTATAGATAAGAATCCCAACTGCAAATTGAGAGTTATATTTAAAATTTTAAAGTCTTATTTATGGTTAGAATTCTTGAATTCATGACTACCTAAATTAATATTTACAATTGATTTTTTTTAAAATTTTATCGGGGATTTAACTAACATAAATTTATTGTTTTGGAATTTTAATATCATTCTCCTTAATATGTATATGTTACGTCATGTGCCACTGGTTATGTGTGGAGACTTTCGTTCAATAATCAAGAAAAGTTTAGCTAATCATCTTGATCGGCCAAAAACTTAAGAAACAAGTAAGAAATTAGGATTTCACGAATTAAATTATTATTAAATGAATCTTAATTAATTAATATACTTATATGTAAAGATGCATTCACATGATGAGTATTTGGGAAATTAAAGGTGGTTCAAATCCAAGGCAAGGAAGTGAGCCAAACTGGAAAGATGATCATGCAAAAGTTGAATGAAGTTAAATAGAAATTTTCCTTGTGTGTTGCTCCAACACTTTATTTAAAACCAGAGATGATTGTTACTTGTCTTCAGGTATGAACTAATGCATAATAGAAGCCAAGGCAAAGGAGGTCAATGTTGAGGTCAATGAATCTAAGGGCCTGTTTGGTTTCTGCTTCCATTTCTTTTTCTTTTTTAATTATTTTGCAACACAGTTTTTAGAATTGTTTTTCAAAACAAAACAAAATAATAATCCATTTGATAATATTAATTTAAAAATAATTTTAGAATTAAAAATAAATGGATATTGATGATTATAGGTGGTTGATTGTGGTAATTTATGATAAAAATTATTCAACATAACTATAATTTTTAATAATCAAATATAGCATACTTTGAAAACAAGAGAAATAAAATGAAAAAAAAACATGAAATTGTTTCTTTTTTTGTTTTTAAAAACAAAAAATGAAAACAGTTTTGAAAACAATTAAATCGAAAACACTTATCAAAACAAGTTTTTAAATTTTTTATTTCCAAAAAAAATAAAAAACATTTTTTGAAAACAAAAAATTAAAGAGGCCCTAAACTTCTGTTTGTTGTTTTTCTTTTTGTTTTTTTATATATTGTAATATTCTAGTTCATGCATGGCACAGAGTTCTTGTCTATTTTGTAGTAACATGGAGGTGGGAAGGTGAAAAAGAATAATCATATAATTTGGTGTATAACAAGACTTGAGAGAGAGAATATTAAAAGACTCATCATAAGTCAGGTAAGTTCATATACTTCTTTTTTATTCATTCAACGCTCAGTCTCATATTAGTAGAAGTAAAAAAACATGTGTGTTGTAGTATTATATTACTTAAGAATTTTTTGTTTTTCATGATAAAATTGAAATTAGATCCAAACAATAAAAAAATTCTTACAATTTAAATATTCAGCCTAATTTAAATAAGTCTAAAAGTTTAAGATGTTAGCACTGAACTTGATTATATAAACTTTTTTCTTATATGCTTGGAGATAATTATTAAATTATTTCTTTATTTTTTCCTTCTACCTTTATGTTGTAAGCTTTTCTATCACTAAAAAAAAAAAACAATTGTGGCCACCAAATAGATGCATAGCAGCCATTGACTGGAATATTAAGATCGATTATCATTTAATGCGCTCTCTTCCCCTACCTTCTGCTGTAACCACAACTAGCTTCTCCAACCCACTTCACATGTTCCTCTATATATCCTCTCACCCTCCTCGCTTTCTCTCCATCACACTCCCACCGGAATCTCAATCTCCGGTCAACTCTCCTACTGCTTCTCATCTTCACCGTCTTCTCCTTCAATCTTCAAACTAGATCTAGATTTGCTACTTCTCCTTCGATCTTTAGCTTCTTCGAGTTCCAACTTCAGCTTCGTCTTCCAGATCGCTGTCGCTCTCCAACTTCGCAGTGCTGCTTATGTTCTCAGCCGCTCGTACTCGCCGTCATGCTCTGGTTTGTCCTCTTATTTCTAGTTTATTACTGTTTTCTTCAGTTCCGGCAAGTGGGTGTTAATGTGTGTGTGTGTGTGGTGGGGAGCCCGCTTCTCCTACCTTCACTCCCACTGCATTTGATAGTGCGTGTGTTTACATTCTCACTTCTCTCTGTTGAATAGGCTAGCCAGGTGAGGGAGAGAAAGTAAAATCAAGCTGTTGATCGCTGTCACTCTTTCAATTTTTATTTCTTCTTCTTCTTCCCTCCTTCCTTCATTTCATTGTTTCTCTTTCCCTTTTTTTTCTCATTTTGTATTGACTATTGTTATGAAATATCTGCTCCTGAAAATCCTTTCAAGGCCAACATGAGGAGTCTCCCTCAGCCTGGTGGTGGTGACTTTGGAAAATTCTACAGCCTTCCTTTTCTGAACAATCCAAGACTTGGTAATTCACTATTTTCTCTTGCCCTGATTCCTTCTCGCCATTTAAATATTTCTTATTCTCTCAACACACTAAAATAAAATAAAAAGTTACGTATATATTCATTTCATTTAAATCTTTGGTAAATCTCTATATTCTTATCTTCAACTAATTCAGTTTTGCATGTCTTCAATTTTTTATTTACATGTATCCTGGAAGCAATTAAATCTTAATTTAAATGACCAAAATTGTTTGTGACAGAGCTTTTGCGTTGCAATTTATTCATCTTCTGTGACAAAAAAGATATTCTTGGTTTGGGAAGGGGTGAAATCAGAAAAATTGAAGTTAAAATTATGTGAAGACAATCTTGTTCACCTTCAAATGCCTCCCAGTCATCCTGAACAACTTTGGGATGAAGATCGGGTATGTATTAGCAATTGTTTTTTTCTACAAATAAACAGCACTATTTTTTTTTTAATTTTTGGCACCTCACCAAACTTTTAGATATCTCGCGCATCGAACATAGGGCAAATGATTCATATTGCATGAATGTTACTTAGCTTTATCATCTTCAAATAGTTTCAAGATTTCAGGAATTTTTCTAACTTATTTCCCTAACAAAATCTCTTTTTTTTTTCCCTTCATGACGACAGAATTAAGTTCGTGATTAAATTATTTAGTTATTTAATTGACATACATGCTCTTCTTATTTCAACTTCTCACTTGTGCAAAATAGAATTTAGACTACATAATTATGGCTTCCTTTATGTAAGTGACAATAGTAATAATAGATGATAGTCATTATGGCTTCTGGTCTCGAATGGACTAGAAGCTATAATGCATGTTTTTTTTTCCCCTGTTGCAGCCAAATGAACCAAAAGCTATAATGCATGTATTTTTTTATTTTTATTTTTTGTCGCCATGAATTATTGCTTCTGGTACATTTTACACAGAAGCCATAATGCATACACTTTTTCTTTTTGTATTAATGCGCATTATGGCTTCTCGATTGAAATGGATCAAAAGCCATAATGAATGTACTTTCAAATTAAATCTCACTTTTCACACCACAACAAGTTACCTTAATTATTCTTCAAAACTCTCTGCTCCCTCCAATATATAATTAGCTCTTCGGCGCATTTATTATTGAGAAACATGAATAAAATAAAATATACTACCTAAGAGATTTTTTTAAAACTTTTTAAAATATTCTTTAAATATATTATAAAATATTTTTATAAAATATAATTTTATTAAGAAAAATAGTATTCTTATCATATATATTTTTTTAAATTGTTGAATATTTATTTAAAATTTTCAAAATTATGAAGTCTTGTCCGTGTACGGACCAGACTCGGTAATAAAAATGCCAGCATTACACATTTTAATCTACTAAAAATCAGGATAATATTTATTTAAAAAATAAAATATTATTAAAAAATTTCTTAAATTAGACCAAAAAATATATTTTATATAAATAAGATTGCTTAAAAATTTTTAAATAATTAATATATAATTCAAATAATTTCATTATTATATTAGTTTATTATAACGAATTACATTTATATGAAATTTCTTTTATTAAATATATGAAAATATAATTTTAAGAAATCCAATTTATAAAAATAATTTTTAAAATAAAATATATTACTTGAAACATTTTAAATATTAATATATAATTCAATAAATTTTATAATTATAGTAATTTAATTATAATGAATTATATTTATATGAAATTATGGAGTCTGGTGCAAACACGGACCAGACTCCATAATTCAAAAACTAATATTTTTTAAAACTCTAAGTGTTATTTATATTCACATACTTTTTAAAATCATCTTAAAATATATTATAAAATATATTTTAAGTATAACTATTTGAAAAAAATTATAATATTATTATCAAATATCTTTCTCAATATTATTGGGTAGTTAAATTAAGATTAATTCTAGTTGAAATAAAAATGAAATTTTATATTAAATATATGAAAATATAATTTTCAGAAATCCAATTTATTTAAAATAATTTTTAAAATAAAATATATTAATTAAAACATTTTAAATAATTAATATATAATTCAAATAATTTTATAAAATTATATTTTAAACTATTTTTGCGTTTCGTTTGCATGATTTCCTCTCTTCTGCTTCCTTTTCTTCGCTATTGACTATCGTGACTTGTGACAGTTTTTTTTTTTTTTTAAAAAAAAGACAGTATGGAGTCTGGTCAAGATGAACACCAGACTCCATAATTGTGTTCGAGAAATTATGGATTTTGGTCTCCATTGATGCTAGACACTATATATTAGTCAGATTGTGATTTTCCCAGTGTTTCAGTTTCAGAGTTCTCTTCTTGCTCACAGCATTCTCCTCTTCCTCTTCGATCTTTCGCTGCTCACGAACCAACTGTTGCCTTTCTCCGAGAGCTCATTCTCGTCCGTGCTCACAGCTCACTTCACTCGAGCTCACAGCTCACAGTTCGCATCTCCTTTTTGTCTAGCTCGTTTCATTTCCTCTCCAACTCACTTCACTAGAGCTCATTTACAGCGCTCTCCTAATAGGTCCTCATTTCTTCTCCACCTCATTTCACTCGAGCTCATTTTCATGTTTGCATGCACACCCATGCTTTGACACTTTTAAATTCCTTGTGCGGTGTACCCTCTATTTTGCATAGTAGAAAAGCTTAACCTTATTTGCCACTGGGCAAGAAGGATGTTTTGAATCTCATTACTTTTAAATGGCTGCACTTATCAATAATTTAATTTTTTATAGTGCAAGTGTTTAATTTTTTTAATTCAATGCTTATGATTTTCATTTTGTCACTAACCATTTGTTTTTATCAAAGGCACCTGCATAACTTATGCAAAACCTATGATAATAGTCAACATTATGGGTTCCTTAGCTCATATTTTATTCAACCCAATATGTTCACAATGGAAGAGAAAACATCTTATATTGGAACAAGGATTATACACAAGTCATGCTGGTTTTGCACCTTTTATTGAAGGATATTTAATTTCTAATTCACCTATCATTTTATAAAAAATGTACTTGATGATGTGATATTAATATAAACTCATATATTATGGAAATCATTGGATGCTTTTTGTTATCTACATGCAAGAAAAGACTATATATTGCTTTTGTTCTTTAAGAAAGGAAGTCAACAAAGATATGAATGAAGTAATTGAATTGTAAGTTTTAATTTTTGGATAACTATGTTTTGTGATATTTTTAGCATATGTTATGTTTTCTTACAAATATTTAATAAATAGAGCCTTGAAAATGTATTTTAAGTTAGGAGGGGGAAAGAAAGGTAAAAAAGATTTCGAGTGGGTTTGGGTGAGTTTAATAGTAAGTAATTCAAATTTATTCACTCATTATATACTTATATTATTAGTTATATGAATTTCATTATCTTATTTTGTGAATATTCAATGTCCAAGACAACCCAAAAGCAAAGGGTGTGGCTACTATATAACTATATACATGTTAAAAATCATCACAAGTGGTATTGTGAAATCGTTTCATTAGGTAATAATACTTCATTAATCATGTTTTTGTTAAAGATGTAGAATTTTACTTGAATTATTTACTTATATATACTTTTCCTTTTTAATCTGTAGCACTTCAATACTTTGAGAAATATTCTAAACAAGAGTTAAGATATGTTCATAATGTTCGGTCGCAAGCTTTCTTATAATTTGCTGGATTTGTATAGGTATATAGCCTTTTATGTGTAAACTCTATATTAGTGATCTCTAGATATGCTGTAATTAGAATTTTATATTGTAAGATTACAGAGTTGTAAATAAGGGCTGGTTATGTAAATATTGGTACACTTAAAAAAATTGTGAATTATGAAGTCTATTATACTCTGCAAAGGAGTTACTATGAAGTCTGTTATAGTCTATAGTACTAGACTTCATAATTTGTACTATGGAGTCTAGTCCTTTAAAAGAACAAACTCCATAAGGTAGTCTCGGTTCAATTATGGCTTCTGTTGGTTGACAAACCAGATGCCAAAATGAACCCAATTATCACTTCTATTATAACTTCACTAGTAGTGAAAATTATTCATTACAACTGTACTTATTTCTACTACTCTCCACTCACAGTAGCAAAAAATATATTTTTACTAGTAGTGGAAATTGGTATTTTGCGCTGGTGTCTTGATAAATTTTAAATGTCTAATAGTCGTATCCAGCAATTTTGGAATAGAGATCATCTATGTATAATTTTTCCTATATTTACAAATAAGCTTGTGTGATACTCTGAGAACCTCTTTAATTTTAGATAATCAAGCATCAAAAAGAGACCGAAGAATTTTCTAATGCACAAGCTTGCTTCACTATCTTTACTTAGATAGTTAAACAGTATTTATTATAATGTCATATTTTTTATTTAGTTATCTAATTTATTTAACACATTTTTTAAGAATTTTCAAAATTTAAAGTAGATGGCTGTAATTTATTTAACGCCACCATCCAATTGAATATGGTCTTGAAGATATTGATGTTGATCTGGCACCTTCTCGGCAGGAGAGCTTGAAGAGTTCTGGTGTTCGATTTGCCTTCTATAATTTCCATTTGAGCTAGATGGGAGAGGAAGGGAAGTTGAGGAAGGTAAGGACAAAGCAATTCCAGAAAATTAGACTTGAGAAAGAAAGATTCCAATTTAGAGAAAAGTAGGGGTGTTTAGCTTGTCCATATCCCGATTGGCCCGATATCATCCTGATCATATATAAATGGGTCATGTCCCGACTCGAAAACAATCGGAATGAGACTTTATGGGACGGGATAGGAAAAAAGTTCAAGACAGGATAGGACATAAGATTACCATCGAGACGTCCTGTCCTGTCCCAAATATTATATATATTATTTTTTTTTTTTAAAATATGTAAATTAAATATATTAATTATATTAATATAATTTTTACTTATATTAATTATATCAATTATGATTTCAATACATATAATTCTAATTTAAAACTAAAGTTTTTTATATTGATAATTTTAATGACATAGAGTAAATAGAGCGATATCTTTTTTATAACATATTAATTATATTAATATAATTTATTCTTACATCTATCTATTTAATAAATTTATTTATATCATATTTCTTGCTTTATTTTTAGAAGAGTAATTAGCTTAGTACATTTCAAATAAAGTAGAAGAACAATGATTTGACATTATGCTTGGTTGGCCTGTTGTTGCTGCTCTTGTAGCATAGAGATCACTTGAAATTGTTAGTATAATGTATAGTTGTGATTAATGTAATTCAATAATTGACTTTTAATTATTGTGATTTATGTACTTATGTTGTTTTGATTTTAAAATTAATAAATTGTATGATTCAAAAGCTTAATAAATGTTATTATCTAAATCTTTCTTCGATAATGTCCAATTTATTAGGGCGGCGGGACATTTCAATCTTGTCCCAGTCCCATCTTGATTCTTAATGGGATGGGATGACTTTCGGGATGGGATGGAATATGGGATAAAAATTTAGTCCCGATCTTTTGTTCGAGACAAGATAATAGAATGGGGTGTTTCAGTCTCATCCCATCCCATGAACACTCCTCAGTTAGAGTATCATGATTAGAGCGGAGGAGAGGGAGAGTGAAAGTGAAAGCACACCTTTATAGTGGGTGAGGAAGAAAACTATGCACTGTAGGAGTGGAAAATACTTTATATACTTAAAATATTAAGTTAAAATTTTATATAAAGTTAGATGATAAATTTTTTTTTTGCTTTACCCTTTTAAACTTATATTCGTATTTTTAAAATTGTTATTCACTATGTTTTCCATCCTAATCAAGCACAAGCATAATACCTTTTCTAAGAAAGTTCAAGCATATCTAACATGTGAACTGTTCCGTCTGAAAAGTGAAAACCCACTGGCTAGTATTAGGCCTTTCATGAAAAATGCTCCCTTCACTTCAAAATATAAATAGCTTTTAACAATAATTTATATATTGATAAAAAAAATTTGCTTCCATGAAAATATATATTATTATCCATTTTTTATCCTTAATTTCAATTTTGAGCGAGAAGGATGTCATAAATTCATAGACACATGACTCTAAGTTAATAAATACAAAGGGTAAAATAGAAAAAAAAAATTGATGAAAGATTTTTTAAAAAATTACTAAGTTGCTTATATATACTTTGAACCAGGATTAGCTGATAGAAAATACTTATATTTAGGATGGGGCAGTAATTAGGGAAAGCTACTTCCTACAGAAACCAGATCGTGAGAAGACAAAAATACCTACGTTTCTTGTAATTTTTGGAAGGAGTGGTGCAAGGCAAATGCGATGAACACCACTGAAACATACAAGAAGTGTCAACGATTTGATTACCTTTAATAAAAGGGTGAGGTGTTTCAATTTTAAAAAATAAAACCTTTTCATCAAAAGCTTTCCATTAAAAATATATAATTAAAAATAGGCCATTTCCTTTGGAAACCATATGTATGAAGGACGGAAAATTCCAAGCTCTTCGTAATTTGCCATCCAAATTTATATCACTGCTCATTATATAGATGAACAGTGAGAGCTCATCACTTATAGATTATTTAGATCTAATTTGGATGGTTCAGATTTGCAGCTTTTTACTTTTATTTTTTAAAAAAATTATTTTAATGGATGCAGAATCTAAAATAAAGACAATCTCTTAACTGTCAATTTTTCAAAAAAATAACTTTTATTTAAAAAATCCATTGAAAATTAAACAACAAATCTAGACCATGAAAATTAGATTTGAACAGTTCAAAGACAATGATCTCTCAGTGCTCATATATATTATGAGCATTGAAATTGGTTCCTAATCCATGTAGTACTGCTAACGTGTAAATTTATGAGATAATGATTTTATTTTTTAAAATTTTTCTTAGCTAAGAATTTATCCTTCAAATTACTTTTTATTGATTTGATCATTTAAGTTTGTCCACATTATTGATTTAGTACTTGTTATTTAAAGATGAGTTAACACACGTAAAATCTATTAATATTGAAATTGCAATGTAAATTAATAAAAGAAGTATAACAAATGACAAATAAATCCCCTCAAAATTAAAAAAGGACAAAATAGTACCATAAAATGAGATAATCACTCTAAAGTCTTTAGGTATTTATCAAGGTTAAAAAAGTAATTTCATATTGTCTCGAGAGACTTCAAAGTAATTAGTCCATTTTTTTAGTACTTGTTTATCATTTGTCTATTTAGATGTGATTTAGTTATCGTTCTCCCTAAATAAATTAGTTTACTTCATAGGAAAACATATTAAAATAAATGAAATATTCTGTATGATTTCACTCGGCACAATAAAATGTCCTTGTAAATTGTGGTGTTGTCATGCTGGAAAAATTAGAATTTGAATGGATCGCATATTAAAACCGTAATGCTTGAGATATTAATATTGATGATTTCTTCTTCCAAGCTTTATGAATACGTTGTTTGAGGAGTAAGGAAGGTTAGTGGTTGAAAATTTGTTGTTGCTAGCTGCGGCAACTTATTTTGCTGAGATGCATTGGCTGTTTAGTCTAGTCTTGACCGAAGTCAAAATTTATGATTGCAGTGCTAAACCATGCTTGGAGATGCTAGTTTGAGATTTATTTTGCATTAGGCATCTGTGAGAAATTTGGCTAATGGTAGCTTGTTTTTGGATTTGAAGGCAAGTGTTAGTGGGGAAATTGTTGGTTTGACTTGGAATTTTATTGGTGTAAACTTTGGCATTGAATGATAGTGAGAGCACTTGTTGAAGATTTTTCCAAATTAATCACAGAACTCTGGGGATTGATTCACCAAATTTTGACCAACTGCATGAGCTTAGGTCTGCTTTTAACTAAAATTACTTAAGGGGATGCTGCTGTTCGGCAATGTGTTAGGCTCATTGAATATGTTTGCTGCAAATCTCAAGTTGTTTGAAGCCTCAGGATAAAAAAAATAGTGGATTAGTGATGGAAAATTCCATCACTAATCAACACAAATTTTGTCGCTAAGAATAAGTCTATCGGTAAAAACATTATTAGTGACGAAATGGCTGCAATAGAAAATTTATGTTCCCAAATAAGGATAAACTATTCCAATTATGTGATGGAATGCATTTTGTCACAAATGAAAATTCTATAAAAAAATCACTATTACCACATCACTCAGTCACCCAATGGGCTAATGCCACCTCATCACCCCCTCATTGCCACATCGCTTCCACATCACTATGTCCTGGTTATGTCACCTCCACATCATATATTAACTTCAAATGTACCCTGGCCAAGTTTAAATCTATAACTTCACACCTTCATAAGCCTTTCTATCCAACCTTATTGCTAGTGAACTGAAGGATATCTTAGTCATTAGATATCTTTAGTCTTAATTGATAAATTAAATATATAATATTTAACCGCCCACATATATATATATATATCAATAAATATAAAATTTAAATATATTTACTTTACTTAACATTATTTTTTTTATGTATCAATAAAATAAATTAATTTTTTCATATAATAATTAATTTATATTATATTATAATTTTAGAAAATTAATTTTGATATAAAATTTAATATTAAAATGAAAAAATACTTTATTATCACTATATATTATATTATAATTTTTAT
>NW_026555342.1:29979984-30014255 GCF_029017545.1 Prosopis cineraria | reverse complement strand
CCGACTGTATTGACTTCATCATGGAAATAGCCCCAAGGCATTACTATCAACATCTTCAACCAATACCTTCACCTGGTTATTTTATATCTTTTGGTGGTGGATTGTTGTTGCATTATGATATACCTTCCCATATGTAACCATACATCTTTTAGGATCCTTTAAATAGAGTACACATGAGATCCCTTGCTTTGAAAGATTACTACCTTTAAAAACTTACCAGTATAAGCGGTTGTCATACAAGAGACTGCATCTGCATTAAATTAAAGTCTTCATCATTGATTGCATTTCTATCATCTTCTTTTGGAAAGACTATTGTTAATTACATAACTTTTAACTTACTTTAATTTCCTATCTACAATTATTCCTATCTTCTACCATCATCTGCACTTATTCTTTTAAAAATCTTTAGATCCTCAACTATGTGTGGTGGTAGTCTAAAATATGCTCTAATTTCAATACCTCTCTACACCCTCTAACATAACCTGGGTGCTCTTCCTTCTCCAAAACAAATCAAGTGATCTTTTATCTCCATAACACTAAATCGAAACTTATTTAAACACCGACACAAAAACAATAGGACAACCCATTATTTTCAAAAACATTGTTCTTTGCAAATTCAAAAAACTAGTCCACCCTACTTCATATCCATCACTTGTTTACAGAGAATTTATTCAATTATGGTCCATAATTACCTCATTTCAATATTAATATTATAGTCAATACATCTTTTTGTAACTTGAGATTAAAGAAAAAGTAGCAGCATAATAGTTTATGGAGAGGTTCCTCGAGCATTAACCTTCTATTTGACTCTATTTGTTCCTAATTTAAAGTTGCATGCAATTCCTAATGGCCTCAAGTCTCTCTACTAGCACTCCATCAATATGTAAAAAATAAATCAATTATCCATTTAAAATAATTTTAAAAAATAAATAGGTTTTAAATCATTTATTTTTAAAATTTAAATAATTTTTTACCACTACAAAATCCACCACAAGTGTTTTTTCTCTTAATTTAAGAGATTGGTGGTTCCAATGTTAAACAAGGTTAAGCTTTCTATGATGCAAATCCAAAAGGTCCATCATACCAGGAATTTAAAAGTGACAGAGCATAGGTGTTCATACAAACATGTAAGCGATCTAAATGCGCTTACTTTTTTTCAATAAGCTAAATGCTTGTAACGTCTCGAATCTTACTTCTATCTGAAGTACAATATATGCTAAGTAAGGGTAAATTAGGAAAAAATAGTGATTATTAATTGGATCATCAAGATTTTGAATGGTGAATTAACATTTTGAATTGCTAAGATGTTGAGTGACCAAGATTCGATGGAAAGAACGACAATCCAACACAAAATATGTGAGCTATAGAGAGAAGTCTCTCACTATGCCATGCACTACAGAGTATGGCATAGAATTTTAATTAATAAGGATGTGAAGAGAGAGGGAAAAGGGAGAAAAGGAATGTGAGAGGGAGGAGGAAGAACAAGGCTCTACTAGGGCTTACAAATTTGGAGTTTTGGGAGTCAATCTCGACTAGTTGCTTGGCTAGTAAGTTTCATACTTCCCTAAGCTTCTATTCTACACTAATTTCTTTTGGTTTGAAAGATAGAGAAATTGGATCAGGGAGCTTCAAGGGATTGATTTCCTATCCTCTAATAATAAAAAGATTCCTATAAGTTAGACTAGGTTATTGTAACTACTTTGGTGGTTAATAATTGAATTTTAAGATTATACACTCAATTTAACTTAAACTACAGCTTAGAAAGGATATAAAAAAGGTGGTATTGACTATTTAAAAGCTAGTAGAAGTGATAAAGGGGTTTAAAGAGGATGATTAGGATTCTAAAAGATTCAGTAAAAGTGATTGAGTGATTAATTGCAATTTATGGTAGTAATTAGTGATTTTAGGTAAATTTAAAAATTAACTTATAGTGCTAAATTATGTAGATTGAGGTGGTTGCTTGTGGATTGTATGGAAAGAAGCTAGTATAAAGAGTACCATGGGTAACCCTTTCTAGTAACAAAGGGTATGAGTAATAATAATTCATTTTTGGAATTCAGTTAGTCTATTAGTTAATTATTCATAAGTAAATATGCTTTCTATGATGTGCATGGGGCATAGTTATTCTTTTTGATAGATAGTTTTAAATTATCTTAGTTACTGAGAGATTTTTATCTCACACTATAGTTTACATTTTTTAAGTCCTAGGACAGATAGTAGCAAGAAAAAGAGTTGGGCCAAGAATAGTTACACTATTGGAAGCCCTCAAGTTTGTGTAATGAATTAGTATGTTGTAAATATCATGTTTATAGTTGGAGTACTGGAAGCCCTTGAGTTTATATAATGAATTAGTATGTTGTAAATATTATATTTACAAGTTTTCATAGGAATGCATGCATATAGTGTAATGGATGAACTTGTGACTAATCCTTCCTTTAAAGTAAAATACATAAGGCTTAAACATTTACATCAAAAGATAGGATCAGTGCCAACTTATGAATCTAAGACCAAAATAAATTTTTCAATAAATAGCATCTCCGAAACAGAATTTAAAAGAATTAAAATAATAAATTCAAATAATCATGTAAGATATTGAAAGGATGATAATTCAACATAATAACTTCATAAATCTATAAATCATAATCATAACTATAAAATGAGAATGAATTGAAAATACTTTATTCTATCTTAGTTAAAGAAAAACAATTTACTCATGCACAAATCAAAATAGTACACTTGTTAATTGAAATCATTGGAATTTTAAAAGGGCGAGTTAATTAAAATTCAAAATTTTGAGGACTTAACAGAACGGGTAACAAACGTGGACACACAATCCATAATGTTAAATAACCAAATGCGATTTATACCATGAAAACAAACGTAGACACACAATCCATAAGGATAAAAACCAAACACAACCAAAGCCATGAAATAAACGTGAACACATAGTCCACGAGGGTAAATAACCAAACGTGACTCAAGGCCATGAAATCAAACATGGGTACAAAGCCCACGAATAACAAACGTGAGAACAAAGCCACAAGACAAACTAGCTAGTTAGTAACCACAACACACTATGAGCTAATGAAACTGCTATTAGCAACAATGTTTGTTTAAAGTCCTCTTGAAAAACACATTTTAAACATGTGAGAAAAATAATTATTTCTACAATAAAATTTTCATTCTCAATGCCAAACTCACATAAATTGTTCCAAATCTCAAAATTTTCTAAAATAATACTTCATAGCTAATGTACAAGCTTGTATTAATTGAGTAACCAACAAATTCCATAGTTTAATAAACAAAAATGCCTTCATCAATCTTGGAAAATATTTCTTGAAAAAAACTTAATAATAAATGTACATATCATAATTAATCATCCTTCATCAATAGTCCGTAATTTTCAAAAAACTACTATAATTCATAAGAGTAAAATATTTCAATAAAAGGCTATTCGAAAAAATTAAATGGCTATTCACTTACCTAAAATCTTCAGAATTCAAATTTCTCCTCTCATATTTAATCAAATTTCTCCTCTTTCAAACTCTTTATAAATTATATTAAAATTTTGTTTAACCCTCAACCAGTACAATAATTCCTTTTTCCAAGCTCACTCACTACCAATATTAAACTATAATACATTTGAAACTTTTTTATAAAATATCCTCACTAGTATTTGGTCAAGGCATCAAACATAAATCATTTTCGATCTCCTCATAAAAATGCTAGCATTCAATTTTTCATCAACAACTATCCGTCTTCACAAATTCAAAAAAATCACATTAAAATTTCATAGACAAATATCCTTTGCAACATCTAAATTAAATTTCATACTTCCACAAGAATTAATGAATCTCCATAAATATTCAAAAATCAAGTTCAATTTCTACTAATAAGCACTTCAACAACCATCTTAGGGTCATCATTCCTCAAGTTTCATATCTCATATCTACTAACATAATCCTAACTAATTCTTCATTATCAACCAATTTAAACAAAATCAATTTAACTTAAAGTGGCCTATATGTATATCATTACCAAGCTTTAAGTCACATTTTTTCAGCTCAAATTTGCACTTTCTTCTTCCTACAATGCATGAACATACAATCTGAATAAGGGAGATAGAAAGGAGAAGAAGAGATTCTCAAATGTTGAATAGGGGAGAGAAAGAACTAAATATATCAGTAAGCAAGGATGGAAACTAAGTCAGCAACAACAGACCAAGTTCGCACAAACACCTCCCCAGTAGCTCCAATGACTTGGTTCCTCTTTCCAACCATAGCTTAGATGTGAACGACACAGGGAGAGCAGCGAACGAAAAAGGAAAAGAAAATAGAGATAGGAGATATGCAGATGAACTTGAATGTTTTCAGAGCAACCGTGAGCCTCCTCCAACATCAATCACAACCAAGAATGAAGAAGGCAGAGATAGTCGGTGATGGCAGATGAATGAAGAGCAACACTCTAGATTCTTCTCACTCCCCTTCCCTACTTGGATAAACCGATAATGCCAATGAGAAAGGAAAGAAAGAGAAAATTAAATCTGATAAGAGGAGGGTATATTGGTAATTCTATACAGCTAAAATCACAAAAAATAACCCCTTTTATGCCTCATCAAATTCAAACCTTAAGCTTAATAATGGGTGCATTATGTGCACACTTCCACTGCACCAGCTCCCCTTCTTGTCAAAATTATCCCAAAATTAATAAAGCTACAGTTATAATATAATACTATATATTAAATTTTTATTTAACATTCTCGAGTTACTCTCTAATTTCCTAAAAGAAGCACACTAGATAAGAATATACATTATTCAACTCTAAATTTTCACAAGTACATCGCAATCACAATTTATACAGTAACTAAGCCAAAGAATTGGCACAAACATATAGATTGACTTTACTTATGTTTGAGTCCCAATACATGCTACAAGTCTACCACATAAGAAACCCATGAAAAGAAGAGAATGTGCATAATAATTTTCAAGCTAGTGTTGGGAAAATCATTAAGAAAACATCTTTCCTAATGAATAACATCCCAAATATAAAATTTAAGAAAATAAAATAAAGAATTATAAATAGAATAAGCATTAATTTGACTAAAATAGTCATTTAGAATAACAAGAGTACATAAATAAAATAATTTCATTTGAACAATTGGCCCCAATATTATCTTCATATAATGATAACATAATAATCCAATTTCTTTCTCTAACCATCAAGCTCATGTCAAAACAGTTAGGAAATGCATCTCTCATTATAAAAAAATTCATTCATTGAAAATCAACTTATTTAATAAGATTATTTAAAAAAATTGTTTCAAAATATTCTGTAGTAGGACCTTTTTAGAACATAAAACAAACATGGACACACAGTATATGAGAGTAAGTAAACATTCAAGCATGGTTAAAAGAAAATAAAGATGCATTTTAGATGATTCGAACACTGGACCTTAACAGTAGTTACCATTAAACTATCAATCCACTTTATCAATCAGTGCAAAATAAAAAAATACACTTGAAATATCTAATTATAAATTTAATTTACTTTGATTTTAGAGTCATTAACCAGCTAGACCAACAACGTCTCTTGTTAAATTTATTCTAAAATTTATAAAAATAACTTCAAAATATGTTATTAATTAAATAATATATTTTTTTACTTTTTTATTATTTTTAGGGTCATTGCACTTTACCATGTGGATTTAAATATATACTCCTCTCCCTAAATGAACTCTCACCTCTCATGATCATGCAGTGCATCAACATGCAACTTTCTTATAGCATGCAAATATTCATTGTACGAGCATGTACTATATCATGCATTGAACTCATTTTTGAAGTGGTTATGACACAACACATAAAAATCAATAATTGAACTCCACATTCATACTTATTAAACTCCACATTTTCACAATCATTGAAACTTCACATTTTAACAATCATTGAACTCTAGATAATCACATATACTCATAGAACTTCATTAGCACATACTCATTATACTCTACCAAAACACATAATCATTGAACTCCTATAGTAATTAATCATTGAACTCCTTATCAACACACGCATTATTGAACTTCAAGGAAAGACTCATCATAAAACCACACCACCAATATTCATATAATTTTGCATATGACATGTCATTGAACTTTTGCAAAATCTTTGTAGTGGATTTTCAAGTGATTTCATACCATGCTTGCATTTCATTTAATTTCACATATTTCAATTATCAAACAATAAACTAATTAACACACAAAAGCACAAGGTAGATTTCTCCTGGTTATCTTTCACCCCTCAAATACTCACTCCCCAAACTTTCAAGAAGTTTTAACGGTGCCAAAGCGATTACTTCTACAAATATTTACCATACATTCTTGGGCTAATTTCCCACCATTAACTCAATACTTCTTCACTCTCAAGATTCATTCTTTATTGATATAAAAACTACCCCTAGGGTTTATTAGCTTTCTTTAACCCACATTCACTTTATTAAACTCTTAAATTGCCATTAATGGAGCCACATTGCCTAACCACCTCATTAATGGTAGATTTTCCATTAATATTCCCCAACAACTAGAAATGCATAAAGCCATGAATGGTTAGTTTAAATAGCTCAAACAACTCTCATTAACTCTATATAAGTCAATGGGTTCTAACCTATAGCCTATGTAGACCAAAAATCATCATTATTAATCAAACTCTAACTTCCAACACCAAGAAAATGGAAGAGGATAGGAAGAAATGAGCATAGAAATCTTACCTTAAGTGCTTTCTAGCTCTAATGCACTCATGATATTCGAATTCTTCAAACCTAGCGTGCCTCTCGCATCTCTTTTATTTTCTCTTTGTTTTCTTTCCTTTTTCTGTTTCATTTTGTGATCTTATTTTTCCAAGAAATAGCCATGCACCACAGCATATGGCATAGAGAAGTCTTCCCAAACGTATCGGTGCACATGCATTGTGGCGGCCTCTTTACAAGTCACGGTATGTGGCACAGAACCTTGTCCTTCAATATTTCTTCCTCTTTTCACATTCAAGTGACTCAACTTCCTTTGAACTCATACTTAGGGCTGAAGTTATAATCAAACATGCCTGTTAGACCTCTCTGACCATACTAATACACTTAATTAATCTAGTTAGGCTTAAATAACCAAATTAAAAATGCTAGCATATTACATGTGCTTTACCAATCACCACCATAATATTAATTGTGATATTATTAGGGGCAAAAAATGAAGAATTATTGTAATTTTATATGATTTCAACTAAATAAAAAAATTTATTAAGTGAAATGCCCTATTACATAAGAATAAATATGAAAAGAAGATGCTAGTTGAAAAATAATTAACTAATTTATTGGGTGGGATGCTGGTCAAAATACTTTACATTTTTGAGTTTGTGAGTGGACCCAACACTTGCATGTGGGATTTATTGTATACTCTTATTTGATCTATGCATGTAAGACCTTCGTGTCAAACAATTGCTTATATGGTACTCCCCGTCTCTCTCCATCTTAAAATGTTAGTTACATCTTAGAAGATACTCGAAGCTTTTACCCCTATTTATGAGAGATATCAAGAGAGATATCATTAATATGAGATTACAATTTAATAAGATTAATTTTGGAAGGTTTAGATTATTTTTGAAAAGTTCAAGATGTCTAACTAACTTCAACAAATTTGGTGTTAAGTAACTATGAAGGTGTGCGCTAGTTAAAAGGTTAATTTTAAATAGCTAACTACTTCATAAAAAAAAATTAATACTCCCTCCATTTAAAAATGTAAGGTATTTTTAATCGAATTTCACCCCCCAATAAAGTAATTACTGACTTTTAAATTAACCATATCTTTCTATATTTATCCCTATTAAATACTCTACAATAAATATAAAGTCATTCATCAATAGGGGCACTTTTGGAAAAAAAAAGTAATGATTACACTTTAAAAATTTAAAAATATATATTTTTATATATCTAACTTTTTAAAAAATACTTTATATTTTTAAATGGAGGAAAGTGCATATTAACCACAACAATGTGAGGAGGTGAAAGATTTCACAGAAGTATTCATGTCACTAATAGATCTTTCATTGCTTAGCCCATAGGAACTTGATGGTTCACCACAGTCCAAATGCTATCATGCAGAGACTTTATCAGAAACTGAAAGGAATCAAAATAATTCTAAGGAACTTGTCATCTCAACTAGTTGGAGGGTTTTAGACTGAAGCCCATCTATATATTCCCATGTGTGAGGGGTTTGAACTCCATCTTGTTTGGTAGTGTTTCTTGACTGTGTTAGGTTAGTTAACCCTCTCTCTTGAGACCACTCCAGTTGAGTAACCTTCTTTTAGAATCAAAAGACACTACAGGTAATCCTCGTAGGTGGGTTATAGCCTCCGGTCCTTGGCCTCACAAACCTCATAAATGCTGTTGACGCTTCCTGTCAGAGCAAAAACTTTCATCTTTTCATAACCAAAATATAGTTTATTGAATAATAATAATATCAATGTCAAATGTTAATTGTGTTTTGGGGGTAAAAAATGGTGGGAAAACAACTAAGCATTAATATTTCAGGATCACTTTCAGAGTGGTGGAACGGGATGTGAGGCAGAGTCAGGAGGGGTCATCAATTTTTGAGTTTCCATTCTCGGCTATGGCTGTCACATCAGAGGTTTGGACCACATTGGATCTGCCACCACCTTTGATATCACAATGGAAATTGATCTTCTGCACTCTATTTGTAGGTTCTAGTGATGGTGCGAGGAGCACGAATACATATATATATATATATTAATATTCAGTTTTGCAAATTCAGGATATTTTAGTACAATCAAGTTTTAAAGCTTGATCCGGTTAAAATATGGGGGAAAAGCTCAAAATCCATTGGGCCATCTTGTAGTGCCATATTTAATTTACTCTTAAAAAAATATTTTTAATTTTTAAATTAAAGTTAAAATTTAAAATATGTGTTTATAAATTAGAATACATATTATTTTTTAAAATTTTGAATATTATAATTTATATTTAGAAAATAAATATGTAATATTATAATGTAAAAATATAAGTAAAAAATTTAAATAATAAAAAAATGGCCTTACCAGTTTGGTCTTAGGCTCCCTTAATAAGGGTGGGACATAAAGAAATGATTAGTTTTAAAATAGCAATATTTTTCTTTAGCCAAAAATAATAATATAAAGCTTTTGGGCTTGAGCTTAAATTGCCAAACTTGCCTATTTACTGACACTATTGACTTTGGGGCTTGAGCCAAAAATGACAAACCCACCCTTATCTTTGTTATACTTTTTACCACCTATTTCAAAATTCATTCATGTAGAATATATTTTTTTAGTCTAAAATATAAACATTTTTTTTAATTAATTTTGATTCAAAATATAAACAACCTAGCATATGTAAAAAGTATTTATTAACCTTGATGTTTATGTAAGTGTATTTTTGACTCATCATGAGATACATTAGCAATTAGGACTAGAGGTAAAAAGAAAAAACAATATATTTTTTTTTGAAAATGTTGACTTTATTAATATGCAGATTTTTCTAAGAGCTGCTAAAATTTTGGAGTAGAGAAAGTAGTACATTTGGTGCCTTATAATAACTTTTGTTTTTACGGAAAGATGCATATATCAATCAAAAGAGATTATAAACTATGAGGGTCAACATTAGAAACATTATCATTTGCTACCGCCACTTGAGGAAGAGATGGGGGAAGATTACATGTGCAAAAACTAGAGGCTAAACTATGAGCCAAACTAGCAAGATAATCAACAATAGAATTATAGTTCCTATTAAAAAAAGTGAATCACAATATTCCAATCTCTATGGTAAAGCGATCTAGCATCCTCAATAATGTCCTTGAAGGGGTGCTCCTCAATAACCTTTGCTGTCTTAACTGGATGCCTTAAAATAACTTATTGAGAGATGACGGTAGCCATTGGCAAGTTGTCCTAGCAGCAATGGTACCTCTTGATGAGTATGAAGTTTAGGGTTTTTCTATTTTAGGGGAAATTGTCATATGTTTCATTGTTTTTCATATAAACAAAACTATATAATTCAAGAGCCATTTGTTACATTTTTTTTCTTAAATTTCTCTTCATAAAATCAAAGTTTATTTTCACAATGCAAACTTGTTTCATTAATTACAAGGACATTTTATTATAAAATTTTTAGTTTCAAACACAATTATTAAAATTAACTAACTTTTTTAAATTGTGTAAGTCAATTGAAAGTCGTTTACTCCCTCTAGATTAAAAGGCATTGATAATTAATTCACATTTCTCAAAAAATTTTAGTTCAAACCTTAATTTTCTTAAAAAAATTTATATATGTCAAATTTTAACTTCATTAAATATTCTATATAAGTATTTTGATAATAATAATTAAAATTTCAATTCATCATTTTAGCAAAAAGAATAGAGAATGAAGTAGAGATATAATTAAGAAAACAATTATAAATATTATCTAATATCTTACATTTTGGATCAAGTAGGGCTTTTAGTATGGAGGGAATATATTTGAAAATAGAAGGAATAATTTTTTTAATTTACCATTATTAAATACATCTTTTTAAAAAATATTTCTCTCTCTTGAATTTTTTTACTCCTATTCATCAAAATTATGAAAAAATTTAAAATTTGAATAAAGCAATCAATAATTCTATTTTTTTATGCATGGTGACTTATAAAAATGATTATAAATTTATTCTATGAAATGGCTCATCTTCAACAAATATCATGACCAAGGACAGAAACCAAACTTCCTGACACGCAATGGGGACGTTGCAAGTATCTTGAGCCTTAAAAAGGATAATAGTTCTCCATCATTGCCTTATCCTTGATTGGTTGCTTTTAGAAATGAGAAATATCTTCTTCCCAAAATGTCCCTATAACTTTTCATATAGAAAAAAATATCCATGCCCAGCTATTTCTCTCGTCTATTTTTCCGTTGTTGCTGTATTCACTCTGATTCTCTGGCATACATATTAGAATTTGTGTGGAAGGTGACGATGGGCATGAGGTTCTTATATATAGAGATTAGGGCGTGATGAATGCATGTGCTCACTGCTCAACTAGGTACTTACATTTAATATTCCAGCAAATCAGGAATTTAAAGCTTTTAATTTATACTTATATTTTTATTTTATGTTTTATTAAAATAGAAATTTATTAAAAAATTAATTACTAGAAAAAAGTTGAGATGAGTTGGATTTGGGGATTCACGAAGACTTAAACATGTTTTCAGGTAATGCTCATTACGAAAGCACTTACATATTACTCCTTGTGAGTTATGGATTAAATTATTATCAACTGATCAATTTTTGTGGGCTAAATTTTTTTATAAATATGTCCATTATCAGTCTTCAATAAACAAAACAAATTTAGTGTGAATGGTCTAATTTAAAACTAATTTTTTTATAATTTTTATAAAAAATAATTCACAATAATTACTAATTACTTTACAACATAAAGTATCTGTAACTAATTCAATATTGTAAAAAACTTAGGTGAAACCTTAATTTCTTACAAAATTGTCAATTATATCGTCATTATATATATCATATATAAACGTCTTAATAATTATAAGATAGCTTTTTAATTAATTTCATTTAAAAAAATAGTTAATATCATCAAAAATTACATATTCTTTTCCATACATGTTCTTATTTAATATATGATAACTTAATCGTAAGTAACTATAAAAATCTTATTACTTGTAATTATTTATGAAAGACATTTTTTAAAATATTTCATTAATTACTCTTACAAAATAGCAAAATGCCTATATTTTTAAACATGAAAAGAATTAAAATACCTCATAATTTTCATTAATGACTCCTTATTTCTTTTGTTTCACTTTTTCTGTGAAAAATGGACAGTACAAATTGAAACTGCTTACATTTTTATACTCAGATAGCTCAACATTTTAGAAATTAAATTATGGTTCTGTAAAATTCTGAATCAAACACATAAACAGTATATAATCCACATTATCAATATCGATATTAATTAAGTATAATACACACACACACACATATAAGTTGCATTATTTAAAATTAATGTGTGTTTCACGTCAAATTCTGCACAACACACACAAAATGTGTTTAGTTAAAGTTTAATTCAAACGACTTACGGTAATATTAGGAATAAAATAAAACAATATAGTGTTAAAAAAAATTGACCATAATAGCTGACAAGCTTAACAAAAGAAGAAGGAAATTTAAGAATTAAGATTATGCAATATGAATATGATTAAACCAAGCTGGCACTATTGCTTTGGTTAAAAAACTAGAGTAAGGTTACATACAGCCGCCTGTGACCACGCCTGCAGTAACTCAGGAGTAATTATATTCAAGTCTGTAAATCTTTAGTGTAGTGTTGAGGGGCTTTCTGTTTCTGGAAATCTTTAATGGCTATTTTGAATTTTGAGGGCACGTTTATTCACTTGCTTACCATTTTTGGTGTGACAACTGAACACGCAGCGTGCACTGCTCTGCTCTGTTTAGAATTTCTTGCATCTTTATGTCTGTAGACTGTATTCTTTCTCCCCTCCAAGAAGAGTAATTTCATCTTACTTTCGCTTAAGCATGAAAAGGAACGAGCAGGTGGGGTCCCCATTTGTCTCTTTTCATAAATAAGCATTATTATTCTTCTCTTTCATTTTCATGGAACCAGGGTACCTAGAAGGAAAAGCAAAACAAGGGAGGAAATTTCTGTTATCATTTTTTTATTTTTAAAAACTGTTTCATAATATAGTTTTAAAATTATTTTAAAAAAAATTAAATAAGAATATGTTAGTTATATCAATTAAAAAAATAATTTTAGAATTAAAAAATTGACGAATAGTGATGCTTATAGGTAGATACTCCTCTAATCCTATTTATAAATCATTTCTAACATGTTTTACCAATATTAAAAAAAACATTAAAACTCATTAATTCTATCTTAAAATTAATAAATTTTTAATTTTACTTATATTAAATATACATACTTCAATTATATATTCTCTCTTTCCAATATTTAATGGAGGGTAAAAGAGAAAATTTGTGATGAAAATTCAATAGCGTGACTTATAAATATAATCAAAAAAATCCTTCTCTCTCTGCCTTATAAATAGGGCCAGAGGGAGTAATGGTGATGATTAATAATAGAAAAGGGCTTTTGTACATATGGCGCCCATATTATAAGACTAAGTTAAAAAATAGCCTATCATTTCTTAAATTTTAAAAATGACCTTTTTAATATTTAGATTATGATTAATTTACAAAATTATCCTTTTTAATATATGCTATTTTCAAACACTAAGAGATTCAAAATGTAAGAAATCTTTGAAACATGAGAGACAAATGCAAAAGATAAGACAGAACTCGACGCGAGAGAGATAAATGTGGGATAGCAGAGCAGTGTGAATGAGCCACAGTCATGACAACGAGAGACAAACGCGAGGTGAGATACATCAATGGTACTCTACGGAATGGAGCATGCCAACTGAGAAATGGAGCAATAAATTCATGATTTTTTATTTTATTATTTTAGGCATTTGATTCTCTGTATTAAACTAAGAGTCCAAAATTTTTTGTGGACTATGTTTGATCTGTTTTGATCAACTAATTATGTGCTTTTCGTATTACTAATTTGTGATACTACATAATTAATATACAACTATATATCAATTATAAATAAGTTTATGTCTGATTGTCTGATTATATTAATTTACGATAGCATATCAATGATATACTATTATATATTACTGATATATAAGCCATATCAATGAAGACTTACCAATTTGTTTATCATTAATATATAGCCATATATCAATGATGTAGTATCATTGATTAATAATGGAGTTTCCTCTTCAATTTCTAATGTTCTCTTCATAATATCTAGGAAAAATAGAGATGGAGAGAAAGAAAAAGCTCTGCGATGAAGATGGTGATCCAAGAAAATTAGATCAAAAATTCTAATGAAGAAAAGCACTATATGAGAGATAAATATGATAATCTGGGAAATTATATCAAAAAATATGATGAAAAAAATATTAAAGATAATAAATCATAGAGGGAGCCCATACAATATGATTTTTTATGATAAAAATAAAAGATCCAATCAGTTAAAAATTAGTTAAATTAGATATATTTTGTTTTAATAATAAATTTATTTTGAGGATAAAAAAGAAAAAACACATCTAATTGATTTTATAAATGGGCCATATTCCAAAATATTCAAAAATATCATCCATATATTATGAGAGTTATATTTTTTTAGGCCATTGAGCTAATATTCTTAATAAAAATTGGTCAAAGTGACTATAATTTTCAATAATTAAATTTAATGTATTTTAAAAATAAGAAAAATAAAATAAAAACAACTTGAAGTAGTTGTTTCTGTTTTTTTTTAAAAATAAAAAATAAAAATTTTGAAAAATAATTCAATGAAAAATACTTATCCAAATAAATTTTTTAAATTTTTTAAAAATAAAATATAGTTTTTAAAAACAGTAAACAAATAAGTCCAAAAATTGGAAGAGCATTCATTATTTTAATCATGACCACATCTTTTATTGTGTGATTAATTATGGTATGTTTAATTTTCATTGATCACGACATTTAGGCTTGACCTTGGCTTTTACTATTTCCCCGGTTAGTCATCGTGTAATTGTTATACAAAACTAAACTATCATCTCGTGCAATTTTTTTTTTGGAGGGTTAGATCAATATATATTCACAAATCTTATAGAGTGAATGTGATTGGTAACAAATTTTTTCTCCCTCATTGGTCAACATACTTTAATATAATGTTAATTATCCCCTCCTATTGGTCAATTTATTTTTACATAATCAATTTAATTTTAATCTAATATTAATATTATTATTTCATTGATTGATGTGATTGAATATTTTTTTAATTGATTGATAGAATTTAATTTATTTTTTTATTTATTTTAATTAATGTTTAACTTTTCACGAGATAATCAATTTAGATGTGATTAAATATTTTTTTAATTGGTAGACAAACTTTAGTTTATTTTTTCATTTATTTTAATTAATTTTTATCTTTTCATGGGACGATCAATTTAATTTTAGTCTAATATTAATATTACTATGTGATTGAATATATTTTTTTGATTGGTTGATAGAATTTAATTTATTTTTTCTCTTATTTTAATTGATTTTTATCTTTTCATGAGACGGGGGCATTAAATTCTATTTTAAATTTTTCTTGAGTCATATATAATTAGAGCATTAACTACACTATTTTTCATATTCTCAAGTCCTGCTAGAGAGTTTTTGTTTCTAATATAGGAATATCTTTGCATCTCTTGGTCTTATATGTCCTAACTGATTATTGATCATCTATTCTCTTAAGTAGGTTTGTTGTCGACGGTGGAGAACTAGGCAGCCAGAATGGAGGTTTGTGCCTCTTTCCGACCAATGTTAGGGAAAGGATGTCCGGTTCATCCACATACTACCTGAAGAATTCAAAAGGCTTGACTTTACCATGCTTGAATGACAGCCCTTGGCATGAGTTCCCTTTTAGTTGGTCCATTGCCATGGTGTCCTCTGTAGGAACATTAATGGTAGATTCATTTGCAATAAGACATTATAAGAGAAGGCATTTTAATTCAAAACATGTTTCCACCTATGAAAAGAAGTTGTGATGTCACATGCATGTCGATCATATTCATGTGCACACTCATGCGATACGTGATCATGCTCATAGATTGATAGAAAAATTCTAAAAAATTTAACCATCTCAAATATGTCAATATCAAGAGTATCAATGATATTTGTTTTAAATTTTTTAATTTCAACCTGTACAATACACTAAAAATTATTTAGTTCTTAAATAAACAATAAAAATATAAAAACAACACTCGAAGTGTGGATGATGGGTTCTAGAGTTATTGAAGTTAGGAGTGAAAGCAAAGGCGTGTGTTAGTTAAAGGATGATTAAGAACTGTGAGAGAATTAATTATTTACTTTTTTTCAATCTTTTCCTTTTCTTTTACTCCGCCAAGAGCATTAATTAAACTGATTATGATCATGATCGATTTAAAAATAATTTCTTTAAGTAAAAAATGAAAAAAATTATGAATCTTTATCTAAATCAGTTATGCAATCAGTTTAAAAAATACTTATTCTAAACCAATTGTATAACTGGGTTGAATATACTTAACAAATTTAAATTGGTTTTATCTAAACTAGTTACAAAATTGGTTTAGATGATTAATTTCAACTTATTTATATAAGGTTTTTAACATTAGTGTATTTCAACATCTCTTTTTGATATAGTTGAAGATTTATTTGCTTTTCTCCAAATTAGTAATTTTTGGATCTTCTCACATTGTCTTGTCACTCTTAGAAACTTCAAGGCAAAAATAAAAGGGCGAATTTTAACTAAGAACTAGGAAAGCAACTTAATTATTAGTGAATTCCAAAAAAAATTGAAATTTCAATTTAGTCCAAGAAAACTGAAATAAAAATATTTTTAATAATGAAAAGATTAAAGTAACCTTCACTTGTTATGCAGAATTATTAGTTGTTAATTTTTTTACTTTACTTGTAATTTACCTGTGAGTTGTAAATTACATTCATTTGTTAGACAAGCATCATCATCAATTGTTAATTTGCTAACTTTCTTTATTAATTTGCTAACATCAGTCATAAATTATAATGCCCAACAATAATTTATGACTGATGTTGATAAATTAATAAGTAAAATTAACAATTTAATAATTAATATTATTGATGTTTGTGATTTAACAACTGATGTCAACTAATATTAGTAAATTAACAATTGAAGTAAGAAAGTTAATAACTAATAATTTTGCACAACAAGTGAAGGTTGGTCTTTTTATCGTTAAAATTATTTTCACTTTAATCCCTTGAATTGAATTGAAATTTCATTTTTTTTAAACCCATGAGTAATTAAGTCACATCCATAATCTTTAATTGAAATTCTCCCAAAATAGAAACGCTTCTCACCTTTCCCAATTTTTCTTTTCCTAGTTGCATAGGCAAAAGATTGATTAGTATTTCTTAAGGAATATATATAAAATAAACGCATGTTTCAGGAAGTTGCTTAGAAAAATTAAAATATGCATATTTAATAGAAATAAATTTGAGAATTTACTTATCAGATTTGTAGACAAGGTTAATGCATTGTTTTAAAAATTCTCTTTGATTGTCTTAAACATGTTGAAAATTACTTATAGGGAACATATATCTACAAGATAAGTCCCTCTAGTTTCACTTAATTTTGAATTAGGTCCCTATAATTTATTTTATTTCAATCATGCCCTTATAATTTGATCTATTATATGTTAACCTGTAAATGTTAAAATTAATGATGAACTATTAAATTTCACAAAACAAAAATACTCTTGGAGTTTATAGAAAATTTAATTTAATACTTTTAGCCAAAATTGAATAAAAAAATTTGAACTAGCACATTATTTATATTTATTATTTTTTTATAAATATTCAATATGTAATTAATTCAAAATTCATATAATCATTTAATAAAAATATAAAAGTTCTTAATGTTTTTAAAGAAGAAATTGAAGGATTTTAACTTTTAGGGATTAAGAAATTTAAGCTATCAAACTATGAAGGCTCAATTAAAATAAAATAACTTATAGAGATCTAATCCAAAATTGAATGAACCTCTATGGAGCTGTAGATCATATATTTTTCCTTGCTTATAAATATGCTTAGTGGAGTACTCTTTTCTATCCCTATTATAAGATACCTCCAAATATCTCACGAAAATGAATGAGAGGAAGTTAAGTAATTAACTCTATCTAAAAATATAATAAATTTCACATTTTACCTTATTTAAAAGGAAAATTTTCAAATTTGTATTACATTATGCACTGTCATAATTAATAAATTTAAATAGGGATAATATTGATAAAAATGAAATTAATACCACATAGTGTACTTTATACATGGGATAAAACACCCTTCTAGAAAATGTCCTAAAATAAGTGCATAAGGTAAGTATAATGGGAAAATGATAGTTAGTTCCCAACACAATTTTTCTTAAAAAAAATCAGTTGTCAATATCAATTCAAAAAGTTTCAAATTTAAATCAACTGATATTTAAATTCTTAATATAACAATTATTTTTCAATTTGAATTTATATTTATAAAAAATTTATTGTAAACTTAATTATCATTAATTTATTCTTATGGGATTTTATTGTTATTCTTCCAAGTAAAGTGCTAATGCTGTTTTGCATTGCAAGCAACTTCGGAAATAAGTTGGCCAAAGGAGGGAATAAGCTTCAACAACAAGGCTTGGCTTGCTATCTAAAGTTGACTGTGGGGTCAAAAAAAAAAATTTGGGTAAAAGGGGAACATTATATTTATTGACGGCAAATTTGTAATTGCGTAGAAAATTACAGCATGAGACAAAAGTGTGGAAAGGAAAAACAAAAGTAAAAGAAAGGAAACCAAAGCGGAACCTATGTTATATTTTTAACAAATCACATTCCTTTGCTTACCCCTGCTAATAATCCATATCCCAAATGTAACATAGGATTTATATATAATAAAATATTCATAAATGACAATAGTACAAGTCCTTTCAAATTTCGCGTAAAATATAATTTTAGACACGACTATCTTACAATTTTTCTTTTTTGTTTTCAACAATTTTTGTCACCACTGATTATGTACATTCATTTAGCAATGACTACTATTATCACCATAAATAAAATTAGTGATAGAAGCTCTCACAATAACTTTTTGTAGCTATATACATTTAGCAGTGAAACAGGTTTATTTGGCATGAATAAACTCAAACTAAAAAAATTATACTCCCAAACTCAAATATAAAATTTTTTAAATTTATTTGAGTTAGTTTGACTAACTATATTAGAACCTCGTTTTTTGTACAAGCTCTATTAGAACCTTTGATTTCTTCACCTAAATAATTAAATAATTTTTTGAAATCAAATCATCATAAAAATGGTAATTAAAATTCATTTTTGGTCCATTGGAGTAATAAACAGCTATCCACCAAGCATAAACTGGTCACCACAAGTCAAAAAGTTTAACAATCTGTAAGGGGAATGATAATAAAGTTCCAAAATTGAAACTTATGATAATGAGTTCTGAACAACTTTTTTTTAAAAAATAAGTTGCACATATTGATCCAAACAGTTATATACAAGAATTTTAACTATAAATTAAAAGTTATATTTAAAATTTTAATGTCTTATTTACAGTTAGAATTATTGAATTCATGACTATTTGAATTAATATTTATAATTAATTTTTTAAAATTTTTATTGAGGGTCTAACTGTCATAAATTCATTATTTTGGAATTTTAATATCTTTCTCCCTAATCTGTACATGTTGTGTCATATACCTATTGTTACGTGTGTAGACTTCATACAACAATCAGGAAAAGGTTAGCTAATCATTTTGATGAGCCAAAAAACTTAAGAAACAATTAAGAAATTAGGATTTCAGGAATTAAATTATTATTAAATAAATATTAATCAATTAATATACTTATATGTAAAGAGAAATACATATGATCATATGAGTATATGGGAAATTAAAGGTGGCCGTTGAAGTCTAAGGCAAGGAAGTAAGCAAAACCGGAAAGAGGATCATGCAAGAGTTGAATGAAGTTGATAGAAAAATTCCGTTTGTGTTGCTCCAACATTTTATTTAAAACCAGAGATGACTGTCACTTGTCTCGGTATGAACCAATGTATGATAAAAAGCAAAGGCAAAGCAGGTCGATGTCCAACTCAATGAATCTAAGTGCCCGCCAGGCTTTTGTTCCTATTTTTTTTTAAAAAACTATTTTATAATATAGTTTCTAAAATTATTCTTCCAAACAAAAAAAAAAAACCATTTAATAATATTAATTTAAAAAATTTTAGAATTAAAAAATAGATGAATAATGATGTTATAGGCGATTAATGGCGGTGATTTGTCATAAAAATTGGCCAGGGTAACTGTAATTTTTAATAGTCAAATGTAATATATTTTGAAAATAGCATGAAATTATTTCTATTTTTTGTTTTTAAAAATAAAAAAACAATTTTAAAAATAATTAAATTAAAAACAATTATCCAAGCATGCTTTGAAATTTTTATATTCTCAAAAGTAAAAAATAATTTTTTAAAAAAATAGGACTTAAATTGTTTATTTATTAAAAAATAGAAACAGTTTTAAAAATAATTAAATAAAAAACAATTATCCAAGCTTGCTTTTAAAATTTTCTATTTTCAAAAGTAAAAAAATAATTTTTTAAAGACAGAAAAAATAGGGCTTAAATTTTTTATTTCTTTGTTGCTTTTGGTTTTTTTTATATTAATATATTGGAATAGTCTAGCATATGCATGGCATAGAGTTCTTGTCTGTTTTATAGTACCATAGAAATGGGAGGGCGCAAAAGAATTCTTATATAATTAGAAAAATATAATCTTTGATCTTTATAATTTTATCAAGTTTTGCTTTTAATCAATATAATTTTTTTTAATATTTTTAATTTTTATAAAGACTAAAATCACAAAAAAAAATAAAAACTATAGAGATTTGAAAAATAAAAGTCATCTAATTTTTTAAAACTATAAGGATTAAAAATACTGTAAAAAAATTATAGGGACTAAGAATAAAATTTAATGAAACTGTAAAGGTAAAAAATTATGTTCTTTGTATAATTTGATGTTTAACCAGAGTTGAGAGAGATAATATTAAAAGCCTCATCAAAATTCAAGTCAATTCATATACTTTTATTTTTTTTAATTCAATGCTTACTTTCACGTTAGCAGGGTAAAAAGAAAATGTGTTTTGTAGTATTATATTACTTAAAAATTTTTAGTTTTTTATAATAAAAATTAAAATCAGATCCTGAAAGATTAAAAAATTCTTACAATCTAAGTGTTTGGCCTAATTTGAATAAGTTTGAAATTTTAAAGTATTAGAATTGAATTTGATTATATAGATTTTTTTTAATATTCTTAAAATAATTATTAAATTATTTTTTATTTTTTTTACCTTTATTTTGTAAACTTTCCTTTCTATCATAAAGAAATAATAATTGTGACCACACAAAAAAATGCATAGCAACCATTGACTGGAATACCAAGATCGATTATCATTTAATGTGCTCTCTTCCCCTACCTTCTGCTGCAACCACAAGTAGCCTTTTCAATCCACTTCATATGTCCCTCCATGTATCCTCTCACTCTCCTCGCTCTCTCTCCATCACACTCTCACCGGAATCTCAATCTCTGGCCAACTGTCCTTCTCCTTATCCTCTCACCTTCACTGTCTTCTCCTTCAATCTTCAAACTATATCTGCTACTTCATCTTCCATCTTCAGCTTCTCCGAGTTCCAACTTCAGCTCCGTCTTCCAGATCGCTGTCATTCTCCAACTTCACCATCCTGCTTGTGCCCTCGGCTGCTCGTACTCATCGTTGTGCTCTAGTTCGTCCCCTTATTTCCATTTTATTACTATTTTCCTTAGTTCCGGCGAGTAGGTGTTGTTGTGCCTATGTGTGGGGAGGCCAGTTCTCCTACCTTTATTCCCACTACCTTTGGCGGCGCGTGCATTCACACTCTCACTTCTTATCTCACGATCAGTCTGAAGCTGCTGATCAGTCTCCCCATTTTCTTGATCGCTTTTGCTCTTTCAATTTTTATTTATTCTTCTTCTTCCCTCCTCCCTTCATTTCTTGTTTCTCTTTAATTTCCCTCTTTTTCTCATTTTGTACTGAGTGTTGTTATGCAATATGAGTTGCTGAAAATCATTTCAAGGCCAACATGATGAGTCTCCCCTCACCTTGGTGGTGGTGACTTCGAAAAGTTTTACAGCCTTCCTTCTAATCCAAGAATTGGTAATTCACTATTTTCTCTTGCCCTGATTCCTTCTCACCATTTAAAGATTTCTTATTTTCACAACACACCAAAATAAAATAAAAAACTACATATATATTCATTTCATTTAAATCAATGGTAAGTCTCCATATTCTTATCTTCAAGTTATTCAGTTTTGTATGTCTTAAATTTTTGATTCATTTATCCTAAAAGCAATTATATCTTAATTTAAATGACTAAAATTGTTTCTGACAGAGCTTTTGCCTTGCGATTTATTCGTCTTTTGTGACAAAAAAGATATTCTTGGTTTAGCAATGGGTGAAATCGAAAAGACTGAAGCTAGCAAGAATGTCCTCTCACATGTACCATTAAAATTATGTGAAGACAATATTGTTCAGCTTCAAATACCTCCTAGTCATCTCAAATAATTTTGGGATGGAGATCCGGTATGTATTAGCAATTGTCTTTTCTACAAATAAATAGCACTATTTTTTGTGATTTTAAACACCTCACCAAACTTCTAGAGATATCTGGCGCATCAAACATTGAACAAATGATTTATATTGCATGAATATTATTTAGCTTTATCATCTTCAAATAGTTTCAGGACTTTAGGACTTTTTTCTAACTTATTTTCTTTATAAAATCTCATATTTTTTTCTGTGTGACAGAGAATTAAGTGTGAGATTAAATTATTTAATTAATATATGCAATCTTCATATTTCAACTTCTTGATAAATTTTAAATGTCTAATAGTCATATCCAGGAGTGTAATAACCCAGAACTTTTCAAAAAGAAATGTTTAAGTAAAAATTTATTACTTTTGGGAACACGCCTACCGAGGGCAGTCGGTGCTCTAGTGTAGCCTCTGCTAGCTGCATGATTATTAGGTCCCAGGTTCGAACTCTTAGTGCCAGGAGATAATTTTTTCCGTTTGCTATTAATCTGACAAAATTACGAATAAGCCCTTGTAACCATTTGCTCCTCTGATTTAACCTTTCGATCGGACATTTAGCTGAGGGAGGAAGTGAGATTTTGTCCAGAAGCTTCGCCTGTCCTTCTCCGATCCATGGTCTCTTCGCCATTTGGACTTGCGGCCGTTGCCGGAGTAGAGGTGCGCCATAGATTTCTGTCAAATGCGTAACTCCTTCTCCTCCTTTCTTCGATCCTGTTCTGGGTTGCAGGGAGGGCTAGAGATCGAAACTTCTCTGCGTCTTCTCCAACATTTATTCATTGTTCAGACCCCCGCCGGTGAGTGTTTGGATGTGTTCTGCCGCTGCTCAGTTTCTAATCATCTGAACTAAGACCCATTTATTCTCCCCTGTTTTGTGTCTTCGTCGTGCTTGTGTGGCTGGTTGAAAGCCTCGATCGTTTTTTTTTTTCCTGAACGGCGTTGGTTTGTGTGTGTGAGTGAACTCTGAGTTTTGGCCACTTCCTCAACGTCGATTTATCCTTCTTCTTGGTTCAGCATCATTTTCTCTGCTGGAGTGCATAGGATCTTCCCATTCTTCCTTCTGTTGCAGCGCCGCAGATCTCTTTTCCTTCTTCTTTGCTCACGTCGTTATTGGTTCAGGTGAGGAATGCCGAACGTGTTTTTTTTTTTTTTATATTGTCCTGTGCGCGCGCGCGCGCTGTAATGGTTGAGGCTGTGGAATTTCTTTGATTTGCTGTTATGTTCGTTGTACAGAGGAAGAGGGGTTTAGGCAAGCTGAATTTTTTTGCCAGATTTTCAGACGTAGGTGTAGTGTGGATTTGAATTTTATTTGAAATTGTTTTAATTTAGTTGAAAGAATGAAATTTAGCAAGACTAGTTAATCTAAAGGTTGATATTGAAAAATTTTAAAAAAAATATTAAAAAAAAAGAAGCCTGGTATTTGTTAGAATTTAAACGTAGTGAGATGTTTAATAAAATGCTTAAAAAAAATTGAAATTAAAAATAGTGAGTTTGAAGAGAATATTTTTATTGATAATTTAAGTATTGAATTTCTATTTATGTATTGATCTCTAAAATATTTATTGGATGTGGTGGCAATGTTAGAAAGAAGATTGTTGGAGTTGTAGAAAGCTAAATAAAATTTTATTATATATTATAAAGAGATTGGAAGAGACATGAACTTGTTATTGTGATTGAGCAATGATGCCTTCCAAGGTATTTGATAAGAAATTATTTAAAATTTCATTAACTTTTATAGGGACATATTTGGTTTAGGAGTTAACTATCTATAAATTTAACTTGAGTTTTGTGAAGAGTTTTGATTGTGAAGTTATTGTGAGATAAATTGAATTTTGAGAAATTGCATGGGTGATTATTATAAATAAGAATATTGTTTTAAGATTTAATTTTGACAATATACTTAAGGTGCTCGATAAAATGAGTGATAGAAAAACTTTAAAATTTAATTTTAGCATAATTAAAGGTGATATATAATTTAGTTATATGTATACTTGAGAAGAGTTGAATAGAAAGAAAGTGTTACATAGAAGGAGATATATTAAGTTTAGTGGTAGAGATTGGAGAAATTAAGACATAAATTATGTTTAGTTGAAAATTTAAATGATCATGCTGTTGTGAATATTGTTAAAATATTCCTTAAATAAATTATACAATATTTTTATGAAATATAATTAATTGAATAAAAGTATAATATTTTAACATATATTTTTCTTAAAAGTATTGTATATTTATTTTAAGATTAATTATAATTAAAATAAAAATCATATAATTATACAATTACGGTGTCTAGTCCGCTTACGAACCAGACTTCATAATGATAATTCTTGAAATATGAAATCTGGTCCTTCTAAGTGCTAGAGGCCATTTTTATTTTTTAAAATCAGAAATAATGTTAAAACATGTAAAAATACAATATTTTCTATAAAAAAAATTCAATCAAAAATAAAATATTATTAATAATTTTTTTATTAAATTTAATCGAATATTGATTAAATTTATTTGATGAAATATTTTTTATAATTTAGATAAATATCTTTATTTAAAATTATATTTTAAATTAATATGTATTATGTTGTGTGATTCCCTCTCTCTTCTGCAGCCTTTTCTCTGCTGTTGTTGACTATTGTGTTAACTTGTTGTGACTTGTGACAGTATTTAAAAAACAAAAGAAGCGGACATTATGGAGTTTGGTCAAGAGAGTCAATAAACTTCATAAATATGTCTGAACAATTATGTGTACGGTCTTTTTGATGCCAGATGCCATATATCCCCTCAGCTCGTCATTTCAGCATTCTAGTTCTCTTTCTAGCATTCTTCCTCATATAGTTCTCTTTCTCTTTTGTTTTTCAGCATTCTCCCTTACACATTCTCTTACTCTTGAATCTTTCGCTGCTTCCCGCTCTCGCAAGCTCACAGCTCATCACTTCTAGGCATTCTCTCTCACTGGCTCACGGGGTTCTCTTCCTCTCCACTTGCTATCTTTCTCCCAGAGCAGCATGCTTTCTTTCTCACAGCGTTCACAGCTCACTTCCCTCGAGCTTACAGCTCACAATTCACTTCTCCTTCTCATCTAGCTCAGGTTTCGTTTCCTCTTCACCTCACTTCACTTGAGCTCATTTACAGCTCCTCTTCAAATAGTAAGTCCTCATTCCTTCTCATTTAGTGAATTGAAAGAAAGAAAAAAAAGAGTAAGAACATTTAGCTCATATATAGACATGATTGTATGCACACCCCTACTTTGTTAGTTTTAAATTCCTGGCGTGGTGGACTTTTTAGATTTGCATAGTAAAAAAGCTTAACCTTGATTGTCATTGAAACCACCAATCTCTTAAATTAAGAGAAAAAATACTTTGTAGTAGACCCTGTGGTGGCAAACAAATTATTTAAATTTCAAAAATAAATGATTTCAAACCCATTTATCATTAAAATTATTTTGAATGGA
Organism: Prosopis cineraria; assembly: GCF_029017545.1. Lineage (NCBI taxonomy): Eukaryota > Viridiplantae > Streptophyta > Magnoliopsida > Fabales > Fabaceae > Prosopis > Prosopis cineraria. Next base: position 29,988,501 of record NW_026555342.1, on the reverse strand, counting down.
TAATTTATTTTTTGCATATTGGTGGAGTGCTAGTAGAGATGCTTAAGGCCATTAGGAATTGTATGCAACTTTTAATTATGAATAAATATGGTCAAATAGAAGGTTAATTTTTGAGGAATCTCTCTTTATAAATTGTTATGCTGCTAGTTTTTCTTTAAGTTACAAAAAGATGTATTGACTATTGTATTGATATTGAAATTATGAAATTATGGATCATAGTTGAACAAATTCTTTGCAAATGAGTGATGAATATGAAAGTGGGGTGGACTAGTTTTTAAATTTTGCAAAGAATAATGTTCTTAATAATAATGGGTTGTTTTATTGTTTTTGTGTTAGTGTTTAACTGGGTTACAATTAAGTGTTGTGGAGATAAAAGATCACTTGATTTGTTAGGGGGTACAGAGAGGCATTGGTATTAGAGCATATTTTTTACCACCACCATCATCTAGCTAAGGATCCAAAGATATTCCAAAAGAACAAGTGCAGAGGATAGAAGAAGATATAAATAATTGTAGACGAGAAAGTAAGTTAGAAGTAATGTAATTACAATAGTCTTTCTAAGAGAAGATGATAGAAATGCAATAGATGATGAAGACTTTTAATTTAATATAGATGTAGTTTCTTGTGCAACAACCTCCTATATTGGCACGCTTTGAAGGTAGTAATCCTTCATAGCAAGGAATGTCATGTAGACTATATTTGGAGGATTTTAAGAGATGTATAATTGCATATGGAATGGTATATCACAATGCGACAATAATTCATCAACTAAAGATACAAAATAACTAGATAAAGGTAGTTGTTGAAGATGTTGATAGTAATGTTTTGGTGCTGTTCCCCATGATGAAGTTAATACTGTTAGAGAAGCCCAATATTGTTTCATTCTTTAGGTGAAAATTCTAGTCCAACAGGTTACTATTGAAGTATGAAAAGTCTTATAGTTTTCTATATTTTTTAATTAACATGGTAAATATTTTTAATTATTTATTATAATTTATTAGGACATTATATAATCAAAGAAATCTTTAGGTTCAAATTTCTCATATGCCAATTGTCCAATTATCCAACCAAAGGAAGAAGAAGCCTTGAAATAATTAAGTTATGTGACAATCAACATAAAAGAGCTGCATGAATGAGATTTGAGTTTAGAAATTATCAAGCAAGATTTTAAATTAAGAATAAGCAAGAAGGATGTTTTGGATCTCATTGTTTTTGAATGGTTGGACTTATCAATAATTTAATTTTTTATGGTATAGGTGTTTAATTTTTTTAATTCAATACTTATGATTTTTATTTTGTTATTAACATATTTGTTTTTATCAAAGGCACCTGCATAACTTATGCAAAACCTACAACAACAATCAATATCATGGATTCTTGAGCCCATATTTTATTTAAACCAATATGTGCATGATGGCTAAGAGAATATCTTATATTGAAATGATAATTATACAAGAAGACAAGTCATGTTGGTTTGCATCTTTTGTTAAAGGGTGTTGGATAAGGGGCCTAAGGCGCCGTAGGCCCATATCAAGATTAGACCTATTTTTCCTTATTTAAATAAGATCTATTATTTATTATTAATATATGATTTTATCTTGTCACCATTTGATTTGATTTACCAAGAGTATAGGAGATATTAGTGATCTGTGCAGATTCTCTTCCTCTCATCTCTTCTATATATGTAAACACTTCTTATGAATAAAATATCAGTGATGTTCTACCCTCATTATAACAAAGGGTATTTAATTTATAGTTCACCTATCATTTTATAAAAAATTTACTTAATGATGTGATATTAATATAAAATCATATATTATAAAAATTATTAGATGCTTCTTGTTATCTGCCTATAAGAAAAGACTATATATTAGTTTTGTTCTTTAAGAAAGGAAGTTAGTAGAGAAATAAAAGAAGTAATTAAATCGTAAATTTTACTTTTTGGATAACTCTTTTTTGTAATATTATAAGCATATATTATTTTTTCCCATAAATATTTGATAAATAGAGACTTGAATATGTATTTTAAGTTAGGAGGGGGAAAGAAAGGCAAAAATTTTTTTGACTAGATTTAGGTGTGTTTAATAGTGAGTATTTCAAATTTATTCACTTATTAAAATAATTATATTATTAGTTATATTAATTTGATTGTTCTCATTTTGTGAATATTCAGTGTCCAAGACAACTCGAAATCAAAGAGTGTGGCTACTATGTAAGGATATACATGTTAGTAATAATCACAAGTGATATAATGAAATCATTTCATAAAGTAATAATACTTTATCAATTATATTTTTGTTAAAGATGTAGAATTTTACTAGAATTATTTTCTTATATATACTTTTCTTTTTTAATTTATTGCACTTCAATACTTTTGAGGAATATTTTAAATAAGAGCTAAGAATGTTCATACTGTTTGGTCATATAAAAGGCTATATACCTATACAAATCTATCAAATTTTGACAAAGCTTGTGACTAAACATTACGAACATGTCTTAACTCTTGTTTAGAATATTGCTTGAAAGTATTGAAGTGCTATCAAAAAAGAAAAGTATATGTAAAAATAATAATTAATTAAGTAAAATTTTATATCTTTAACAAAACATGATTGATGAAGTATTATTACCTTATGAAATGATTTCACAATGCCACTTGTGATAATTTCTAACATGTATATCATTACATAATAGCCACACTCTTTGCTTTTAGGTTATCTTAGACACTGAATATCTATAAAATGAAAACAATTAAATTTATATAACTAATAATATAATTATTTTGATGAGTGAATAAATTTAAAATACTTACAATTAAATGCACCCAAATCTAATCAAAATCTTTTTTGCCTTTCTTCACCCCTCCTAACTTAAAGTACATCTTCTTATATCTATTTATCAAATATTTGTGAGAAAAAATAGCATTCAAAAAGTAAAACTTATGATTCATTTACTTTTTGTATATCTCTACTAACTTCCTTTCATAAAGAACAAAATCAATATATAGTCTTTTCTGATAGGCAAAGAACAAGAAGCATCCAGTGATTTCTATAATATTAGTTTATGTTAATATCACATCATTAAGTAAATTTTTTTATAAAATGATAGGTGAATTAGAAATTAAATACCCTTTAACAAAATGTGCAAACCAACATGACTTGTCCTCTTGTATAATTCTCGTTTTAATATAATATGTTCTTTCATCTATTATGCATATATTGGGCTGAATAAAATATAGGCTTAAGAACCTAAAATGTTGATTGCTATTGTAGGTTTTGCAAAAGTTATAAAGGTACCTTTGATAAACACAAATATGTTAGTTACAAAATAAAAATTATAAGTATTGAATTAAAAATATTAAACACTTATACCATAAAAAAATAAATTATTGATAAGTCCAACCATTCAAAAGCAATGAGATTCAAAATATCCTTCTTGTTTATTCTTAATTCAAAATCTTGCTTGGCAATTTTTGAAAAATCCAATTCATATAGCTCTTCCATGTCATTTGTCATGTAACTTAATCATTTTAAGACTTCTTCTTTTAGTTGGCTAATTGGCCTATGGGGGATTTGAACCTAAAGATTCTTTTAATTGTATAATGTCCTAATAAATTATAATAAATTATTAAAAATATATACCGTGTTAATTAAGAAATGCAAAAAACTATAAGACTTTTTATACCTCAATAGAAACATGTTAGACTAGACTTCTCACTTAAAGAATGAAACAATGTTGGGCTTCTCCGACTGTATTGACTTCATCAAGGGGAACGGCACCAAGGCATTACTATCAATAACATCTTCAACCATTACCTTCACTTAGTTATCTTGTATCTTTAGGTGGTGGATTGTTGTTATATTGTGATATACCTTATCATATGCAACTAAATGTCTTTTGGGATCTTCCAAATAGAGTATACATGGCATCCCTTGCTTTGAAGGATTACTACCTTCAAAGGTTGCAGGTATAGGAAATTGTCGTGCAAGAGACTACATTTACAATAAATTAAAAGTCTTCATCATCGATTGTATTTCCATCATCTTCTCTTGGAAAAACTATTGTAAGTGCATCACTTCTGACTTACTTTTCTTTCTACAATTATTCACATCTTCTTCTATCATTATCTGCACTTGTTCTTTTAGAATATCTTTGGATCCTTAGCTAGATGATAATGGTAGTCCAAAATATGCTCTAATACCAATGCCTCTCTGCACCCCCTAACATAACCTGGGTGCTCTTCCTTCCTGAAAACAAATCAGGTGTTCTTTTATCTCTACAACACTTAATCACAACCCATATAAACACTGACACAAAAACAATAGAACAACCTATTATTATTAGGAACATCTTTCTTTGCAAATTCTAAAAATTGGTCTACCCTACTTTGATATTCATAACTTGTTAGTAGATAATTTATCCAACTACGGTCTATGATTACTTAATTTCAATATCAATATGATAGTCAATACATCTTTTTAGAGGTTAAAGAAAAAACTAACTGCATAATAGTTTATAAAGAGAGGTTTCTTAAGCATTAACCTTCTATTTGACCTTATTTGTCCCTAATTAAAAATCACAACAATTTCTAATAGCTTCAAGCCTCTCTACCAACACTCTATCAATATGCAGAAAATAAATCAATTATCCATTCAAAATAATTTTGAAAAATAAATGGAATTTAAATCATTGTTGCCACCACAAGGTCTACCACAAGTGGTTTTTCTCTTAATTTAAGAGATTAGTGGTTCCAAAGGCAAATAAGGTGAAGCTTTTCTATTATGCAAATCCAAACAGGGTCTACCATATAAGGAATTAAAAGTGACAGAGCATCGGTGATGGTAAATTAGGGAAAATTAGTGGATTAATTGGATAGTCAAATTTTGAATTGTGAATTGACATTTTGAATTAATAGGATGTTGAATGACTAGGACTAGTGGAAGAATAGCAATATGGAAAGAAACATGTGAGCTACATAGAGAAGTCTCTCACTGTGCCACGCGTCACAGCATATACTGTGTAACACTTGTCTCGAGTATTATCCAAAAATCACACAATTCAAATAAATTAAGTGTAGTTAAGGAGTTGATCTTAAAACCAACTTAGGAAACAAATCATTTAAATCACTAAATGAATATACCATTTCAAAATAAACATTGAAAACCTTCAAAAAAAATTTATAGGTTCTACCTGTAGCACACAGAAGCAAACTAGGCAAAAGGGAGGTAAAAAGCTGCTATCATGACAGCATTAAATTGCAGTCATGATAGCTCTCTTAAGCCAACTTTTGGGCGGTGACGTTCCGTCGTCCGACCTTCGATCGAAGTGATTTTAAAGCCACATATCAATTTTAATAATTACTAGTAGTGCACTAAAATTCAAAAGGATCGAACGGTTGGATTTAAAATTTGGACACGTTACAAATTTGGCATTTTTCTGTCATGACAATACATTTAAACCAACTTTTCAAGTACACCATTTCGTCATCCGATCAGAGTGATTTTATTTTAACTTCTATATTTTCTCTCTCCTCATCATTCTTTATTTACTTAACTTCTTTTTCACTATTCATCTTATTTATTATCTTTCAATTTTTTAATTTCAAATTAAATATTTGATAATATCTCTTTAGTTGTTATGGACTATGTTATTAATTTCACATAGTTTTGTGTTTGTTTTCTTTTCTGTTGTAGGATAGGTTGTGATGCATGTAGGTTTACTGTGTCTAACATTGTTTTTCGTAAAATAAATAGAATTTGTTTTGGTGGGAAAATAGTCATAATTTTTGAGCCTAGGATATGGTTGAACTAGCCTGTATTTAAAATCTTATCTCACATTAAACTTTATTACGAAGTGATCTGCCTTCTTCATAAATAACTTATTCTAGAATAGACACCTTTATTCCGGAATAGCTCACTTTGTTTCACATTGAATGTGCTATTCCAAATCAATTTCTTTTCGAGCAAGTTTCCTGCTATCTTCCTGATTTCAAAAAAATGATTTATTTGGAATAGTCACCACTATTCCTAAAGATGTAAGAAATAAGGATTTTGATCCTATATTTACTCATAAACTGGTTAATCTTGATATAATAAGTTTTATACCAACTCTTATACCCAAATAAATCCAAAGAAGATCTTACAAAAACATCTTAAGTTAGATGATTTTTCATTGAAAAATATAATCATAACTTAGAATAGAAATACTTACAGCTCATTGGGATTTAGCAAACCCAATTCTCTGCTTATGTATACAAATTGATTAGTTGCCAATGGTTTGGTGAGGATGTCTGCAAGTGGAAAATCAGTAGGGATGAACTAAACAATCATATTTTTTTTTTGGTACATGATCTCTAATGAAGTGATGTCTGGTATTAATATGCTTGGTTCTGAAATGATGTACTGGATTCTTTGTCAAGCATATTATACTTGTATTGTCACACTTGATTGAAATTTCTTTGAGTTTAACCCCAAATGTCTCACCCTAATATTAAGGGTGTGATCGGCATGAAATATGAGGTGAACTCATATCTCATAAGCCTTGATTGATCAGGAACTAAGCTAAAATATTAATATATGTAAGTTAAATATAGTAATAAAGTTTGTAAAGTTTTAAGTGTTTGTAAAAATTTCGGTAGAGCCTTCTCTATAATTTAGATCTCCCAAAATTTTCACAACAACAACAAAACCTGCCAATGACCCAGCAAGGAGACTAGCTTCATTCCAACAATTTACATAGTAACTAAATAAGTTTAGGATCTAATTACAGTGTACGTGGAGCATTAAGTTATGACTATAAAATACAAAACATAGTTTTACCAAAATAATAATCACAATGTGCCTCCTCTTTTCTAGAAAAACAAAAGGCCTCTCAATGATTTGCTGAAGGCGTAAAATCAACTACACTATTTGAGACCAAAGAAATTACTGGTGAGTAGTGTTCCAATTATATACATGTATATAAATATATGAAGACATTAATGAATAAATTTAATTTAAAAATTTGAAATAATAAAACATGAACTTAAACTAATAATAATAGACAACAAGTTTTACCAATGATACAATCATGAATTTGAGCAATGTTAATAGACAAAGTAATTTATCAAAATTATAATGTTTCATAGAATATAAAAATTTCAAGCAATGGTAGGTAGAATGCTTTAAAGAAATAATATAAAAATAATAAATTTTAAGTTTAGATCTAGGAGAGCTTATCAGAATGAATAGCAAGCATGGACACATAGCCCACAGAGATAACTAACCAAGCTTGGACACACAGTCCATGATGGTAAGTAACCAATCAAGCGCTACTGAAAGCCACGAAACAAGCATGGCAGGAGCCACAAATCAAGTGTAGGCACGAAGCCCATGAAAACAAGTGTGAGTACAATGCTCATGAATAACCGTCCCTCTGTTCCATATGCGTTGCCCGCACATGGGACTAGCATCTCCCACAAGCGTTCTGCTAGCTAGGTGTACTATGGCGGCGCGCCAAGAGCTAACGAAACTGCTGTCAGCATCTAGCATTCTAAACTCAGTCTCCCTCATTAAAATAAAGTGTGTATGGAGAAAGAAAATAGTTTCAAAATTCTCACTTTCAAATATTTTAACTATTATTTTCCATTGCCCAAAATTATCATCATTTCCTTCATGCACAAATCATTGCAATAAAATTTTTATATCGTGGTATTAAATAATTAAACAGCTTATGAGAAATAATACTATTAATATAAAATAGGATTAACAAGAATATGTAAACAATTTATAAAGCAATAATAATAATATTTAAATAAAAATGTTTTTTATAAACTTTATTAAATATATTCGGAATGCCACCCACTCGCGCGAGAGTTTTTTCAAAATTTTAAAGCTCATTCACTTCAACTTCTCACCTTAATTATAATGGTGGCATTAACTTCCTAGCAAGCAAATCACAACCTAAAATCAATTATTTATTATTTCCTTAACATAACTAAGATGATATTAACACCCTAATTTCTAACAAATAACAAGTTCTTTTTACCTCAAATAAATTCTCTTTACACTCTTAATTTCACTTGTCAAGAATTCTCTTAACTCATTATTAGGATATGACTTGATCCCAAATACTCAATTAAACATATACAACCAATAATTTTCTTATCAAATTAGTAACTTAATCATAATCTAGCAAGAGCAAGAGAAACCTTTCCATTATTTATGCCTCTTAATGTTAACGAAGCACCATAACCTAATATTAAATTTAATATCAACTACTTTAGGTTCCGTAAGGTTCTAACCACTATTTTAAATCTATGACTAGTGGATGATCATTACATGTATAGATTTTCGAGTACTCCATAATTCTTCCACACCCTCATATATTAATTATTTCATAGTCTAATCTCCTTTGCAAATTTAAGTTAAATTCATAGATTAATAACATCTAAGCGAATTATAACTTTCCATAAAATAATGAAATGTTAAAATATCAAAAGGAAGCTCAATATCTTCTATAAACATTTTAACAAATATCGCA
>NW_026555342.1:29936294-29979884 GCF_029017545.1 Prosopis cineraria | reverse complement strand
AAAGTTTTGAAAAGTAAGTCTCCATCTATTTTTAATTTATCATCTACAACTAAAATTCCTCCCTCTTCATCCTTTATACACCTTACCTGTTCTAGATCTCTTGATTTCTTTCCCTACTCTTAACAATCTTATAAATGTTTTGTTTTCCTTCCTTTTTCTCAAAACTCTTATAAAATTCTTCAAAAACTTTAGAACGAGCTTCACTCACAACTCTGTTAGTTTCCTTCTTAGCCATATGGTACCTTTCCTAATTTTCCTCATTGTTACACAAATGTATGGCTTTAAAACAGTTCTTCTTATGTTTGATTTTGACCTGTACACTATTATTCCACCACCAAGACTCTTTATCTCTTAGACCAAAACCTTTTGATTCTCCCAAAACTACTTTTGTAACCTCTCTTATCTTTTTAGCCATATCCTCCCACAAGATATTAGCACTTCCTTGAGATTTCCAAATTCCTTTCTAAAAGATTCCACTTGAAATTATCCTGCTTCTCACCTTTTAATTGCCACCACCTAATCCTTGGTTCTACTACTTGTTGACATTTTTGAGTTTTACTCATAATACATGCATCAAGGACAAGGACCCTATGTTGTATTGTTACAGCATCCCCAGGAATCACTTTGCAATTTTCACAGAGTCTTCTATCTATTTTCCTAACCAAAAGAAAATCAATTTGTGACCTTGAGGCTCCGCTTTTGTAAGTGATGAGATGCTCATCTCTCTTCTTGAAACAAGTATTGGCAATTTTAAAATCATACGCCAATGAAAAATCAAGAAGAGTTTGTCCTTCATTGTTTAGCTCTCCAAAACCAAAACCACCATACACTCTCACATACTGGCCAGCCTCCCTCCCGACATGCCTATTAAAGTCTCCTCTAATAAAAAAAATTTCACTCTGTGGTATGTATTGAATCAACCCCTCCAAGTCCTCCAAAAATAATTCCTTAAGACTGGCTTTTGTCCTAACTTGAGGTGCATAAGCGCTAACAATATTACAGTCTCACATCTAACTATCGTTTTTAAGGAAATAATTCTATTTCTAATTTTGCTAACTTCTACAACGTTCTTCTTCCCTTCCTTATCAATAATGATGCCTATTCCATTGTGTGCGCTTACTTTTCTTGTATACCAAAGTTTGAAACATTGAATATCCTTAGCTTCTTCTCTATGTCATTTTGTTTCTTGCAAGCATAGGATATTGATTTTCCTTTGAATCATAACCCCCATAACCTCTATAAATTTACAATTCAATGTCCCAACATTTCAAGTACCAAATCTAATCTTGCTCTCATGGACTAACTTCTTTAGCTGTGTAAATCTAGAATGACGTGATAGCCCTTGCTCATTTAACACTACATCCGAGCACCGATGTAGTGGTTCTAACTCACTTATCACTGTACTCGAGCCATGCAGTGTGTTACTTACGGGAAATGACCTAGCATTAGCATTATAACATCTATTGTAATCCATATTCATGATAGATTTAACAAAGTTTTACATTAGCTGTTGATGGCCTAACACAACCCTCCTCCTTTACCCGAGCTTGGGACCAGCTATAAACATAGGCAGAGTTGGATTTAGTAATTATCATTAAGGAAAAATAAAGTTCTTATCTAAATTGGTTTAAGAAAAAATAAAGAAATGAAAATGGAGAGAAAAGAAGTTTACACTTCCCTCCAAGTCCAAATCACATTATAAATGTGGTAATTTATATCTTTCATGCAAGGACTAAGTTTAAATTCTTTATATATATATATATATATCTAATTTTAAATTTTATTATTTTTATTTTTTGCAAGTAATATACATAAGAAAAAAAATAATGTTTGACCGCAAACTTTTTTAAAAGAAATATTATTTAATAATAAATAATAAAATTAAATATAATTTGAATAGTTAAAATTACAAGGGAAAATTATGTATAGGTTCCCTAGAGTAGACTAATTTTACAAAAGTCACATAAAATTCAAAAACCACAATAGGTCCCATGGAACTTGAGTGTAATTTAAAATTAGGCTGCAAAGACAATAATACCCTTATTAAACATACATTACATCCATCAAATAATTAATTTATAACTACTTTATCAGCAATTTACAACTATACTTTTAACTTTTTACAATTGTAACTTCACATATCTAATAGTTAAAAAATCATGAGTTACTAACAAAGTTTAACATTAATTTTCACCCAAAAAAATTTAAACATTAATTATTTACAACTACTTCATTACTAATTTACAATTATAACTTCAGTTTTTTATAACTGTAATTTCACATATTCAATAGTTAAACTGATCAGTTTAATTATTGGATATGTGAAGTTATAGTTGTAAAATGTTGAAGTTATAGTTGTAAATTATTTGACTGATCTAATGCATATATGTTTAATAGGGGACATTATTGTCTTTTATCCTAATTTCAAATTACACTCAAGTCCCAAAGGATCTAATTTTAGTTTCTAAACTTTGTGAGACTTATTTGTAAATAAGTCTACTCCATAGGACATGTAATTTTTGCAAATTACAATTGAATGTTACAGGTCCATGTATTACAAGGTTTACTCATTTAGAGAAAAACCTTTCAAAATATTTTCAATGATAGAATAGACTATTATCCCCACGCTAGCTGTTGTCTAAATGCATTGTGGTAAAGAAAGAAATATCCTATTACTTCAGCTTCATGTAGATACATGATTTATTGGAAAAAATTGATAAAAAAAATTTAAAACTGACAGCTGATAAAAAATGCATGAAAATACCAAAAGAAAAAAAATAGAATATAAAATAGTCAAGACAAACCTAGATCCTTCCACATGAACCTTATGGAAATATATCATGCTAACCAAATAGATCAATTTAGAGAAAAAAACAAATATAGGTATAAAAAATAATCCAAAACATACCTGACAAAGTGTTATAAGACAAATGTAATAACTCAAGTGAAGATAAGTTGAAAATTGTTTGGGGAATGATTCCTGAAAGTTTGTTTCTTGAAAGTTGTAAAATTTTCAATCGCTCAAGTCTTCCTACCTCAATGGGAATGGTTCCATCAATTAAATTAGAATTCCAATCTTATGCCTCCAACCTTGATAGGTTGAATAGAGATAGCAGAATAAATCCATCAAAGCTATTATTTTGAATATTTAAGTGCTCAAGTGTAGATAAATCTCCTATCAATGTTGGAACTTGTCCATGAAAGTCATTGTAGCTCAAGTTCAATAGTTTCAATCTATGCAATCTAACTAATTCTCTTGGTATTTGAACATAAAAATTGTTGCTACTAAGATCAAGTTCAACAAGAAATGAGAGATTTCCTAGATGTAGAGGTATGGTGCCTGTAATGACCTTAAAATTTCAAATATATATATATATATTCTCTCAATTTATATTTCATTTAAATTAGTTTTATGACAAATGAAAAGTGGTGATTTAGTAAAACTTATACTAATAGTTTATTTGAAAATCCAGAGTTTGAATTCTTTTGAGTAATGGGTTAAATTTTTTTAGTTTAAAATTTTGGAAAAAATTACAAGAAGTGCCCGTTTCTTATGTTATTAGAGGAAGTATTGTGTCCTCTCTTGTAATTTTCACAATTTTTTAATACTCAGATTTTTATTCCTCTCCCCTCTCGGTCAGACGCACGTATAAGAATGAGAAATTTCGAGATCCTTCAACTCAAGCTTTGCCAATGCCAGCTCCCTCTATTCCTCTTTGATTTTTCAGGTGAGTTCTCATTGTTTTGCCTCCAGCCAAGTCTTCCCTATTTTTTCTCTTCTTTTCTTCTCTTTTTCGGTGGTGCACACGCATTCTGGATCGAAGGAAGAGAGTTGGAGATTTTTCTCGGTTCCAGTAGCTTTGAGCCTTTAATCTAGCCATCTCTGTCCTCCACCCTCGTCCCTGTTGCTCGTCTAGTTGCCAGCAACCTTGAGAACATTGGAATCCTCACTGTGGGTAGTGCACAGTGCTACATCTAGCTCTCCCATGTTCTGTATCATTTTTCTTTCTTTAGCATCTGTGTAAATATGTGTAAATGATCTAGCTCTCCTCTCCTTTCATCTTTATTTTTTGTCTGCCACTAGTGACCATAGAAAACTTAGAATTTGTCTTCTTCGATTGTGCTGTGCTGTGGTTTTATTGGGCTCCCTCTCCCATGTACATCTCATGAAAATTCTCTTTTTCCTTGCTACGTTGTGTGTGTGATTAAGGTTAGAAGTATTGAACTCTTCTTCCTAATGGTACTAAGTGCATGAGTGTGTGATTTATTGGTCAAAATTGTAAACTTTTCTCCCTTGTGCTGTTGCTGTCGTGGTTGAACAGGTAGGGGGATGCTAAATTAAGATGAAAAAAAATTGAATTAAGAGTAGGATGAGGATATGTATGGGATTGAGCTTTTAAGTTAAAATGATTTTCTTTTAAATGGGTTGATGTTGAAGAAATGGTTGGAATGAGATTTGGATAAAGAACCAAAATTTAGGAGTTAAATGTTAGTGCTTATAAAATGTTTGATGAAATGTTTATTAGAGAGAGTTGCTTGAGTTTGTATTTGTCAAAACTCATTAAATCTCTATGGAGACATAACTGACTTGGATGCTAGTTTTTTGTGAATTAAGCTTGGTATTGTGTAGAAATTGGTTTGTGTAAGCTATTTGTAAACTATTTGAATTCTTGGGAATGGTATGGTTAGCAATAAATTGTGGACAAGAGATTGAATATTAGAAAGTATTAATCGAGTGATTAGAAATAATGTATCTAAGACGTTGGATGCAAAGCTTGAGAGAGAATTATATCTCAAGTAAATAAATTGGCATGGTTAAAGTGACATGGAGAAAATTGGTGATATAAGTGATGACAATGGGACAAAAATTTAAGATATGAATTTCAGTTTTGGAATTTTAAATAGTGGAAGTTAATTGGGATTGTGTTAGAAGTAAAAGGAAACCTTTGTAGTTTATAGAAGGTGTAATAAAGTCTTATATATTATATATTATAGGATGTTTGGAAGGAGGGAAGCTCAAATAGAGTCATAAGAAATGAGTTTGGAGCCTTAAGGATACTACAGGTAAGTGGATAACATCCCAATCAATTTATTTATATTTGAAGATTTTCTTGCATCAACTATTATTTTCAATAATTTACAATCATTAATATATGCCACTCTAGCATTGATTAATGTTGTTAATTAAATTTCTTTATCTCTTGAAGTTATCATGATTTATACTTATAAGATTAGCAGAAACGCTTCTATAAATTCTAGTACTCTTTTACTCAACAAAGACAATCATGGAAATGGGTGAAGAAGTTTATGGAATGTTAGTTGTGAATTTTCATATTTTAAAGGATTGATATTTTAAAGAGTTCATGCGAGTATGATACTGAGAAGAGAAAAGTTTATTTTGAAAGTGATGATTTTCTCGCATGTTTGAAAATGAATTTTAAGGAGACTTTATACAGAACACTGGTTGCTAATGGCAGTTCTGTTAGCCCTTGGCACGCCATGGTACACCTAGCTAGCAGTGTGTGTATAGGAGGTGCTAGCCTTGTGCGATGACCAACGCACGTGGAACGGAGGGATAGTTATTCGTGAGCATCATACTCACGTTTGTTTCGTGACTTTGGTTGCGTTTGGTTATGTACCCTTGTGGACTGTGTGTCCACGTTTGTTTCGTGGCTTCGACTGCGTTTGGTTATGTACCCTTGTGGACTGTGTGTCCACGTTTGTTTCGTGGCTTCGGCTGTGTTTGGTTACGTACCATCATGAATTGTGTGTCCACGTTTGTTTCGTGGCTTCGGCTGTGTTTAGTTACATACCCTCGTGAACTGTGTGTCCATGTTTGTTTTTGTGACGAGAGCTACATTTAGTTATTTACTCTCGTAGACTGTGTGTCCACGTTTGTTAATTATTCTGATAAGTCCCTATTATATGAATTTGATTATTTGGTAATTTTACATCCTATTGGTTTTAAATAGTAAATTATTTATAATTATTGATTTTGTTTATTTGCTAACTTGCAATCAAGGGATGATAATATTTATTATGAGATTTTAACGGTTCGAGATTTTATTTAAAATTTTATAGAATCATTTTAATTCAAAGTTTATTAAATTTTTATAAAGATCATTGCCTCTTTAACTTATATAATTGTTTAATTTTTTATATTCAATTATTTATTGTTGGGACGTTATTCAATGAAAAATTATTTCGTTCTCAGATACCCTAGTTGACGCCAATTCCCCTATTGATCCATGAGAACTCATAGATGTGTTGGATAAAAAACTGATCAAAATTTTCCTTTTTATGTAACTACTAATGCTTATGTATTTTATTTTGGAGAGATCTGGTTAGGTGCTCCACATATGCTACATCCAGGGCTTCTATTTTGGTATATATGTTGTCTGTTCATTGGAAGAGCTAAGCTCTTAATTGACATGGTATCTTGTGAATATTTTTGCATTGTAGAGTTTTGGATGATCCTATTTACAAGCGAGGTTTTGTTGATATTTTTACAAAAAAAATTTAAAACTTTATTTTAATGACCAATATAAAAAAAAAGGTTAAAATTTCAATATAAATTTGATTACATTTTAGAAATGAAACGAGTTTAAGGTTAGAGGCTTGTGGAAATGTGTTATATGGTTCACATCCTGTGCCGATTACTCTCTATTTTTGGGGCGTAACAGTGCCTATAAGATCCATGCCACCAAGATTCAAGGAATGAACCCTTCCATGAGTATTGCAGGTAACACCAACCCAATTGCATGGAGAAGAGGAGAGAGACCAAGTAGATAAGGAATCATATGGATATGAAGTAATAAAAGATTTAAGGCCAAGAAGTGCAAATTTATCATTAGTGATGTTTGTATCAATCCAAGCTAAGGAGGATATGAAGCAAATGAGAAGATCAAGAAAACAAAGGAAGGAGAATTTCCCGTGTTTAGCATATCAGACTTGTCGAAATTGCAAGTTGTGTATCTAGGAAAACACACATCATTTTATACTTCTCCAATTCGAAAGCAAGTCAAGGCATGCAAACACTAACAACAAATGGAAAATTAAAAGAACATCTCTCATGGTAAGATTAATAAATTCAACTAAAATATTAATTATAGTTAACTTGTTTGATAAATAATATCTGTTTTTTATTTTTAATTTCAAGATATTGTTTTAACCTTCGCTCATTTAATTTTACCACATGGATATCACAGCTATTCAGAGTCTTCAATTGATGAATATGTAATTCGCCGTGCTATTTCAACGTTTTTTTTTTTAATGGAACCCAAGTAATTTTTTTTTTTTAATAAAAAGGCATGCATTGAATGGGTTCCATCCTAATCAATCAATCAAAATAATGATAACAAAAATATAAGGAGAGAGGGACGAAAAATATTTGCAGCCCAAGACAAATCTGAATACATTTTCCTATAGGAATCTCATAGTTTGTAGAATTTTTATTTTATTGACTTGCGTTTGTTTCAAATTAATTTTAATTCTCTACTTGCCTTGTATTTATAGCTTATTTATTTTAATAAATATACAATAAAATACATAAATTGTATAAAAAGGTTATTTGCAAACAACACATGCAAAGATTAATTAAAGTGCATATTTTCCTCCTCAAACAAAAAGGCCGACGCAAGTATATACAATAAGCAATAAAATAATGAATACTGTATGATCTGTGGGAGATTTATTCATAGACTTTGTTCAATACTGACTTTTACTCATTAACCATAATTATCATCATTTAGTGAAACCACTCACTGATTTACAAGTTTAATTACATCAACTTTATCACCTCCAATATAATGACCTAAAGTCTAAGACTAGCAAAATTATGAAATTTTAAACAATGGCTATCAAACCAAAATAATTACCGTTAAAGACAAAAGTTAATCTAAAAAAATCTTAAATTAATTAATTACTATGAAAAGCTTAGAAAATTGATTGCCAACAACAAGTCCGATAACTAATTTTAATTATTAAATTCTTTTTTTTTCTATTTGAAAAAGGATACATCCACTCGCTTCCATGGTTTGATATAATTTTCTCAAAAGTGTCAGCACATGACGTGCTAGACTTGTTGAAAGTCTTCATAATTTGATTAGATATATCACATCAATGATCCTTTTGTAGGTACATATAGTGCTTGACTTGCGAGCAGACCTCAAAATCATAGTACTCCATTTGACAGGAAATAGCTCATAAATATCTCTTGATGTATAATTAGTGTATTTATTAATTTTAATTTTTAATCGTCATTCAATATAACATGTTCACAATTCGAAATCTAATTTTGGTTCAAAGCCAAATATTGGTCATGATAACAATCCATTCACTTTCACTACTATTTTTTTTTTGTTATTAATAGGTATTTTTTCATTAAAGACAATTTTAATTAAGATACTGTAAGATTTTCACTTGTATCTATTATAATTAACCCCTGGCAAATTCAATCCATTCAGTTATATGTGGTCTGACAAAGTTGCGTACAAAGTAAAATGGCTATGGTGAAAGGAACGAAAACAAAAGAAAAAAAGAAAAGAAAAAAGAAAGAGAAAGGAAATCAAGTCATCAATGTGGTCATATACATATTTCACAATCCAACAGTAATTGAGGGAGGGAATGTGTCATCATTATCGCGTTGAAAAATCAAACATAAAAAAAAAAAGTGACAATAAAGATATTTATCACTTAAAATGAAAATTTATTATTAAAATTTAGAGATAATTAAATCGTTAATTACTCAAAAAAAAAAAATCACAACCAACGTAACATAAAAAGTTGCATTGTATTTTCCTTGATTTAACTCATCATGGGAATATGGTGTGGCCGATAAGAAAACATTTAATAAGAACACAAATAACTATAGCTAATTATCCTGGACGGAAATTATTCTGTAGCTAATTTTCTTTAAAAAAATTAATTGTTTTGTTGATAATGAACTGTAGAAAGAAGAATGATATATACCAAAGCGCATGCGCATGTACAAGTTAAAAATGAAGCACCATATGTTACAATAAATATCACATTAAGAAGCAATGCCGTAATTGATATTTTCTTTTGGAAAAAAAATAAAAGGAAAGATGAGCTTACTTGTTAAGTATAAAAGCAGAAAATTGTATACTAATTTTAATTTTAAAGTAACACTCACTTAAAATCTCTCTACGAAATAGAAATTCGGTAGGTGACCATAAATTCCACATTACATTATTTAATTTGATGGTATGAAAATGTTGTCTAGAAAAATTGAAAAAACTATTAATTGTTTTTCTTGAGAATGAAGTGCAGAAAGGAGAATGATATATACCGAAGCACATGCTCATGATCTATACATGCTCTTTGAGCCTAGAGGCACTCTCCACCCTTAGTGAGCCTCCAAAATTCAACCTATCTAAACTTTTCTCTGATATCATTAAAAAAAATGATGATGAACCATATTTTATAATAAACATCAAATTAAGGAAGCAATGTCGTAATTGATATTTTCTTTAGAAAAAAGAATTAAAAGGAAAGATGAGCATACTTGTTGAGTCAAAAATCAGAAAATTGCATAATAATCTTAATTTCAAATTTAAAGTAACACTCACTTAATCCCTCTACAAAAGAGAAATTCAGTAGGAGACCATAAATTCCACATTACGTTATTTGATTTGATGGTATGAAAATGTTGCGTTGAAAAAATAAAAAGAAAAAAGAAATATATAATAATCTAAATCCTAGAAAATTCATCCATTAATAGATTCCAAGAATATATTCTTCAAAGAATTTAAGGAATTTATTGAACTTATAAATTTATTAATAAAATTTAGAAATTTCTAATAAGTCATATAATAATACCAACCTTATTAATCTTAACATAACTGTGTTGTCTGTACCAATGGAACTCAAAACCGAGTTTCAAGCGTTTCAGTTTCAAAATTAAATGGTCAGTCAACGAGGGACCCCATTTTAATTATCATTTCAATATAATATTTTAATTTGCGGTCAGTCAAAAAGACATTTGTAATTTTATAAGTTGTTTCGTATGAAATGGAGTGTGACTTTGAGGTCTACTCAAGTCAGGTACATCTTATATCTATAAATAAAGGTTAATATACCAATGCAACCAATTAAAAAAGTTGACGTAAAGAAAGGAAAAACAATCAATTTGATAAGAAACAACTTCTTATGAATGATACAAGAAACAGAGCAACTTCATTTACTTATGTGTGAAAATTTTATAGTGGTAGTAGTTGATGACTTTTTGAAATCCTTGAAATTAGACAAGCAAGGATCATTAGATTTGATTTTGAAAATTGTATCATTGGGTTTAGGTAGACTTAAGTCATGATGTGACATAGGTGTACTATGACTCATAAGAAAAACTTTTATTAAGGACACAAATCAATGAGAAAAAATGAATATTGACCCCTTAAAAAAAGTTGATATAAACAACAAGAAAGAAAATTGTGTTCTATAATTTCTTATGTTATCACAAGATGACTGATTGCATTTTGATTATCATTGCAATATTTTTATTTGTGGTTGTTAAAAATGAAAATTGTGTTTTTATCACAAGTGAAGTATGCCATATACTTATAAATAAAATTTGATGTATATAATACATATAATACAATGGATTGACTATAAAATATTTCATTTGCGTCAATATTATTATTTAAAGAATGTGCTGTGAAAAATTAATTTTTTTCTGGGGTCATCATATCCAGCCTTATAAAGTCTTTCATAATTGACTTGTTAGACTTGTGCGTGTTAAAAAGGGAAAAATTACAATTAAGATTTTTTGCTAGAGACAATTCAAATAATTGGTCATCACAAATATATTTGCTAGTCACAGAAATAGTGTAGATGTTAAATAATAATTACATATAATCAAAATTCTGTTCTAGGTCATAGTGCCGGTCACTTTTTAAAGTCCTCCAAATGGACTTATGATTCACGTCTAGGGGGGGAAAATGTAAACACTGTTAATTTTTTATTAGACATAATCCAGCTTTTGGAAGTCTTCCATCATCACCAACATATAATCCAGCTTTTTAAGTCTTCCACACTCTTGACTTGGTGTTGTCATGTCTATCTTTAACAACCTACTTACACATATAATTATATAATAATTTGCAGGAAAATTACATCCAACAACCATATTTTTCTTTAAAAAAAAAAAAGGATCCACAACCACACGTTATCAATAACTTTTTTATGGGTGGAAAATGAGAGGGTTCAGTTAAAAACAAAAAAAAAACAAAAAAAGCTTTCTCGATTCTTGTAGAAATCCTTGCAGATGTGCTCTTACATTGTTCTTTTGAGGTCATTTTCTGTAATTTTGAAGTTAATTAATAGTCAAAGTTAACTTTTTCAATGGAAGGATGCTCAATGCACCATTTTTATATGTTGAAGAAGAAAATTGCACCACATGAAAATTTGGGATATTAGATGTTTCTGAGTTAACAATTGAGGGGCAAAAATGCCTTTAATCCCGCATTTTTTTCCACACATCTTTTATTGGTCTTATTCTACAACTTCCATGTGAGGAGTTAATCCTAAAGTGCCATTTCTTCTTTTTCTTAAAAAACCAAAGTTCGACATGGTTATTTTTCTCATGCCGATGATTTCAAAGTTTCAACATTACAGCTCAATCATTTATATAGTATGTGCAAAATGCTTTTTACTGTAGATTGGAGTTTAAAAATATATTTAAAAAACTGTTTTTACTAGTTTTAAAAACGTATTTACTTTTAATAAAAAGGACTCGTCATCCATTCTCGAAAGTGCAAGCATATGTTGTTCATGACCCACTTCTCTCTTCTTCTTTTCTTGGCATTTTATATATATTAAAAATTTTTACATTTTATTTTTGTTCTGAAATTGAACTCCTTAAAATCGTTTCTCCTTTATATTTTCTCATATTATAACTGAGAGTTAATAATGCACTGTTATAAAATCTAGTTATTTTATGAAGCTATCCTAAAATTTTATAAACCTTTTATTCATATAATATCTTTAATATATTAAAATTAGATAATAGTTGTTCTCTACTTTATTTCCTCTCTTAAGAAAGAATTTAATGATTACATTTCATTACTAAGAAACAAATAAAAATTTAATAAATAATTTTTATTAAAATAAAAGGAACAAATATTTAATTTTCATATTATTTGGTATCATTCGTTTTTAAAATAAGCAGTATATATTTAAAAATATTGAAAGTATAAACATATAAAATCTATTCCCTTAACTAATATAGAAATTTCCGAGAAGGATTTGGGGATCAAAACAAGTTTTTATGTCCTACTATGCTTTCGGTTCTGAATCCCAATAAGATGAAGCTATTAAATTTCTAAAAACTCACTCCCACACAAATATAACTCTAACTATTCATTTCTTATCATTAAATCTTGATCAGAGATTTGGAACGCTCGAAATGATGAAAAATTACTCAAATATTATTTCTATCTAAAATATATTATCCATTCAAATAAATACTGATTTTTTAAAATATAACAGGAGAAATAAACTTTTGATTCCTATAGTTTTATTAAATTTTGGAATAAATTTCCATGCACTTAGTATACTTTTTAAAGGAGTCTGTAGCATGAATCCATGCTCATGCCAAAAGTGGCAGTAGGGGATGATAAAGCCATCATGCCAAAGTCCGAGAGCAAGGCACTGCCCAATAACAAGACACGGCCCAGACTTGCTGCACCATCAAGCCCAAGGCTTAATTCTTTATGGAATTGTGCAGAATGTCTGACCTGGCAGTTTGTTGTAAGGGAGAATTACGTTGAAATTCCACACCAAAAATTAATTGCTGCGGTTTGTTAACAACTGACATAAGGCCTTTTGCAACACATTTTGTTCTAAATAGCCTTATATTAATTATTAAC
Organism: Prosopis cineraria; assembly: GCF_029017545.1. Lineage (NCBI taxonomy): Eukaryota > Viridiplantae > Streptophyta > Magnoliopsida > Fabales > Fabaceae > Prosopis > Prosopis cineraria. The sequence continues at coordinate 29,966,997 of NW_026555342.1, read as the reverse complement.
GGACCTCACAGTCATTAATTTTTTTGTATAGAAACTATATGTAATTTTCCCTTGTTGTAACCATGTGTACATATGATTAATTCATTCTTCGTGCTCCTCGTGTTGAGTGAACCTCATTTCACAGAAAACCTTGTTTGTGCATGGAGGGACCTATGTTTTGTTTACTTCCCAAATTTTCTTCTTTCTTTTGTATTAATTTACGTTGTTGTAACAATTGAAATATAAAAATATGGGTTAGATCTAGCAGAAAGAATTAATTCTTCTCATAATGTGAAACATGGAGAATCAATGTTTGAATCCCTATTGGAAGAAGTACCCAAGTTTGGTATCCGACTATACCTCAAAAAAAATTATCTTTAATAGGAGGATATTTATGAATAATAAAAAAAATGTAGCTTGTTGATATATATATATACATACATACTTACATATATATATATATATATATAAACACATATTTAATTTGGATGCTCATCAGGGTGATGAAATATGGACCATCCTGATTTACATATTTAATTTTATTTTAAAAAATTATATAAATAAACCCTCATCAATTTGGACAAATTTAATTTCAAAGGTCCAATTTAATATTAAAAGTTTTGATAATTTTTATAAATTAACTACCCATTGTTATTTTGGACAATCTAGATTTAAAATTTCTTACTAATTTTTTTTAAAAAAATATTTTTAAAAAGTTTGCCACAGGAAATTATTTTTATTTTTTATATTTTATTTATCAAAATAAAAATGATAAAAAATTTAATATTACATCTAGATTGTCCAAAGTATACATAAATAGTCAATTTATAAATATTATAAAAAATTTAATATTAAAATGAACCATCCAAATTAAATATGTACTGTCCAAATTAATTATGAAAATATTTATTTTAAAATTTTATAAAATTTTATTTACTAAATATAAATTAAAAATCTAAACTATCCAAATTAAATCTAGATGGTCCAGATTTTTTTGTTTAATTCAAGAAATGTTGGGTACCGAAGACGGACCCGTGTAAACATCTGCAAGCAATACCATTCCAAAATTTTCATTCCACGTCATTGAAAGTATGGGAAGGCATTACTAACCCATATAATAAAAACCAGCTAGTAAACGGGTTGTCTTCTACGCACCTTTGCAACAATTAGCGTTTGAATGTTGTTTAAAAGTTAAAAGTTTAACCTATTTCCTCATAACATATAAATAATAATAAGAAAATTTCTCTCAACATGACATTATTATTTAATTGTTAATAGACAAAACAAATGATCCTATAAAATTGCTTGGTTTAGTTTTACCCAAAAAAAATTGCTTGGCTTAGCTTTGTTTTCCATTCTAAAAAACAAAGATGAACAGGGTATTGTTTAACATCATGGTGGAAAAATCTTATGATGGAAATTTTGTGACAAAATGAAAATCTATTGCTAGTTACATAAATTATTGAAGTGCGATCAAGGATGTTGTCACGTCTCGATCAAATTTTATAAATTTAAATCCATTACTAATTTTTATCACTAAATATTTATATTAGTGGTAGATTAGTGATGGATATTTTTAATTAAAAAATTATAAAATATGCTTAAATATTTTACAAAAATAAAAATGTATAATATACAGAGACAGATTCACATGAAAAAATCTTCAGAATTAAAAAATTAAATACCTACATAAATATTTTTCTCTCTTATTATAAGTAAAATATATAATATAAATTTATCTCTAAAAAATAAAAAAATTCTTTTATTATGTAAATTTAAATATAAAATAAAATTTTTAACATATGAAAAATATTTTAATCATAACACAACATAAATTTATATACACAAATATTTATTTTTTGCAACATATATTAATTTTTATTAAATATATTTATTAACTAATAATATGTAATGACCCAAAAATTTAAGTTCAATTAAAATTCATAACAAGATAACTGAAGTGTCTTTGTATTAATTTTAGAGTAAACTTCACAAGAGTCAATTTGTAGCTCGGTAGATATTGCTATGAGTAATATTTATCAATCTTGAGCTTGAAACTTCTACCTGCACAAAAAGGGATTTTAATTTCTTTCATAGCTTCATGAAATTATCAAATTACCCTCATTGAAGATGAAAATATTATTATTTTCTGATGCCAGATATTTCCTTCCCATTTCTTTCTTCTTGCAGGCATCTGGAAAAAAAAAAGTTAGGGGAGGCAGAGCAAGATTGATCCCCAAAAAAATTTGAAACCCTTCCTTCCTCTCTTACCTTTGTCTTCATCTTCCCTCCCCCACTGTCTAGTTTGTCGCTGGCGAGTGTGCAGGGAGCGGCTTAGCTCGCTGGCATTGCAGATTTTTATTTTGGGCACGGAGATTCGTCTCCCTCTTTCCTGTTTGATGAGGCTGCTCTGAGTGTTCATGAGGTCTGAGCTTCGATTCCCTTTCCTTCTTAATGCCAGATTCTCCTTCTCCTCTTTGGACTTGTCATTGCTAGTTTGATTAGAGGGGGGCTGCTGGTTCTTTCTTCCCTCTTCAGTTGCGTCAGCAGCGCTGAAATCCTCCTCTCCCTTCTTTGTTGATATCATTCGTGGCGGGAGTGTGGAGCTCATTCTCCTTTCTTCTTCCCTGGTTATCTTGTGTGGTATATATATAAGCTTTCTTTTCTTACTTGTCTAGCTGAGTGGGTGTTGTTTTGGTTGAATTTTATTGAGCTTAAATTTGACTATTGATAGATGTTGAGTTTGAAAAGTAAGATAAATCTAATTATTGGTATATGGAAATTATTTAGCAAGATTTGAAGGTTAGGAATGAGTGAATGGTTGTAAATTGATGCACTTAAGGTATTCGATAAAATGGGTAATAAAAGAATTTTTGGTTCAAAAGAGTGATTAAGTGTGGGGTGTATGCGCGCGCGCACGCTAATGTTGTAGATTGGTGTTCCAAACAACATGAATTGATTGATAACCAGGATATCTTATTGTCATTAAAATGGCTGTTGATGCTAGTCATTCCCATCAGTTTGTAAGCAAAGTTCATTGTCTTAATAGTGCTGATAAGAAAATCTAAGATTTATAGTATTAAGTCATTTACAAATTCCTATCACACAAGATGCATTGGCAAGTGCAAGTGCATATTAGATTATGAGTTACTTCTTGTTAGATCTAGAACTAGCTAAGTATACAAATCTCATTCCCATCATCGATGATAATAGTAGGATCAAGGGATTACTTGAATAGTATAATGAAAGATACAAGATGTTATTTTGTTTTCAATTTTTTCAAGGAAGTTCATTTAAAAAGTCCTTTCTAGATATGGTTGGATGTATTTTTGGCCAACTTAAAATGATGTAACTTTTGAAAAGTGGATTTGAAAAGTGATATATTATTTGACCATACTTCCCTAATTTTAATCTCTTATTCTCTTATTTAAAATAGTTAATTCATTAAAAATATAATTCTTATTTAAATAATAATAATTAGATATCAAGTTTTTAACATTATAAATTAAATAATTAATCATGTTAATTTTTAGCATTAGTGTATAATAAAAATTACAAATATCTATCACATTTTTTAAAATTACAAATTTAAAAAGTACAAATAATTAGATATCAAGTTTTTAGCATTATAGATCTAATTTTATGTTATTTAAAATCTTTATCACACTTTTTAAATATTTCAAATATATCACATGTGTATAATAAAAATTACAAATTATCATAAATCAATATCCTTTTTGGTAATTGTACAGTCATAATCGTATTTTAGTATTATAATTTAAACAACTTTTAGTTTACCAAATTGACTTGTAAAAAAATGTACCCAAATACAAATTTTTTTATAATAACTGACTTTCACTAAATTAATTTTTGCTAAATAAACTTTCAACAAGTAGACTTTTGACAAACTGAAAATCAAACACACACCTAAACCTATGTAATATAATATGTTCTCATCTCACTTGATAAATCAAGCAACTCTTTATGCCTTTAACACTTTGATTTAAGTTTAATTAGTTATATGTATTAGAGAAGAGTTGGCAAGACAAGTTAAAATATAATCAAATAGTTGGATGGGATTTGAGGACAAAATAGCTTAGATTTACGGTTTGAACACTAATGCCTAGGAGGTGTTTGGTAAAATATCTATTAGAAGAAATTTTGAATTATAGTAGTAAGAAAATATGTGTGACTCAAATCTTGAAGGGATGACTGAAAAAAATTATTTAATTACTCAAAAATAATACAATTTAAGTGGGTTTTCCTCTAACAACAAGATATGTTTTCGAAAATATAAACAAAGGACATAAAGAAGAATAAGAAAAATGTAGGGTTCTCAATGATTAATTTAGGAAACATGTTCTTACAAAGTCAAATCCAAACTGTATATAATTACTCGAAGAAAATTAATGGACTTTGGGGTATTAGTATTCAAACCCATAATGTTTAAAAGAGAAAAGAAAAGACATGAAGAAATCCAAATGTCATATAATCAAGAAAAATTTCAAATACTTTGTATATTATAAAAGCACATGGAATCACTCCAATTTACAAGATTACTTATTCCAAAAAGAAATCTAAGGGCTAAAGAAATAAAGTTAAAATTTGATTTAACTATTATTCAACTAGTAGAGTCCCTAATATTTCTTGAAAAGAAGCCTTGATTTTTTTTCAACGATACGACAACATTAGTCATAGTAAGTCACGCCTCATGTAAATCAATGCAACAATTTAATGCTAACTCAAAAATTGATGATATATGTGGTAATTATTATTAGTATTTTGATTTTCTTTGTGCGCAAATTGGCATCTATAATGTTGATGACTGAATGTGGTGTTGATTTTCTCACCCAATCTTTCAAACTTAATGCTTGAACAAACGTCTTATCTGACGTCCTCTTCCTTGTAAAGATTTCCATTAGCAAAATGCCATAACTATACACGTCTCCTTTGATAAAAACAACTCCTTTTGATCCAAACTCTATTGTACCAATTTGAACAACTAGTATAAAAGTCATGATGTCAAAAACAAAATGTAAGATGTCGTTAGACTTTTCTTTTGTATCATCAATTCAAATATTTACACATGAAGACATACAAATCATATAATAAAAATTTTGTAAAGCATAACAAACAAAAGAACATATAAATAAATACAAAAAAATATCATTAACCATTATCTGGTGCCATATAGCCATTGTAGCCAAAGTTTTAGTATAAATTTCCAATTGTCCTTCACCAAACAATTTAGCAATACCAAAATCACTAAGATGAGCTACCATATATTCATCCAACAAAACATTGCTTGGTTTCACTTTACAGTGAACTAATGTTGAAGAACCATGATGAAGTTCTCCAAAGTAGCTATATAACCATTTGTCTCGACTCCCATTTTCCATGAATTCCACTACTAGAGATTGGCAATGATCATTTGAGTAGCAACTGGTGACCTTATGAGATTGCAATGGCATAAATTGCACATGGTAGTAGATTCAATATCAAAGCTTCTTAATGCTTCTTCCATTTCTAACTTAAACACTTTGACAGCAACTATTTTTGAGTTTGGAAGAGTTGCTTTGTATACTAACCCAAAGCTTCCAAAGCTTAGAAGATTACTTTCCTCAAATCCATTTGTTCCTTGCCAAAGCTCAAAATAGGATATCCTAGTTAGTGTCTCAAAATTTATTGAATCCCTATTGGTTGTTAGTATCTCTTACAGTTTAGAAAGACAATGCCTAAAACAACCAAAATGACAACCATGCATATGATAGGCAATGAGTACTTTATCAATAGCTTCAATTTATTTGACATGTGCTTGTGTTCTTTCCTACAAGGTTGAACTTGTAATTGTGATTTCCCACAAAGATTGTTATTCATCATAAAAGATTCAGCAATGAAATTTTGAAAAGGCCCCCCACTTGGAATTTCTCCATGCAATAAATTATAAGAAAGATTAATGTGTTGAAGATGGATTAAAAACTCAAGGATTTTGGAATCACACCAGACAAATAATTATGGGAAAGATCCAAAAATTCCATACTTATCATGCCACCAAGTGATTCAGGAATATTCCCTTGTAATTTGTTTTGGGTCAAAGATAGGGTTTGTAAAGTTTGTAGGCTACCCATAGCTGTAGGGATGCTTCCTGAAATTTGATTTCTTGACAAGTTCAATAATATAATTGTTCTCGAGTTTGATACCTCTGGTGAAATTATTCCACTCAATGCATTGGAGGATATGTCTTAGACCAAGACATCTTTGAGACTCCAAAGAGAAGAGGGTATATGAGAAATCAATTTGTTAGAGCTAAAATCCAACTTCCAAAGATATTTTAGTATAAAATACATAAAACTTAAAAATTAAATAATATTTATTATACTTTATATATTTTTTAGAAATATTATTTTTATTTGAATATTTGGACCAAACTTGAATGTGATTGAGCTTGGCCTGAATTTTGTTAGGCCTATTTGGGGTGAACATTAAAAAATATTATTTTTTTGAAATCAACCCTAAATTTTTTTTAGGGGCCACTAACTTATCAGGCTTAATCCAAATTACCAGCTTTATAAATTATCTTAATAAGTGTTTTGGTGAGATATTTTGGTGGAATAGTGTTGGATAACGTATTGGGCTATTCCCCAAGGCCTATTACATTGTTTATGCTTCATTTCATTTTACTATTCAGTTTTGTCTCATATATGGGATTAGAATAATTTAAATTAGATTTATCATTGTTATCTTTTCAGATTTGGCAGATTAATCATTTCTTCTAAATTCGCATATATCTTGCAAGCTGTATTCGAGTCATTCAAGAAAGTAGATTCTAACTTCCTTCAGTTAACTAGATAAAAAAAAAACTAAGAAACACATTGCAATATAATTGGCCTTGCTTTTCATCATTCCTATCAAAACACATTTTCTGGGAGACTTCCCTGAAAAATTATTTTTGCTAACTACCAGCTTGTTAAAAACAAGAAATTCAAAAAATTCAAAAATAATTTAGATTATCCAAATCAAAATTAAATGTTTTAAATTTGTTCCTTGTAAGGCTTATTCATTTAAAAAAAACCCTAAAACGTTTTTTAATGACCAAATCAATAATAAATATTTATTTTTAATTACTAATTGTAGATAATATTCTTTTAAACCAGTTGGACTATCATTATGATAATATTATTTTATTTTTCCTCATTATGCATGTGACTTTGCTAACGCTTTCAAAAATTGGAAGCTGGATATTGTTTTCTATTAATCTTTACACAAGAACATAAAAATACTAGCAGAACCAATTTTTTTATAAAAAAAAAATAAAGACATCGAGACAAACCTAGATTCCTGTAGGATAGCATCATGCTAACTAAATTAGTGACATGAAGATTACTCTGCCACATCAAATTAATGTTAAAGGCCTGTAAAGCTTCTTCATGCTGATTTTTATTGCGCTCTCTAAATTTTTTTTATCCAAAACTTTATTTTTCTTTTTGGGGAACTTTTTTTTTTAAATAATAGCCACCAGTGCTTGTTCTAATGAGTTGGTCAACATCAAAAACATGAAATAGAAAAAAAATAAAATGGGCTACAGCACATAACAAGCCTAAGTGCATGTCATCAAACACACACACACACACACGTACATGCAGACACACCACACCACATTATATGAACACAGGGCGGATCTAAAGTGTTATGTATGGGGGCAAAATTTAAAATTTTATAAAACATGGTGAAGCTAGAAGTAGTTTTATCATTTTTACATAGAAAATTTTAAACCAAACACAAAGGAAGTAAAAAAAAAATTTGGGGTGTTTACATTAAAACATGCATAAAATCAAGGGAGGGTTAACATACATTATAGTGAGCATTCAGTTTGAAGCTCTCACAATGTTTTTTAACACTAAATAGATATAGGTGTCATAAAAAGAATAAAAATGATATTATAATAATAATAGAATTAAACATGAAAGCTTTATGAAATCTATTAATTGACTGCATTAAATTTTCCATGCAAGAGTTCAAAGAATATAATGAAACTATGGTAGAGAGAATAAACATATATATCTTTATGAGAGAATTGGATGTATCATGAAATTGCATTGCCACAATACTCTTCCCGTGTAGAATGTCATGAGAAAATATATACACAAGACATTCAAATATTTTACAACATTGTTTCAAGACTTACTTTGAGAAATAATACTAACATACTCTAAATGATAATATACAAGTACAGTTAATTTAAAAAAGCCACGACCCATAATTGGAAAGACTAGTAACCAAATAATATATTAGTCATTTTGTCACGTATTGTGTGTGTGTGAGATTCATTGAGGTGCAAATGTAGTTACATATATTGCATCGAGAATTTTGTCACAAATTGCTAAAAAAATTATGGGGATTCACATATGGCTAATTGGGGCACCACCATTATGTGAACAACCAAACAAATACACACCACATTCCCGCACGCATCACAAACATGAAACACATCATTTTAAAATTATTTTTATTCGAAAGATTAAAACATACAAACAAAATAACACACAGTTAAAAAAATTACATAATTTAAACTCTTACGTACCTTGCAAATTGCTATTGGCAAGATATAAGGTTTGGAGGTTTGTCAAATTTCCAATATCAGTTGGAATGACTCCTCGATTGAATATATTATCACCCAATACTAAATCTGCCAATTCCTTATATTGATGCTAAACAGAGGGTATGTTGTTAGATGAATCATTTTCATGGGCATATAATCTTTCAAATTTTGGAAGCTCATAACACAAATTTGTTGGGAGACTTCCAGACAAATTATTTTTTATATTAAGTTCAATGTACTATTGAACTAAACTATTAAATAGAGAGGTTGGTATAGAGCTTGAAAGCTGATTATTTGAAAGATATATTATCCGTAGCTATGGAAGATCGCCAATCTCATTTTGAATGTCTCCTTCAAGTATCAAAATATGAATAGTATGTCAAAACATATCCATAGTATATGGAAGAATTTTCTAAAGTATGCATTTTGTTTATTCAAGTTTGCAATGTTCTTTTACCATCAAGATAATCCAAATTAAAATTGAACGCAATAGATCCATGTGTTGCACGGTTACTCATTTTGTAAGCAACCCTCAAGATGTTTTAAATGATAAAATAGATGTTCATTTTCAAGAATTAACCGATGCCCATTTAGATCCGTTATTAGGACTAATGTATTATTTATTCCTATGCTAGCTCTTATTTGAATGCACTGTAGTAAAGGAACAAATATCTTATTGCTTCAATTGCATGTAGATACGTGACTTATTGAAAAAGTACAATTGATAATTTAAAAAAAATGAAAAATGATAAAAACATGCATAAAAATACCAAAACAAAAAAGAATATATAATAGTTGAGACAAATTAACCAAGATCCTTCCACATGATCCTTGGGGGAATATATCGTGCTAACCAAATAGAACAATTTAGAGCAAAAAAAAAAAAATAATAGAGGTTTAAAAAATAATCCAAAACATACCTGACAAAGTGTTGTAAGACAAATGTAACAACTCAAGTGAAGATAAGTTGAAAATTGTTCGAGGAATGATTCCGGAAAGCTTGTTTCTCAAAAGTTGTAAAATTTTCAAGCACTCAAGTCTTCCAATCTCAACAGGAATGCGTCCTTTAATTAAATTAGAATTCCAATCTAATGTCTCCAACCTTGTTAGATTGGATAGAAATAGTGGAACAGATCCATCAAAACTGTTAATTTGAAGATTTAAGTGCTCCAGTGTAGACATATGTCCTATTCATACTGCAACTTGTCCTTGAAAGCCATTGTAGCTCAAGCTCAGTAGTTTCAATCTATGCAATCGAACTACCTCTCTTGGTATTTGACCATTAAAATGTTGCTACAAAGATCAAGTTCAACAAGAAATGAGAGATTTCCCACTTGTGGAGATATAGTGCCTATAAGATCCAAGCCACAAGATTCAAGGAATGGACTCTTTCATGGTGATTATTGGTGACACCAACCCAATTGCATGGAGAAGAAGAGTGAGACCAAGTAGATAAGGAATCATATGGATCTGAAGTGATAAAGGATTTAAGGCCAAGAAGTGCAGATTTATCAGTAGTGATATTTGTATCAATCCAAGCTAAGAAAGATATGAAGCAATGGAGTGAGAAGATCAGAAAAACAAAAGAAAGTGATTTTCCCATGTTGAGCATATCAGACTTGTCAAAATTGCAAGTTGTGTATCTAGGAAAGCATACATCATTTTATACTTCTCCAATTCCAAATCAAGTCAAGGCGTGCAAACACAATGACAAAAAGCAAATTAAAAGGTTTATCTCTCAAGATAAGATTAAAAAAATTCGACAAAGATATTAATTTTAAGTAGCGTGTTTTGTAAATTATCTGTTTTTTATATTTTAAGATATTATTTTAACATTTTCACATTTAATTTTACCGAACGGATATCACAGCTATCTTGAATACTTGGTGCTTCTATATTAAAAGTATCCAGGGTCTTCCAGCATTGAGTATTTTAACCTTCTCAGTTCTGACATTTATAATATATATTAACTTGTGCTTGTTTCAAATTAATTTTGATTCTCTACCTGCTTTGTACATATAGCATATATATGTTAATGAGTACATACAATAAAATACTTATATTGTACTGAAAGGTGTTTGCAAAGAACACATCCTACAGGAGTGTGAGTTCGAATTTTTCTGCAGATATGAAAATTATTTTAGTGATTTATCTTTAAATATTTTTATGAATATTCTTTGAGCTGTGCGATATATTTTGGTCATAGTGAGCCCTCAGTTCAACATTTATTGGGAGTATGATATTCACATAGGATTAAGTTTGTGAAAATTTTTATTGACGTTAAACTAAAACCCGTCACAAAACTTGCAATGTTTTATTTTTCATTGAAGCAGTATGTTTTCAAAAACATTTTGATAACCAAATGAATGCATATCAAGAACGACATATAGAGAAAATAGATAATAGATAAATCAATTTTAGGAAACACAAATCTTTTTAATATTTGTAGGTATATGGTAAATGCCGTGCATGACTTGTGAGTTCAAGCAATGAATTAATCACTTATGCTACATACAATTTGTCATGCGATATTTACTGTTAAGGTATAGTATTAGTGAAACCATTCACTCATTAATAAGTTCATTTGTAACTACCTAAGATAAACAACAATATGAAATTATAATTAATGGCTATCAAAACAAAATAACAATTTTACAAGAGAAAAGTAAAACTAAAAAAATCATTGAGTAAGATTAGTTACGAAATCTGTTTATAGCATTTTTCTTAATTAATAACAAGTCCACGTGACTGATTTTAATTATGAAATCCATTTTTTTTTTCATTTCCATTGCATTATTTCATTTATGGTTATTCTGGTGGGCCATAGAAAGAACGCCAAAAGAACTTTAACAGTGAGAAGGCTGAATGGATACGTGTCCCTTGACAAATTTAATTGTACAAGTCTTCACACTTCAATTGATTGAATGTACATATCAACCACCCATCTGTCATGAAGTGCTTGATTTGTGAGTTGACCTCAAAGTCACACTCCATTTCACATGAAACAACCTCTATTTGTCTCCTTTATTAACTATATTTTATTTGGTTATATCATCTTAATTTAGCCAAGAAAATCACAACTGACTTCAAAAATACATGTAAATAGTGTGGCTTTTAATTTTTCTTTGACAAATTTTATATACTTTATTTAAATGAAGTTGTGAAGTGAAAGAGAAGACCAAAGTTTCATTATCGCTTTGCTGTATTATTTCATTTGTGGTCAAGTCTGATAGGCTACAGAGAGGATCCCTGAAAAGAACGTTAGTGAGAACATGATGTTAAAGATTGAATGTTGTGAACATGATGTGAACGTGGTTTGACATTAGTCATGATATGAACATGGGTTTGACTCATAAGAAAAACATTAAGGACACAAAGATTGAATGTTTTCTCCTAAAAGAAGTTGATACGAAGAACAAGAAAGGAATTTTTTTCTGCTATCACATTGACGAGTGACCACATTCTGATTATCATTGCATTATTTTGATTTGTGGTCAGGGAAAAAAATTGTGCTAAATTGTGTTTTTATCTTGAAAGAGTTTGATATTTAATGTATATAATACATCCAATACGATCGATTAACTATAAAATATTTCATTTGTGTCAATACTATTTGTTCCTTCGCAATTCCTTTGCAATCACTAAGACGAATATATATATATATATATATTTTTTATTTAAAAATTAAATAAATATGGAGAAAATAAATAATAAATAATAGATATGAAAACAGAATGCAAGTCTTACAAAATGATAGGCTTCAAGGTACCCCGACAGAACCTTTGTGAGAAAAAGCTTGTCATGATATTTTTATATACAATGCTTTTAGGAAAAAAAATAAAAGAAATGAATAATAAATATAAACATAGGATAAATATTTGGGTCATTAACATGTTCATTTTTTAGTTTTATACTTGTTATTTTTTATTTATGTTTTTGGTTAAATATCCATCATTGACGAATTCGAAAGCCAACATACAAAAAACAGGATAATATCAAATTGTAAGCCATGGCCAAACATAAAAGCCAAACCATGAAACCAATTATTATTCCATTCAATCTTATTTATAAAATATCTTTTTTTATTGGTTCTTAAGAAAATTTTTTTTATAAATTTTAATAAAATATTAATTATTCATTTTTAAAATTGCCCTTGTTTTTCATAATGACAACTTTATTTACAAATATTGTTACTAAAGAGTGATTTCAAAAAGTTGTAAAAGAAATTTAACGAGTCAAGTTGAGAAAATATTTAACAAGTTTGAGATATTTATAAGCTATTTCATGTGAAAGGCGGTGTGACTTTGATATCTACTCGAAAGTCAAGTACTATATACTGACAAATAAAAAGTGGAATCAACATGTTAATTTATATAAAGAAAAATACCACAATTGACTTCAAAACTACATACGTAAATAGTGTGGATTTTAATTTTTCTTTTACAAATTTCATATATTGTATGTGGAAAAAAAGAGTATGTTTTTTTCAAAACTCAATATACTCAACCTAATAATCCATTTTTTATGTTTGACACTTGAAGTGGTAATTATATGCAATCTAAAAGAAAAAGTATTTTGGAAAATTTTATTGAAGGGTTAACATCCTAACAAAACTAAAACTCAATTTCTAAATTTGACTTATAAATTTTAATTACTAATACTAATTAAAGATAATGTGTTCACATTATGAATAATCTGATTTTGGTTCAAAGTCGAATATTCGTCCCACTTATAACGTAAAAGATGAAGTAAAAACTGATATGTCGATGAGCAAGCATTTAATTAACATGACATTACATATACATCTCTTAAATATTTGCTAATACACACACACATATTTAATTAATCCTAACAAATTCAATCCATTAACTTATGTGGTCTGACAAAATTGCATGCATAGTGAAATGGCTATTGAGAAAAGAAACAAAGCAAAAGAAAAGAAAGAGAAAAGAAGCTCTATTCCCTCTAAGTCGAAATCAAGTAATCAATGTGATTATATAAATTTTTCATAAGAAAACGGTGAGTGTGTATACATTATTATTATTGTATTGAAGAAGCAAATATAAAATAACAAATGTTAAGATGTTTTTTTGTTCACTTTAAAAGAAATTTTTTTATTATAATTTATTGAAATTCAAAGTGTCAATTACTAGAATAAATATATCTCTGTAATTAACTCATTATGGGAACATGGTTTGTCCCTTAAAAGAATATTTAATAAAAAATAACTTAAAAAAAATAAAAGTTGTCGCGTATAAGAAGTTGTGTGATGAAAGAGAAGACCAAATTTTCATTATCACTTTTCCCTGTTATTTCATTTGTGGTAAAAAGTCTGATACGCTACAGTAAGTATCCCCAAAAGAACGTTGGTGAGAAGACCACAAATTCACAAATAAATATATCAAAATCACAGTCTTTAGAGAAATGTATAGGAAGAAACATATTGGCGTGTTTGATGATAGTCAAATTTGTATGTTATTTTGCAGTCACAATCCATTTGACAAGAAATTAAACATCGTCTCATGAATGATACAGGAAACAATGCGACTTCATTTACTTATGTGTTAAAGTTTTATATTGGCAATAGTTGATGACTTTTGAAAATCCTTAAAATTATACGAGCAAGGATATTTTTAGATTAAAGCAAAATCTGAATGAAATTTTAGAGATTATCTATTTTTACCTGAATATAAAATATAAAATATACAATAACCAATATAAAAATTAGTGAATCATATGCTATAAAGTCATGATTATTGGATTTGATTTTGAAAATCTTATTGTTGGGTTTAGGTAGACTTAAGTCATCATGTGAACATGGTCTGACTCATAAGAAAAACTATTAAGGAAACAAATAAATATGAAAGATTGAATGTTTCCCCTTAAAAGAAATTGACACAAAGAATGATAAAAAAAATTATGTGTTGCATAATTTCTTCTGTTATCACATTAGTCACACATTTATTCGACTATCATTGCAGTATTCTGATTTGCGGTTGGTCAAAAAGAAAATTGAGCTTTTTTTTTTTTTTACTTGAACAAGTTTGAGATATTTATAACTTATTTCATATGAAATGGAATGAGAAGACTGTAAGGTCTACTCACAAGTCAAGTACGCCATTTATATACTTACAAATAAATGTATATATATCACAGAAACTGATCCACAAATTATAAAAAATGACTAAAAAAATGAAATTTGTAATTTTTGGGCCTCTTTTGCAATTATTTTGGTATTTTATTTGTAATTTTTGAAGTCATTTTATATAATTTTTTAGTTAACTGACCATCAAAATTAATGGTAGGGGAAGATTGGCATGACTTAAAATGCACAAAAAAAAGTTTAGAGTTTTATATGCTCTTGAGTCTATAATTTAATGATCAAATTATCATTTCACCCTAAATTGTATTAGAGAGAGAGAGAGAGAGAGAGAGAGAGATCATGCAAGAAAACAATTAAAGGTAATTAATATATATTGATTTTAATTGGAAGGAAATCTTGAAAAGTAGTTACAAATTACAATTCTTTATTATTATAGTGATACAAATTACTTTTGACTATTTTTCTCAGTCATATGGATGTGTCTCATATTTTGGTAATTACTGTTTGTTTGCTAGAAAAACTGGCACTAATATAGGTAACAATAAACAGTGATTAAAAATATAGATAATAAGCGTGTGACTAAAGACTCCTTTGATATGCTTATACAAGCATACTTTTTCTTTTTGACCAAACAGAATCTCCATTAAAGGAAGCAAAAGAGTTTACAAACAAAGGATAAAGAAAGCAACAGATAGTCAAAAGCCAATAAGGCAAAGACCGAGAAAAAGACAATATAAGCATAATTATTTAAGTTAATACAAAACATGACTTGATTATCACTTATTTGATGTAATGAATGTTTTATCAGTACATGCCAATGACACCACGACATTCACGTATATGTAGTAGGATTTGGATCTTACTATTTTTAAAACCATTCAATTGAAATTTTATATAAAAATTAAAAAAAGCTCAAAATTATTTATTAAGGAGATGTTTAGAAATTTGTAATAAGTCATATAATAATAAACTTATTAATCTTAATTAGGATTATCGTGTTTTCTCTACCAATGGGAACATGGGCTGCTGACTCATAAGAAAAACATTTAGCATGGACACAAATCACCATGAAAAATTAAATTTTGTCCCTAAATTTGATGCAAGGAATGAGAAGGAATATTGCTTGTTGTATAATTTCTTTTGTTATTTCGTGGATGAGGGACCGTATTTTCATTATCATTGCATTTTTTTGATTTGTGATCACTCAAAAAAATTTATGTTTTTATCTGAAATGATTTTGAGATATCTATAAGATATTTCATCTTAAACAAATCATAACTTTAAAATCTACTCAAAAGTCAAGTAGGCCATATCCTATATACATACAAATTAAATAAATGTTGATAGATATTGTCAATTAAAGATGGAAGACTTTTGATTTGTGAAACATGCATTATTATTTTTTAGGAGAAAAATCTTGCCAAGAAATGAGAATATTCCTTAGTTGAAAAAAATTAAATATTGTTTTGCATCCCATTTATAGGGTGCGGGAGCCTAGACAAGTAAGGCAATTGCCAAGGCCCCAAAAAAGGCCTTAAATACTCCTAATATGTATACATTAAATATATGTACTTGTACCACTATTAATAAATGCCAGGTGAAAAAAGTAAAGCCCCAATTCTCTCGTTGAAAACCATTTTACATTCTCAAAATAATATTTAATTATTGGGTTGGCTCTAGGATGGCCATTAATGATTATTTATTCTCTTTCTACAATTCCCAATCTAATATCATCATCTCTAACTCTCTCGCTATCACCCTCCATCTTCACTCTTCCACTTTTTCTCTTTTTTTGTTTCTATTCTAAAGCCTAAGGAAAGCATCAGTCGTCAGACACCTTTTTTGCTACAATATTTTTTTTATATATGTTTGGATCCAACCCAAGCATTGGAACATATACCATTAAGTAGGGGCTTTGTGTTTTCGTCTCTGTACTACTAGCTATTAGGCGTGTTTGTTCCTTTTTAATTTAAGCTTTATTTTTTAAAAATACAAAATACTATTTGAGATCAAGTATATTGCAAGATAGATTGATTGGACAAACCTTATTATCTATTGATAGTGAAATATTAGAATTACTTAATTACCAAATTTTGTTATCTAATTTTGCAGCTCAAATAGTTATGGAAGTAATATAAGGATCAATAAATTATTATAGGTTTTAAAGTGTATTTTTGTCCATGTACTTTAATCCGAGGAGTACTGGACATCTTGTACTAATAAGTAAAGCATTTTCCCCCTAAATCATTTTTTAAACAAGCAAAAATCCCCCTCTGTTAGTGATCTGTTAATGATGGGGGATTTTTGCTTCTCTAAAAAATGACTTAGGGGAAAAATTCTCACTTATTAGTACAGGGTGTTCATTGCTCTTCAAAAAAGAATATAGAGGTAAAAATATACTTTAACCCATTATTATATGTTAGGCCCTTCAGTCATTTCACCTGGGGCCTCAAAAACCCTTGACACGGCACTACTACCATTTAGGTATAAATTGGTTATTGAATAGTTGTTTTTACACACTTCTCCATGAATTGCATGTAATTTCAAACTAGCATTTGTTAGCTATGCATGCAATCAAATTGTTGTTATATATTATGTGCATTAATTACTAGACTTGAGGTTGATTTATGATTTATAATTTTTATTGGCACACACTTGAAAAAATGAACTTTCAATTATAATTTATAAATAATATGGCTTATTATTAAATTTTATCAAAAGGCAAGAGATTGATTTGTTGTGGAAGTCTGATACTGTAGAATTGATAGTATGTTTTGTGAATACTTTTTATTTTAATAATGCAATAAAATAATTTGCATAAAGATAGAGATGTTAAAATTTTAATAATTCTTATAAAAATGAACCTATTGATCCAAAGATTACAATTATGTTGCTTAAACCAATGTAACCCAAACCATTTTCAAGTGTTTTGCCTTTTCAAACAAATAAGCTTATGAAAAAGAGGGGTCTTTGAGTTTGAACTTCCAATGGGCTTGAATAGTTCTCAATTTCCTTTTACTTTTTGGTAAGATGATGGGCCACAAGCCCAAAAGAAACATTAAAAAAAAAAAGCAACTCAACTCCTTTTAAACCCAAACCCACATCAATCTTGCAAACAAATCAGCCTAATACATTCAATTTCTTCAATCCAAGTATGAATACCTTCTACTACAGGGCCAGGGTGATGATTTAAGGAGTGTAATTGAGTTTTGGGTTTAAAAGTTCTGGCTGTAATGGGCCTAATCATGAGATATTAAAGGAAACTAATTCCAACTTATTTACATCTCCATGCTAATTTTTTTTAAGAAAAATCCATACCACAAATTTAATGATAATTTTGTGTATAATGCTTTCATGATTAAAATGAATAATGAATATAAAAAAGAATAGAACATCTACATTAAAGGCTTCATATGCTTGAGACATGGAAAGGGACACTAACAAAAAAGTCATGTTCATGTAGCACCCCTTTTTTTTTTTTTTTTGTTCATTCGTAGTGCTTTGAAATGCCTCCAGTGACACTCGTGTTCATGAAGTTCAATGTATGCGTTTGCCAAAGACCATTCTCCTGATAGTTATGAAACCTCACTTGATGCCATAGAGAACTAGAGAAGTGACGCTATGAAAACGTAAATTTTTGTTGGTATCTTCATTAACTTAATTTGGATTTTGAGGTCATCATGGTATTTTTTTTTATATTGAATAAAAAGCAATTAATAAAATTGAGATATACCATCTACTTCAGTTTAACTGCATTATTAATTTCATGTCCGTATCAATTGTTTATTCCTTAATTCACAATTTCATCACAGTTATTTTGACAAACAATAAAATTGGAGTGAAATTTTAGAGACCATATGATTTTTTCCAACTATAAAATATTAAATAATTAATATAAGACTAAAAATAATAAGGTAAGCAATCATTTTACTAGATTATGAAATCATTTTATGAAAAAATATCTGATTAAAAAATCTGCTATATTACCAAGTGGGTGGACCCCTTAAACATTATTGAAGGGTTTGATTCTTGAAAATGTGTACAAAAAAGTATTACTTGAGAGAAAACAATCCTTTAAATGATACTTAAATTTCTTAAAAGATTAATCTCATAATTACTGGCTTTAAGGATATCTTGGACAACCAAAAAAAAAAAAGCTTCTACATTAATTAATAAATAACATTTTTTTGCCTGAAAATAATTAATGTTGTTACCGCCATTACTTTCTAAGACTTTACTTTCACAGTACTCCCTCCGTCCTAAATTATAAAACACTTTTAAATAAAATTTTATCTACCAATAAAGTTTATTAAATACACTTTACAACCTTATTTTTCAACACAAAAATATAAATTTTTAAAAATGTCATTCATTTAATACTCCATTGATGAATGAATATTGAAAAGGGAGAATATATAAGAAATGTAATATTAAAAAAGTATCATTAATAAAACTTTTTTATTTTATCAAAGTGTTTTATATTTTGAGACGCAAGAAGTAGTAACTAGTAATTATAAATGAGTCAAGAAAGAGATAACATTTCATTGGTATAATGCAACCTTTTCAATGAGCCTGTAACACGTGTTAGATGAAGCTGGCCTTCTCTTTTGCACGTGAACCCAACAACACGGTTTTGGTCTTCGAATTCCCTGGGCAAAGCGTTGGAGGTCCCCGTTCACGTGATTCCATATATACATAATCAAGTGCCACTCAATTTTACAATAAGAGACCGTTAGAAATTACTCACCCATTCATGGAAATCTGGCAATGATTGGATATTTGATATATTTCTGTTTAATGAGAGTTGATCAAAAATAAAGAATTAATGATTAATTGATTCCTAATTGAATCCAAAATAGGAAGTCTTCCCGCATTTATTGTGAAACATTCTATCACATTAATTCCCTCTATTTTGAGCCCAAAATATGGTTGGACTAGCCTTTTTTTTAGTTATATTAAAATTTTCATTCAATTCCTATAATGTAATATGTAATTGATTTTCTATAGTTATTTATATATCTTTGTCTATTATTAAAATTTTAATTCATCTGTTTTATGTTTGAAAGATAAAATTTTTTTTAATGAAATAATTATAATTAATTTTTTTCATATCAAGGAATATATGAAATTAGAATAATTTAATTTAAATTTATTACTGTTATCTTTTCAAATTTGGATTAATTATTTTTGCCAAATTTGTTACTGTTATCTTGTAAGATGTATTCAAGTCATTCAAGAATTAAATTCTAAGTTCCTTCAAATAACTATGATAAAAAAAATATGAAATAAATGTTTATTGATAGTATATGGACTTGAAGTATGAGGCAAGGATTAATGGAACAGAAGATGTGATTTTGGCCTTTGCATTTCGGCTTCCGCGCGCCT
This sequence comes from Prosopis cineraria, assembly GCF_029017545.1. NCBI lineage: Eukaryota > Viridiplantae > Streptophyta > Magnoliopsida > Fabales > Fabaceae > Prosopis > Prosopis cineraria. The sequence continues at coordinate 29,946,931 of NW_026555342.1, read as the reverse complement.
TTGTTCATTCTCGGAAGCCACTTTTTTGGGTTCTTTTTTTTTTTTTCTTTTTCTTGTGTGTGTTAGCATTCATGGAAAATTCATAGCGCGAGAGGGATGAAGGAAGAGGTGGAGTAACTTATTAAAAATAAAATAAAATAAGGGCACTTCTATAATTGCACAGTAAAATTATTAACAATTAAAGAGCTACGAAGTTGACAATAATTTATACTCCTTCTCTTCCTATTTATAAATCACTTCCAACATTTTTACTGAAACCAAGAAAATTCTTAAATCTCATTAACTTTATTTAAAAATTTAATAAATTTTTAATTTTATCTCTGTTAAATATATCTATTAAATCTAATTACTTTCCTCGCGATAATGTTTGCTAATTAGTGATCAATACGTGGCCACTGGCAATTAGATTTCGTTTGCTTGGTGGGTCAAATTATATTCGGCAGCGGGTGCATGAATTATTGACTCCTCGGCTACCACCCTCGATTTTTAATCAATCATACTTTTTGTCGAAAACATTCACTGCTCCTTCTGCCTACTTCCATTCTCCTTCGTGAATCCACACACTTTTGCTCTCCAAGCTAATTCTTCCATCAACTTCTTTATTCCAAGAATGTAGCACGCGTTTGATTGGCCATCATTTTTATTTTTCTCATTGGTAGACTTCAATTTTATGGTAAATGTGAGTGGTCACAAATCCATTTTACCATCTGTTTAAGCCTCATAACTCATTGTGCATTCACACCTAAAGAAGGCATTGTGTTCACGCTTTGTACCTTCGTTTGTGCTTTTTCGCTAATCCCTTTGTTATGTTGGCCATCGCCACTTGGTTAATTTTCAATTTTTTTTAAGGGTTCATTGATTACTCTCTCTCGTATCAGTATCGTCCGTGTCTTCTAGTTGCCTGTCCACTCTCTTAGTCCTTTTAAAATTCAAATTTTAAATTTACTCAAATATTTATCCCTGGCAACACCATCTCATCTTCTCTCAATCCTTCAATGCCCAAGTAGCAAGCCATGCTCGAGCTTTGTGATTTGCAACTCTACGTTGATGCTAATTCACTAAACAGTTTTTCTTCCTGAAAGAGATATTCTCGATTGATCGGAATCTTGCATTCATTCTTTCTCCAAGAACTCCTGCATATTGAAGGAAAATGGTAATGGTTTTGCTTTGTTTCTTTTTCAGAAGTTTATATAATCGATCAACGAAGGAGATTAATCTCAATCACTATACCCAATGTGGCTCTCCTCTATTGATGTGCTCTTCATCTCGTAATGGACAATGAAATGTTCTCTGATGATCTGTTCCAGGCCACCATTTGTCCGCTAATAATTTCTAGTCTGATTCTAGCCATGGCCGTTAGCTTGTATTACCAGTTCTGTCCGCTGCTCAAGTCTAGTTTGTTGTCCGTCCCTCATTCGTGTCCTGCAAGTGCACTTTGAATGCAATCTTAACCAACAATGTTGCTACATTGTACAAATGGTTTACTAAGGTTTGTAGCTTTACCCCTGTTTCTAAGTATTTTTAGCGTTCTCATTCGGTGCTCATCAGAGTGATGAGCACCAAGAGCTCAGCGGACAAAACGGTGAGTTTCAATAAGTGGAAAGATTTAAGCCGCTGATTTTTACATAATCTCAACCGTCCTTTTATAATTAATATTTAATATTCTTTTTAATTTTTTATTCCTCTTGCTCCCCAAATCATTTGCATTTCGGACTCAAGATTTCGCACCGCACGTATTCCTCTTCCTCCCCAAATCGTTTCCGTTCAGATCGCTCGCCCCAGGCTTCTTCCTCCCAAAATCAAAATCATTCAAAGCGCGCGCACCAGGCTTTTTCCTCCCCAACTTGAAAGCTTTCAGGGCATTTGCACCAGACCTGCGACAGCACCAGCAGGACAGCAAAGAGCGTTCAGACCAGAGACTTGCAGTGGTAGCATCGGCAAGACGGTAACCCTCCGTGATTTGCGAATTTTGAAGGTTGAAGAGGTTTGATCATACATAAGGCTTACTTAACTTAGAATACGCATATTCAACTCTCAGCATCTATGTTCATACACATATTCAATTTATTAGTTCCTTTAATTGACAACATGAAGTGAACAAGCCCAGATGCAATTTCCCAATTGGAGAATGGAAATTGAAGATTGTAGGGAATGTTTTTTTAGATCCTTTTCTAAGTTTTTTAATCTAGCAACTATGTTTTCGAGTAATCTTTTTCCCCCTCCAAAAAGAAAAAAATATGATTTATGCTATTGTGATTTTTGTTAATTCTACAAAATTCTGTGATTGTAAGAATATAATGAACATGTTGATTTTCAATTTATAACATGTTAATTCTATAACATGTAGCATACTTTGTGTGATCTTAATACAGTCTTACTTGCCTTTGTGCTCATTGGATGGTTGCAATTCTGGTGTTGATGAATACATGCAGTGGCTAATGTGTTGTTCTTGGAATCACTAGTTGGAGTGGGCTTTTCCTACTTAAACACTTCGTCTGATTATGATCAAGCAGGAGATAAGTTTACAGCAAAAGATGCCTATGTGTTCCTCATCAATTGGCTTGAGAGATTTCCACAATACAAATTCAGAGATTTCTTGATCATTGGAGAGAGCTACGCTGGTCATTATCTGCCTCAACTTGCTTACACCATTTTGGTCCAAAATATTTTCTCTGGACAAACCATTATCAACCTTAAAGGCATTGCTGTACGTCCATCCTTTAACAACAATGCCCTTTAATTTGCTTGCTGCAACACACTTAATTACTATGAAATTTTATATAATTTGACATATTTTTGATGAAATCTCAAATAGGGAATGCTTGGATTGATGATGAAACAAGTTCAGAGGGAATATTCAATTACTTATGGACTTATGCTCTAAGCTCATATGAAACCCATTCAATTATTGATAATATAAGTTTTCCTGGTTCACCTGACACCTCACTCATAAATGGTCCACCTGGTTTTGTAAGTCTTCCTGTAGTCATTTTGTTAGCAATATCTTCTCAATCTGATGAGACTGTCTTTTCAATTAATGTATTGATAATTTCGGCTGTACAATTATGATCCATGCTCTAATTACTACATGGAAGCCTATATGAATAACCCAGACGTCCAGCTAGCTCTCCATGCTCTTCCCACAAACTGGACTCATTGCAAGTATAATAATATAACATGTTGACATGGATGCACAAAAATCTGTTCCAATCCTCCTTGATTTTGCTCTTCCCAACTCATGTTAAATGAAGGAGTTTGGTAACTTTTATCAATGATGTACCTATTGGTTGTTGTGCGGCATTACAAGACAACAGATCTATAGTTAATTAGGCTTTACCTTTTGTAAGCTTTTAAGCCTTTGGCTTGCTATTTTTGCTCCAAAAAAAAAAATAAAGATTAAAGAGTTTGGTCTTTAGAACCTTAATAAGGCATCTATCCATGTAATCAATTAAAACTCTTAGCATTTGTAGATATGTCGACTGAATATAGTTCTTACCCTTAGTAAATATTTCATTTACAGGAACAATAGACTGACAAAAACAAAAGGAAGGCTGAATGGACATTTACAAACATAGATTGACAAAAAACAAGAGGAAGGCTGAAAGCTGTCTAATGATGGATGGAGATTAATTTGCTACTAAATGCTGGTAGGGGCAGATGATTGTTGTCCAATAAAGCAAAGCAAGTGCCATCCAACAAAAAGAATCATACTATGAAGTCATGTGCTCCAAAAGAGGAGATGGGGATATACCATAATGTCCAAGAAAATTGTGTAATGCTTGTGAATCCAAAAAAATGGCCAGCAACCTATCTTGCATCTATTTTAATGTCCTGTATGAAGAAGAAATTGTAGCTAGTTAGGTTTATGTAATGTGATGTCCATATGTGATAAGACAATCTATGTATACAAGTAGCAAATGTACAAAAACTTTGAAATGAATGAAAGATTATTCCATCTACTCTTCTAGTGTATACCTTGTGAATAATTTGCTGCTATAATCTCTATGGCTTCAAGAGATGGGATTGCATTTTCTTCAGGCTCCTAAATTCCAAATGATAATGGTTGTGAGTTGATGATATGATAACTGTACATAATTATTAGTATTAACTTATTTACTGTCAACAAGCTTGTAAATGACAATAGTTCGGATGTAGATGGTGCAAAAACATATTGAGTTGAAGGTGCTAAGTATGGAAATGTTGATTCTTGAGTCTGTATAAGTTCTGCTGGAATGGTTACAGCTTGTGTCTTTGTAAATTTGTTTTTTGAATCTTTTCTTCTTTTCTTATAGAATGGAGCCTCTTGATTCCCTACGCAAGAAAAATATAAAATTAGTAACAAATTTTTGTATTAAATGCAATTTAAATAAAAAACTCAATACCTCTTGGTCTTTTATAAGTCGTCTTCTGATCATTAAATTTTTTTCCTCCTAAGGTTTATAACGTCGCTTTCTTTTTCTTCCTTCTCTCTTTTTGAACCCTTTAGGCATATTTTCAAAGTCTATGACTGGTGATCTACTTGGCTCATGAGTAGCATCTTCATTACTATCTGAAATTTCTTTTTCCAATTCAATGATGCATCTCTAAACATGCTCAAAACTTTCAACATTCTTGGCTGCCTTTTTTGCCAATCTTCCCATTTTATGCATTAATTGTCTATACCTTTATGTGATTTCAAGCCTTGGGTCTACTTGTATCTCACTCCCTCCAATATCATATACAACATCACTCCTTGCTTCTCTAGTCCATCTCTTGATAATGTATTGCTTGGGCATAATTCTCACATCCTTCGACTCGTATACTTTCAATGCATGACAACATAATATCCCAGTAGTCTCAAACATCCGACAAGTGCAACAAATTTCATATGTCTCAGGTTTAAACTCAACTCTCCATTCTCCTTCTTCATCAATCATATGAGCAGTGTATACATACGATGGTCCTTCCTCATCACGATTAGACAACATCACAGAGAATTGGAGATCCCATTGTGCTTGGAACATGTCAAAGGCATCGGGGGTATAAGTTAGCACAAGTTGGCACAATATAGGTGCACTTTGATTAACCATCCTCAGTATTTGTTGTCGAGAATCAAACTCAAGCTTCAATTCCTTGTCTCGCTTCTCTGCAACAACTTTGTCAAAAGTGGTAAAGAATTCATTTATAGCTAAGCCCGGTGTTGTGCATCTCTTTACATCAGCATTCACACTTTCACTAAGCTGTGTACTTCTCATACCTAGAGTACGATGATTTTTTACAGAGCACCAAGCCCATTTCTCTTTAATCTTATACATGGATATCAACCATGTATTCTCATGGACATCATAAGAAGAGATTAATTGGCTCCATGCGTCTTCAAACTTGTCTTCTTCTGAAATTTTAGACATGCATTTACAGAAATCAGTTAAAAAATGTGATCCATCTTTCATTAAATTTCCCAAGTATTTGATGCCATTTTGCTTTAAATGCCAAGTACACAGACAATGCTTTGTGTCAGGAAGAATTTCACTTAAAGCTCTTGCCATAGCTTGATCTTGATCTGTAAACACAGTTTCAGGCTTCTTTTGCATATGAGCATCTAAGAAAGTTTCTAATAGCCACTTGAAAGACATAGTGGTCTCATCATACAATAATGCTACTCCAAAAATGACTGCACTTCTATAATGATTAAAGCCAGAAAAGATTGCAAGAGGTCGATGATCACAATTTGTGCAATATGTTGTGTCTAGAGATACGACCTCACCAAAAAGTGCATAGTCTATTAGCATTCCAGCATCTGCCCAAAACACATTGGTGATTTGTTCTTCTGTGTCCACCTGATATTTATGGTAGAATGCAGGATTTGCTGCAAGTTGTTTTTGAAAATATTCAAATAGACACCTTACCTCTCCATACTTCATACTTCTTTGCTTTTCTTTTTGCAAATAGTTTTGCATATCTACTCGAGTATATCCAAGACTTGATTTACCTCTAGCATATGTACTCATTAAGTCAAACGTAGCTTTTTGTTGGAGCCCAGACTTTCTTGCCAAATCAATCCCATAAGCATCAACTTCTGATAAATTTCTTTGAGAGGCTAAGAAGTGCCTTGTTGCTGGTGTGTGCAAGGGATGATTATGCTCTTCATCAAATTTAGTGATTTTATACTTTTGATCAATAAAAGACACTATCATTCTTGCCTTACAGTTAGTCCTTGTCTCTGCCCGATACTTGGAAGAATATGTCTCCTTTTTACCTTCTTTCCGACAACCTTCCTTACAACATACATATCGATATGTAATAAGTGAACCATCTTTTCTGCTATTTGTACCATTATACTTTCTAGGTTCAAACCCAGTGTTTTTAGCATATTCTTGCCAAAATTCCCATGCCTCTTCCCAACTTCCAAACTCCCTTCCTATTTTGGGTTTCAATTCATCCTCCATCATAAAGTCCCTATACAAAATAAAATCAACTCTATTTAAATTATATCAAATATTCAATTTTTTAAGAAAAATTCATAAAACATAAAATTATAATCTCAACTTTTTTAATTAACTCCGTTCATCTTATATATACATGTGTGTGAAATATCAAGTTTTATACATGCGTGTGTCCATATATATAGCAATGTCAACGTGTATATTTATATACATACATGCATATTGCTAGCGTGTATATATACACATTCACTGCAGGTTTTAACTGTGTTTTTTTGATAAAGTTTCAGCTTTTCAATGGGTGTTTGTGTGTGTATCATATAGCTAGTGTATTAGTTTTATTGTACCCACCGTCTTTGTCCTTCCTTCTCTTGTTGAGGTTGCAGCGATCCATTTCTTCCTTCCTCCTCTTCTCTAGCTTGCATCAATCCTTCTATTCCTTCTTCCTCCTCTATTTCGATGCAATTTCTTTCATCATCTTGCCCTGTTTCAATGCAGTTTCTTCCATTTTCTTGCTCTGTTTTTGTGTTTTGGATTGTGTTGTCCATCTCTGTTCGTCTCTGAAGTTTCACGGGAAAATTTGGAGAAAGGAAACAAAATCCCACCCAACCGATGGAAGAAAGAATTCTGGATGATCGAACGGTAATCATTAATCTATACCAACAGTTAGGATCTTTCCACTTATTGAAACTCACCATTTTGTCCGCTGAGCTCTCGGTGCTCATCACTCTGATGAGCTGATGAGCACCGAATGAGAACACATATTTTTATTATTATTTCTATCTCATTTTAATTGTATTTTTATATGTTTTATAGTTTACGTAAAACAATTAAGCCATATTACTTTGCATCTTTGAAACGTAATGGGTCCATTTATTCATTGTTTTGGGGAAAAAGTTAAGAACAATCAAAGCAACTGTGACTGCCATTCTTCAGCGTGCAGTGCCCATTTTCATAAATATGAGCCCCACTTTCTGATTTATAAGTTTGTTTCTATACTATTTTCTGATTTCTAATCTCAAGCGTTAAAAGATTCAATGAAACCACCAACAAATGGCAATCAATATGCTTCTTTTGGGTACAAATCTGTTATGGGTGACTGTAACATTCTGAATTTTAGACTTAGAAGCTCAAGAATATGCCAAGATTCAGTAAGCTACTAAGCCCAAGTAATCAAAAGTCCTTAAAGTGACTTGAAAAAAAGAATGATTCTTAAGGACCACATGATAAATTTAAAGTCTTTCTTGGGCAAAAGCGTAATATTTTTACAGACTTCAAGGAAGTGTTCGGAACTAAAAAATTAGCAAGTTGAAGTCCAAAAATATCTAGGATAGGCTAAAAAGAAATAAATAAGGTCCAAGAGGGCAATAAAGATATCTAAGATTAGTCTTGAAAAATAATCAATAAAGTTGCTGGATTAAATAGAAGTGGTGTTATTTGACAACTTTATCCTTATGTCCTAAGTCTTCTAGAGAAGAATTACAGTTAGATTCTACGGATCATAGTAGATCCAAAAAGGGCTCAATGAGATCGCAGTTAGATCTCAAGTTCGCGAGTAGATCTCATGGTCATAATAGACTTGGCAAAAAGTTACTGAGCCACATCATATGCGACAGTTCTCTAGGAAGACGATGGTCTAGGATGAGTTTAAAATACCAAGACCTCTTAAATTTGGCTAACTATTACAAAGAGAGTATCTTTGATTTTTTTTTTCTTAGATAGCTCAACTGCTAACTAGGCTAAGAAAGGAAAGAGAAGAAAAACAAGCAAGAGTAATAGCTTATCCAAAGCCAAATAGTAACTATTAATGTTCAAAGTTAATTATATGTAATTAAATATAATGAGAGAATAAATAAGTACCTTGATTTAAAAATAAACAAGAGTGAAGGTTAACCTTGTAATATCACGCTCAATTGAGGTTAAAGTGTAATTTTTAAGAGTTTTGGGTCTTTAAGTGTAATTACAAAAAATAACCCTAAATATAATTTTCCTAATATGGTCGTTAACCTAAACCTAGATCTTTCCAAATGTAATTCTAAAGTTGAGTTTGAGAGTTACCTTATATAGTAGTAAATTAAAAGATAGAGGAGTCAATTTTTTTGTTGAAGGCTTCAACCAAAAAACCGCCAAATCATAAAGAACAATGCTACGACAATGGTGTGGCCCGAACTACAAAAGGAGTTAAATGAAGACTTTCTAATGTGATTGAGCTCATGAATGGTGTGGCGGCAATCGAAACTATAGGAGCGGAAAGTTATAAGGTTAGGGTTTTCTATTAATTATTTTTAATATATACATAAATATTGATAAAATCTATTTTATTGTTGATTCTTTTTTAATTTTTAACCTATTTCAAGATTATTACATTGACATATATGAAATCCTATCAGTTGCGGGATGAATATCTAAAAGATTTGATAAGATGATTTTATAGCATTTCAAATTTGAATCTTTTTAATTCTACTTTATTATAATTATATTTAACTTTACTCCTATTAATTTTATTATATTTTACTATAATTTAATTTAAATCTTTTTTAAGTTGGGTTATCACAATAAATTTTTTATTTATCATTTTCTTTACTTTGCATTTTGCCATGAGTAATACTGAGTGACCATAGGCAATTAGGCATTAATGTCACTTGCATATTTGCGGATAGGTTGAAAAGGGAGTAATATTTCCCATCTTCTATTTCAGGATGACATCCTTTTCTTATTACTCACAAATATCTCTTTATTGGACGTAATTTGTTTGGGGTATGGTCGCCAATAAGACACTAAATACAAGCATTTCTGCCAGTGAAGATTTAAATCTTAGTTTGTCATGCTATGAAAAACTAGCTCGATCCTTTTGTTAGACCCAAGCCTATTGGTATGACCTCCTTTTTTGGAAAAGTTTCTCCTATCAACTTCAGTGTGTTATGGAATGTCAAAGAATGCACGTAGGTTGGCATCTATACTAAGCCTCTTGGTGTTGCACCTTTCAATGTTTTATATAATGTATATGAGTTTTTGAACATAAAGGAGCAATAATTAATTTCTTATTATATCGAGAGGTTTGATATTGCTCCTTTACTTATTAGTACTTTTTTTTTTCATACATCAAATTTGTAGTTATTTCAACATTCTTTACCATTATTTTAAGATAAGAAAAATATATTTGATTTTCATACTTTTTTTTGTTCTTTTTACTGATTTATTTTATTTGTCCAAGTTGGGTATGCATGACATACATTCTCCAGCTTGCAGAGAGTAGCATAGACTGAAATTATATGACATTATTCTTTATAAGCTGATATTATTTGATATTATTCTTCCATTGTATATATTTTAATTATCGTACAGATTTTTTTTTAATTACATACATATCCTGTGTAAATACTCTTCCATATTGGAATATTTGAATTAATGTGCAATTTATTTTAAAGACATACAAAAGATATTGATTTTTTTTTCAAAAAAACTTCTCAACAGTTTGATTGAATGATAAAGTACTGATTCTTTTTTATTAAAAATAAAAAAATTGGAAAACCAAAGTGAAAGTTTAAATGATAGTATCTAATGGATCACTCGATTCATAATTGAGAAAATCAAGCAGATATATAAACAAAATAAATTGTTAATATGTTCTTCTTTAAGCATCTTCTATTGAGCTAATGATAGCAACTTTAGTTATTCAAGTTCTTCTCACAAGATATTTCTAATACATAATTATTTAGAGAATAATAGAGGAGAAAAAGAAAATTGCAGTGCTCATTTCGATTTTTAGAAAACCGTTTTCTTCCCAAATCAAATAACTAATGAAAAATAAGAGTGGAATTTTGGTTCTTATTATTGGAAAACAAAATGCTAAAAAGTAAAAAAAAAAAAAAACATGAAGAAATCCAAAACCCATATAATCAAGTAAGAAAATTTCAAATTCACATCATATATTATTACAACACACATCACTCCATTTTATAGAGTACATATTCCCAAGAAATTAAAAAAAATGTTAAAGGAATAGTAGCTAAAATTTGTTTTAACAATTATTCAACTTGAAGTGCCTCTAACATTTTCCATAAATATAACCTTGATTTTTTTTATGACACCACAACATCAGCCATTGAAAGTCGTGCCTCAGGTAAGTCATGGCAACAATTCAATGCTAGCTCAAAACTGATGACATATAAGGTGATAAATTACCAATATTTTGATTTTCTTTGAGAGGCAAATTGG
>NW_026555342.1:29184265-29256439 GCF_029017545.1 Prosopis cineraria | reverse complement strand
TTTTTTTTTTCAAAACAGAAATACAAACTTTCAAAAATATTTATCATTTAATATTTCATTTGTTCAAACAAATTAAGAAAAGAGAATATATGAAAATGATAATATTAAAAAAATATTATTAATAAAATTCTATTCTTGTTAAAATGTTTTATATTTTGAGATGTTGAATCTCCTTAAAAAATGTATTATAATTTGGGATTGGAGGAGGTGTATATAATTAACTCATTAAGAAAAAGTTCTAAAACAAATCAGGTGGGCCTTGGTCTCAGGCAAATTTTCTTGTTATCATAGTTTATTGGCAAAACAGAAATGGAGATTGGTTTAACTCATCAGATTCCATTGCTAGTTCCACATTCAAAAGGAAATACATTGATCTAAACTCCAGATGTGCAATCAGACGCCCCAGCCCTATATACCTCCATCTTGGATTTGGAAAGGATTCTAAGTTGTGCAAACATTATTCCTTCTAACCTGAGATGGCAAATGGTTGAGGGAATGATGATATTCCTATTAACAGTCCTTTCTGGGAATTAAAAAATTAAGGGGATTTTAATTGTACGGGTTTTTCAAGAAGACTGAGAGTCTCAGATTTTCTACAGGTTTCTTCTAATCCCTGGGCACCAATCTCTTGGAATTTGGCTAATTTAAGAGCTTACTTCCTGCATAATCTAGTATCTACGATAAGCTCTCTCAACATCTCCCAGGTTAATTATAATGATAAGCTAATATGGATTGGACATAACTCAGGCAGTATCTAGCCAAATTCGGGTTAGGTAACCTCATGTAAGACTCTTTGATCACTCATCCCCCTTGTAAGTTCCTTGGGTAAGTATTTGGAAGCTCAAACTCCCCCATTAATATTGCTTACTGTTTTGGAAGTTTCTACAAGAAGCAATTCCAATCTCTGATGTACTATTCAAGGCATCATTTGTCTTCTACAAATGGATGCGCCTTTGGATGCCAGGAAGACGAAACGATAGCTCATCTTTTCTTTTCCTTCCCTGTTTCTAAAGCTATTTGGTTTGGTGGGGTCTTAAGCTTGAGAATAGATAGCCTCATTTCTCCTAATATTATATAATCAATTAAGTACTTTGTTAAGGATCTCATTGATCGCTCTGAGGAAGATTCGGTTGCAAGACTTCATCATCGTTCTAAATCTAATCTGGGATTCAAGGAATAAAGCAGTGCATGAAGGAAGGAACCAAAAATTGCAGTCTATTAAAGAATTTCAACATGCAAAAATTTTTCTGGACAAAAATCTGTACCTGGAATTTCCAAGATCTGGTTCCTTTCTCAGATCCGATACGTGCCAATCATCATCTGGATAATCTTGGTAATCTTCATCAGATGGAAGGCTGGATTATTTTATCTGAGAAAAAGAAAACAAGGACTTCAATATTTTCCAGATCAAAATTTTCCTTGCCTTAGGAATCTCTCATCAATCTAGAATGGAGGAAGGGAAAAGCTGTGGCCAGACCTTCATTCATATTTGAAAGCATCAGATCTGCGCTTCTCTGGATTAAAACGTTAGAATCAAATGGAATCTGTAATAGCGGGACACTGAACACCATGGGGAAGCTGGTGAATCCTTTGCGCTTTGCAGGGACTTGAGATGTGTTATCAAGGAAGATATTTGCAAAATCATGGGCGGTTTTAAGGAAGTCAACATGATAATAAACTCTCACCTTGAAACTGCAGATACCTACTTTGTTTGGTGTCCAGCTATTAGCTCAAATAACTTTTATTTCTTTTATTATCTTTTCTTTTACATTGCTATAATTTCCTTTCGTATTATTGACTTCTTATCAAAAAGAAGAAGAAGAAAAAGAAATGACCAATGTGTATATATAGCAATGTGCCTCAACTTGCAATCAGGGCCATTTATATAGAGTATTCCCAACCACAACATCTCCCATTTCCATCATCATATTAAATATTGATTCCTAACTCCTGTATTTATAGTTAAACATTTTTATATATATTTTGGTCTTATTTATAAATCATTCCTAACATATTTCACCACAATTTAAAAAAATATTAAAACACATTAATTCTGTCTAAAATTTTAATAATTTTATATCTATTAAATATATATATATATATATATATATATAAACACACACACACACACATTTTAATAACATATCTCTTGTCTCATCAGGAACCATAAGCTAAGTTTACGGAAAATGAAACGGCGTCGTATCAAACATGTCAATTCACTGCCTTTGTACTTCAACCTTTCTCCAATATAATTCTCCTTCTACTCTCTTTCGAAACTGCCCCTTTTGTATGAATAAAAAATCTTCTAGGTATTGTACTGTACTTAATTTGGGTGTCCTGTCCTGTAACCTTGTGCCAGGTAGTTGATTCATATTATATTCACTCAATTTAATGAATGAACGAAAGAATATTTTAACTTGAAATAACTCTAATTAAATATGTCCACATGTAAATTTGAGGATGTGATAAGGTTACTAATTACTAATGGGGATCAAGCATCGTTAAGTTTAATTCTTAAGATATTTATCGTGCGTTAATAAATATCCACTACTTAAATGTATTTTTAAGAAAAGGAATTTATCCATTTTTCAGGATTTTGAAGGGGCGTGAAAAAACATATAAGAACTCTTAAATTAAAATAGAAATAGATATAATTCCAATTACTTCAAAAATGGTGAGATCTTTGGCACAAATAGAGGGCTTGATCTGTATCATCTTGACTTGGCTCTAATTCCTCTATTTTTTAAGAATACTGAATCCGGTTCTTCTCCAAGCTACCCTTGTTGAATGAGGCATAATGAAGTTTAAATGCAATGTAATTGCAGAATCATGTACACATGTAAACAAAATATGCTTGTGATTATTGATATCATCATGTATCAGTCAATAGGATATCAATAGAAAAAGTGATGAACGCGTCAACCATGTTTTGTTCACCTATATTTATAATACAATCAAATTTTTCAAAGTTTATTCGATGTCCTTTTACGGAGATGTTTTTCTGACCACATTGTAATGAAGATGCTGATTTATTCTTTTGGTTTTGGGAAAATTACTCCTAATTAAGTTTCAAAATTCATCATTATTCTATGTCCTTTTGATTTTGAATATATGCATATTTTTATATTATGAACAATTTAAGTATGTTAAAATACATTTTAGAATAACATTTATGAAAATTTCAATAAGTGAAAAAGTTTATCCTCTATTTAACAACTTTTATGAGACTCATGTAAAAGAAAACAGAGAATGACACCTAAGTCCCTCATATAAGAAAAATTAGCATCTACGGCCTAACACATTCTGAATCTATTTTGTAGGCCCAAAGGCCTTACATGCAAATATATAAAGATTCATTCTCCTCTGGTTTGAAAAAAAACATCGTGCGTAGAACATTATGTTGTTAATGCATGAATCATGTGATATATGGACATTCTGTTAGTCATACACCTAAAAAATTCAGAAATTACTATTTAACTAAACCACGCATTCTATATATATGAATAGATATTGTGTTATTAATGTATAGATCTTGTTAGGATATATACGAACATTTTGTTGTTCAGACACCTAGAAAACTTAAACATTATTGTTCAACTAAACCACATGGACTATATATAATGAATGGATATTGTGTTGTTGATGTATGGATCTTTTCATATTATATACGAATGTTCTATTGTCCATACACATAAGTAAATTTTCATTATTGTTAATCTAAACTGCATGGACTATATAGTGATCAATAGACATTGTGTTTTAAATGTATGGACCTTTTCACATTACATACGAAAATTTTATTATACATATACCTAAAAAACTTGTACCTTTCAAACAAGAAGCAAATGAGTCTTTTTACTAGCAAACATATGTACATATTTAAGCTTACAAAATCAATTCAGAATGTATTGGGTATTAGGTGCAAATTTCTTTGATTTGGAGGCATTAGGTTCCATTTTCCAAAAGAAAATTGCGTCTGTCACACTCCCACTTTCACATGTAAACATTGACTTCCAACTCCCAAGTCATCTTTGAATCCGTAGAGCGCTCAAAACAGTGTCGTAAATATTAAGATATGACCCACATTCATAGTAATCAGGTTTTAATGGCGCCCCTGTGCGAGAATTCAAAGCCACATTGTGAAGGTATACTATTTTTATGTAGACATGCAACTGCTTATCATTTAAGGTCATTTTTACTATTTTTGGTCCTGTTTTCTCTCTGCCAGTAAAGTGTAAAGAGTTAATCAATTAATATTTTGGAAATATTTTGTATTAAGTTCATGGATCAAATTCAAGTTTTTGCACCCCGCTATGTGGACACTTGGTCCAACACACACCGAGAAAAAAGGACGAAATTCATTAAAGAGTGGTCCTTTAAAAGTCACATGCGAACTTCAGAATCTCATTGATTTCTTATGATCAGTCTCTACAAAATACCAAAAGTAGAACGATGAAAACCTAATCATTTTAAAGTTTCAAGAGGAATATTTGTCAAAAAATGGAAAGGTTTGGGCAAGAAAAGCTGTGGGGCCAAGAAAAAAGTATTTAAAGAAGAGAGCACAGGATTTGATTGATTTGATTTGACTTTTTCTGAGAACTTTTAACCAATTTTTTTAAATATTCAGACCAGCTCAAATGATTAGACTACAGTCTATATGCAAAAGTTTCTCGATTTGAGTCTTTAACTTGTTATGCATATTGGCTTATTACGAATCGGATGGGTTGACGACTGGCTTGGTTGAATTAGCCATAGGCAGGTCTTGAGCGGGGGAAAAATTGGCGCCTTAAAATATCCTAAACCATTCTATCTTAATTATTGTGATGTAATGGAACATAATATGGATTTGTGGTATTGTTGTATTAGTAACTTGACATATGGTTTTATCTTAAAGTTCCTCCCACGATGAGTAGTTAGCTTTTTTTTTTTTTTTGGTAATCGATTAGTAGTCTGCTTTTCATTTGCATTTGTTATACTTCTTTTATCTTTTTCAGAAAAAAAGGAGAGAAAAGAATTGATTCCAATTAAAAAAAAAGTTGTTCCTGTTATATTAAGAAAGAAAACAAGATTGGGCCCTTTCTCGGTTTTTTCCATAATTCTTGCTTGATTCCAATTAAGATATGACCCACATTCACAGTAATCAGGTTTTAATGGTCCCTTTGCGAGAATTCAAAGCCCTATCAGCCATCGTGAAGGTGTATTATTTTTATGTAGATATGCAATTGCTTTTCATTTAATTCATGTGGTCACTTTTACTATTTTTGGTCATGTTTTTGCTTTTATCTGTCAGTATAGTGTCTTAAGCTAATCAATTAATATTTTGGACTGCGTTCACGGACCATTAGAATGATTCAAGTTTTTGAACTCTGTTATGTGGATACTCGCTCCAACACACCAATCAAAAATAGGAAGACATTCATCAAAGTTTTGAACTTTTTCTGGCCATTCTTGCCTCGACCAGGGGCATCTCCACTTCTTTCTTTCATTTTCCCTCCACTTTCCCCATCTTCACTATCCATATCATTTTATTAAATAATTTTTTAATTATAGGATTAATTAAAGGTGAGGATTGGGGAAGTGGAAAGGAAAAGGAGAGAAAGAAATGGAGAGGCCCTAATCCATTCTTTCCCATACTAATAATTAACCAAACCAGGCCCCACCAAGTGGTACTCTAGAAGTCATCACATGCAAACTTAAGAACCTCACTAATTTCCTATGATCAGTCCCTGTAAAATACCAAAAGTAGGGAAAAATGGAAGGGGTTGGCAAGAAGAGTTCTGGGACCAGGAGAAAAGATCATTTAATGAAAGATATCACATGGATGAATTTGATTTGATTTTGCACTGACAGGAAGATTTCTAATCTGGCCACCTGCCTCCTGGCCGAGCATAAGTAAAGGAAAAAATTAAAAGAAGCAAATAATGAATGCTCTTACAGTTCTTAATTATCTGTTGACCAACACAAACATGCCTTCTCTTTCACTCCCAACTTTAATGACTCTGGAGCCCATCATCCACACTTCCAGTGTTGTTTGTAAATTTTTATTGTTTGTTTAGGAATCTGACCCTGCTTTCTAATTTTTTTTAAAAAAAATTGCATGAGATAATAGTTTAGTTTTGTATAACTATTACACGGTGAATAACCTGGGAAATAATAAGAGTCAAGGTAAAGCCTAAATTTTGTGATCAATGAAAATTAAACATACCATAATTAATCACATGATAGAGGACTTGGTCGTAATTATAATAAAGAATGCTTCTCCAATTTCTGCCCTTATTTTGCTTCTCTTTCTGGGAAGTGGTACCATCAAACAGAAGCAATAATGAATGCTTATTTACGATTAGAAACAAATAGAGACCCCACCTGCTTCTAGTTGTTCAAGTGAAAAGTAAAATGAAATGAATCTTGTCGCTGAGGAGAAAGAACACAGACGTAATTGAAAATACAGCAGAGCCGTGCATGTTGCTTGTTCTGTGTTCACACCCAAAAATGGAAACCAAGTGAATAAATGTGCCCTCAAAATTCAAAATGTCCATTAAAGATTATTTCCCAAAACAGAAAGCCCCTCACCACTGCATCAAAGATACACAGACTTGAATATAATTATTAATCTTGAGTTATTGCGGGCGCGGTCATATAGGCAGCTATACTGTATGTAACCTTACTCTAGGTTTTTTTTTTCCTTAATTTCTAATACAACTTTGCTTTTTATCAAAAATGAAAAAAATAGACATTTAAGGAGGTCAGTGAAAGGCGTTTCCTAAAACTGAATGAATTGGTTGGGAAGAGTAGGGCATGGCAGCAGAGGAATCTTTCCATGTTTAGAGCAGTGCCTTCCAACCCAAGGCTACTGGCCAGAACCAAATCAGATCCACTTTGTAAGGCATACATGAAAGACTATTATTATACCAGAACAATATCTCTCTACCTACCATGTTGCCCCAAATAAAAAATCATGAAGGGCCATGATTCTACAACTGTTAAAAAGAATTTTCAAGGAAAACATAATTTTGAGTCCCTATATGTTGTTCAAGTTTTGCTATAAGTCCCTCTGTATTATTAGAGATATAAGTCATACACTATCAACTTGTGAAAGACATATTAAAATTCTTGATGAAGTTGTGTATATGTGCAAAGATCTCCTACGGCATTTCTAAATTATACAGTTGTTATTTTAAAATTTTTATATTATTCATTCTATTTGTAAATTTCTTCTTTTTGAGTGCATTGACAAGGAGTACTGAGAATTTATTTTCCTTCATATCAATATATTGTAGGAAGATGTGCCTCTTAAGAGGCCTTGATGCCTATAGATTCTTTTTTTTGCATCAGTGATGCAATTATTTTACTAGCCCATGTGCATTATATATGGTGAAAAATATTCTATTGATTTTCAACAACTCCCTATCATACATTTCACTCATTCTTTTTCTCTAATTTATATGTTAATTATCTCTTGAGCTTTATTTTGTCATTCTTTGTCTATATGATATATGCATTGTCTTATTTTAATATGTAACCATCATCACATTTGATGGGCATAAAATTTTCCTTCCAAATATTTTCTACAAATTTGGGGGTTCAAATCACTAGTACAAAAATGACTTTTTACAGCGGTTAAAGAGATGATGTTATTCCAGGAGGTGTAGAAAGTCCCTCTTTTTACATCGGTTATAGAGCTGATGTTGAAAAGTATATACAAGAAAATAAAAAAAATTTACTTTAACTTTTTACACTGGTTGGGCTCCGAACTAGTGTTAAACCTTTTAACCTTTTAACACCGGTTCGGAGCCCAACCAGTGTAAAAAAATATACTTTTTACATCGGTTATTACAATAACCAGTGTAAAAAATATTATATTCTACAACGGTTATGGTAATAACCGATGTAAAAGGTATTTTATTTTTTTATAATATATTTATTTTATCAATTTTACCCATTCCTGTGCATAAAGATTGCCAAATCAAATAGCCCAATTAATTTACAATTGTTTGTCAAGTATTTATCAACCATACAAAGCTATTTAACTATTAAAAAAAACTAATAATTGTCTAAATTGTCAAAATTGCCATTCCTATGCATAAAAATTGCCAAATCAGACAGCTCAATTCATTTACAATTGTTTATCAAGTATTTATCAACTATACAAAACTATTTAACTATTAGAAAAACTAATAATTGTCTAAATTGTGTCAACTATCAAAATTAAAACATGTCTAAAAGTAACAAAAAACCTCACAAGTTCTCCACAAAATAGGTTGCCTAACGTATGCGGATGTCTTCAATTTTAGCTTTAGAAAATGCATCCGAATTGTTGAACATCTAAAATTTGATTCATAAAATAGGCATATTAATCAATCTCAAATAACATAATAAAATTTTTTAAAAATATATTTACCTCTTTTGTAAATTCGGTCATGCCTAATATGATAATATTGAGCATGTGTCTCATGACATATAGACCACACAAGTTCGTCCTCACCGATTGTCTATGACTCTGTATAATAACAAATCATAAAAAATTAGTAAGAAATCTTAATAATTGAACATATTAATAAAGTATAGCATCACATTTGGCTCAATCCATGTGGGATCCTTGAGCTCATGTCCATGCTTTTGTAAGACTACATTTTGATATGTTCTCATTACTCTATGATCAAGATTACCAAGTTAGTAAAAATATTCAAAAAAAATTAAATTAAATAGTTTAGTAAAAGTATTCTTACAAGTCTATCGTCTTCTTTATTTCTTTCCCAAGTTTGTAATGGAGGGAGCATAAAAAGACGATAGTGTTGCTTTCATTGAAAGAACAAATAACTGCCAATGGTCCCTGCTAAATATGATACAAGTTAAAGTAAATCCATATTAAAAAACTATTAATTATAAATTGATCCTTACGAGTGCACATATGGAGTCATAAAAACATCCTTTTTGACTTCACATATTCTCTGTTGGAGGTACGTGGCCCTTAACTCTGGAGTATTACCTTTTTCTGTCATGTGATGAGGGCAAAAGAATCTAAACTTATCACCTTTGCCCGATGTAATACACAAATGATGAAGATACCTACAACAATGCAATTATATTAGTTTAATAAACTTGATGATTAAGTTTACTTACAACAATGCAATTATATTAAAGAAAAATATACTTACATCATAAATAGTTCAATGTGTGGTGTGGTAAGCTAATTATTCAACACAAATCTTCCTGTTCAATTGTCACTATCATGTCTTTCTTACCCACAACCTCTGGATCCATTTCTAAACTCTTGAATTCGAATGATAAATCATACGCCATTAAGATCATTCGCTAATGCGGAGTCAACGAGGGTTGTGGAAGCTTTGGGAGATTCGGTGAGGAAAGCTTCTACATAATAAAAAGGCAAGAAATAGTTAATAAAAAACATATATTAGGAAGTTGCTACATAATAAAAATTCATGAAATTTCATACCACAGCTTAAACTAGATTCACAAGTCTCTTGGGCCATAGGATAAAATTGCCAACAGCTTCAACCACAGTCTTCACCTCATCAGTAGGGAATGGAACCAAAGCATCTAGCACTTTTAGATCTGCAACCACCACTCTTACTTGATCATCTTAAATTTGCTTGTGGTGGATGGTTGACCCCAAGCTGTAGATGCTACCAAGAGCAACCAAGCGTTTATCAGGATCTTCTAGAAATATCTCATATGGTTCACCAATGTTCTTACCAGAAGGACCCTCTAACACACGCTTAAGAATATTACTCCCTTTTGTACTATAAAATGCAGGAGACGTATGAACTGGTTTAGTAGTTGTCTCCTGTCGTGAGCTCATCATGCTCATCATCTCCTCCTTCATTTGCTCTCTCATTTGTAGAAGTTGAGCTGCAAATGAAGCTTCAAACTCATCCTTAGTCTGCTGCCTCACAATGGATATCAATGTATCAAGCTCTTCTCTAGTCACTACACCTCCTGAATTAGGAAATGTAGATGCTCCAAAGTAGTCCTTAATGCCCACACCATATCCAACGCCCCTCACACGACCCGGATGCTCTAGCTTACCTGTAGCAACTGCTAAGATATCATTTCTGCCCTCTGGAA
Organism: Prosopis cineraria; assembly: GCF_029017545.1. NCBI lineage: Eukaryota > Viridiplantae > Streptophyta > Magnoliopsida > Fabales > Fabaceae > Prosopis > Prosopis cineraria. Next base: position 29,246,353 of record NW_026555342.1, on the reverse strand, counting down.
TGAAGCTTCCTTGGGCTTGTTGCTCCTTAAGAGCATCCTATAATATAAAAATAACAACATTAATTAATAATATATACAATTGTATAGAAATTTAAAGGGACAAGGAATAATAATTTTACTTACAATCCTCTTGGCAATCTCCCATGTTGTCTCACTTGTATAGCCTCCTTTCTTGTACTGATGTCCATATCTCCATTTCTCCTCTCAAGAGACAGGTGATGGTGGAGAAAGGAGTATGGAAGGATTAGACTTGGCTTCTTCTTCTCTCTTCTTCTGTTTCTCTACCATCAGTATATCATCAGCTCTAGCATAACCTCCACGAGACAGGGTGTGGGGGCACTGATTCTGCCAAGCAATTTCTCGCCCTTTAGCTCATTTTTCCTGTTAATAAATTGAATTTTAGATTTATAATTAAAGTAAATCTAAATAAAACTTAAATAAATTAAAAATCAACAAACCATAGCCTTTTCAGATGTCCGAATCCTGATAAATTCTTCCCAAGTATCTTCATCAAGGAACTGGTATGTATCAAGAGGATTGGGACGAGCCTGACCCTTTGGCACCTCGATAAAGATATATCTTCTAGTAAGATCAGTCTTAAAATTTCTCCAACGTGTTCCACAATAAGAAATCAACTTGTGTTGACAATCTTGATTAGAAGGAACATCGTATGTGAGCTACAATGAAGACATAAGATAATAATCAATAATTGTCCAATAATATATAATGATAAAAAATTATTTTTTAATTATTTACCTGAATACTTTCCCAAATCTATCCCTTCACATGTTCTGGCACATCAGGCCAGTCCTTAAACACAATAGGAGGCCAAGAAAACTAACAAACTTGGCTTTATGTGGCCTTATCGGATTCTATCTTCGGTCAAATTGAATTGGTAACCTACGCCCAGTACTCCTACTTAAAGTTAGATCTCTTAATCGTGTGCCACGTCTCCCCCTCCTCACAGACTGGCTTTGACTCGGCTCCCTACTAGGAGCAAAATCACCAATTGATTGGCTTGTAGTAGGCTGGCTCTGAGTGTCATCACCTTGATTCTCCATATTCCTATTAATTCAAATAAATGAAATTAACTAAAAAAATAATCAAAGATAAGATAATTAAGAAAAACAATCCCACAACATAAATTTAATTGAACTAAATTAACATACTTTAATTTCAAAACTAAACTCATATAGGGATATTCTCCTATATCCCTTCATGGTGATCACTTCTTATGGCATATTCATCATCTACTTCATCTACCACATCTAAAATTGGTAGCCCACTTGAGAAGTTAGGAGTTTCAGAAATATCAAAATTTGATTCATGATCGTCATTACTATCAATCATCCTTTTTCCTTTAAATGCTATTGACCAATTTTTATTTACTGGATCCGTGGCATAGAAAACTTGTTTAGCTTGGTCTGTCATAATAAATGGCTCATTCCTAAAGTTAGTTTTTTAAGATCAACCATTGTAAATCTAAACTTATTATCACGAATACTATTGACGTCAACCCACTTGCATTTGAAAATAGGAACTCTAAATTTTGTATAATCAACTTCCCAAATCTCTTCAATAACCCCAAAGTAAGTCCTGGATGCTAGTTTAGGTTTCTTATCTTTTGAACTAGAGAAGTGTACGGGTTCAGCTATTATCATAACTCCACTATTTTACACCGTACTCTTCTCATCCAAGGACTTTGTATAAAAGGAATACCCATTAATATCATAGGCACTCCAACATATAACATCAAAGTTAGGACCTCCAGCCAACCATTTAACTGTTTCAGAAACACCACTTTCATTCAAAATTTTCTACTTGAACCAATTCACGAAAGTCCTATTATGCTCTTTCAATAACTTTTGTTCTGTCATTCTCATTCGATAATTTGTTGCCTTTAAAAGTTCTTTATGAGAAGATATGTAATCTTTAACTTCATCAATATTATTCAAGATATATAAATGTACTTCTTGTAATTAATCATGATTCATGCTCTTCACTGATACTCCACGTGTGCCTTGACCATATTGCCTTTGCTTGTGACGAGATTTAGGAAGTCCAATTGATTCTGTACTTGACAAGTAATCAAAACAAAACTCCATAGCTTCTTTAGCAACATATTTCTCAACTATCGATGCTTTGGGTTGAAATGGATTTCTGACATACCCTTTCAGTATTTTCATGTATCTCTCAACTGGGTACATCCATCGCAAATAAACAGGGCCACACAATTTTACCTCCCTTACTAGATGCACTATTAAGTGAACCATAATGTCAAAAAATGTAGGAAGAAAGTACATCTCAAGTTGGCACAAGATAGTACAAGCTTCTTATTCTAACTCTTCCAGTTTATGGGGATCAATAACTTTACTACATATAGCATTGAAAAATAAACAAAGTCTGGTTATTGTAAGTCTTAAATCTTCTTTCAATATGCCTTGAATAACTAAAGGTAATAGCTGTTGCATCAAGACATGGAAATCATGAGATTTTAAGCCTACCAGTTTCAACTCTTTCACAGATATAAGCTTCATAATATTTAAAGAATACCCCGAAGGAACTTTGATTCCATGTAAACACTCATAAAAACTTGTTTTCTCAGATTTGCACAATGTATGAGAGGCTGGGGGACAATAAGTTCGTTTACCTTCTGGTCTTGGGTGTAAGTCTTCCTGTATTCCCATTTCTTTCAAATCAAATCTTGCATTCACACCATCCTTAGTCTTACCTGGTATGTTCAGAAGCGTTCCAATAATACTATCACACACGTTTTTCTCCACATGCATAACATCAATACAATGCCTTACTTCAAGATTGCGCCAATATGGGAGGTAAAAAAAGATAGACCTTTTTTTTCATATGCTTTTTGCACCAGTATTCTTTTTAGTCTTACCGAAGATAATATTAATGTTTTTCCACACGTTCATACACTTGATCCCCAGTCAAAGCATTCGAAGCATCATTGTGTTCTTGGTGACCATGAAAAGCTTTCTTCAATCTACGATATGGGTGATCTCGTCTAAGAAACCTCCGATGGCCAAGGTAGACTATCTTCCTTCCATGTTGAAGTTGATGGTAGTTTGTGCTTTCTTCACAAATTAGACAAGCTTTATGACCTTTCACGCTATAACCAGACAAATTTTCATATGCAGGAAAATTATTTATAGTACAAAAGATCATAGCACGTAACTTAAAATTCTCCTTATGATTTGCATCAAACACTTCCACACCTACCTCCCACAACACTTTCAAATCTTTAATTAGAGGTTTTAGGTAAATATCAATATCATTTTCCGGTTGTTTTTGGTCCCGAAATCAACATGGATAGCATCATGTACTTCCGTTTCATGCACAACCTAAGTGATAGATTGTAAATCACCAAAAGAACAGGCCATGAACTATGTATACTACTAAGACTACCATATAGATTCATTCCATCGATAAAAAGTCCAAGCCTCAAGTTCCTTGTCTCATTGCAAAATTTGAGAAACAATTGATCAATTTTCTTCCATTGAGGAGAATCGGCTGGATGTCGAAGTTTTTCATCAGATATCCTCTCATTTGCATGCCACATCAAGTTCTTTGCATCATTAGTATTTACAAACAAACGCTTGAACCTTGGTATAATTGGAAGATACCATAAGACCCTTGTAGGAGCCCCCTTCTATTTGTACCGTGGTGCCTCACATTTCGGACACTTCTCCTCCACTTCAAGCTCTTTTCTGTACAACACACAATCATTAGGACATGCGTGTATTTTTTTATACTTCATACCCATTGGACACAAGATCTTCTTGGCATCATAATAACAATTTGGTAGTGCATTGCCTTTCGGAAACATTATTTGAAGTAACTCTAACAACCATGTGAAACTTTGGTCACTCCACCCAGATCTTTCCTTTAAGGTAACTAGTTTTAACACCCCAGATAACAAACTAAAATCAATGCACCCCTGGTATAGAGGCTTCTCTGCGTCAGTGCACAAGTTATCATACACATGTGCTTGTTCAAAAGCCTCTTCCCTAACATCACGGATCATGTCCTTTGATCAATCTTCATTCATTTCTACTTCATCATCAAGATTATCAACTCCCACACATTAAGATGTGTTACTATAATTTTCCAATCATTCACCATGCTAAATCCATATTGTATAATTTTTGCAACTCCCATCACAAACTAAGTGCTCTCTTATTTCAGCAACATCTAGTCTCCTCTCATTCAAACAATTAACACAAGGACAATAGAACCTTTCACTATTGTCAACAACATTTTTCTTAGCAAATTCCAAAAATTTTTTCACCCCATTATCATACTCGTCACTCGTTCGTCTAGCATTCATCTAACTACGATCCATGTGTCACCTCCTAAAGAATATAACTAATGTTATTACCTTCAGACTATTTCAAGAAACTAAGTTCCTAATTAAATTAAGATTTGAAAAAATTTCGGCAGAGTCTCCCCTAAAAATTAGATCTCCCAAAACTTTTAAAAAAATTTACAAGAGAAAATTGACAATCTTAAACCAAATAAATGATCACATGTAATAACTTGAGGCCTTATGAAGCCACTAACAGCACTCCCAGCAATAATCAATATCATTAAAAACTAAATTTAAGCATTATAAAATTTAAAAATTTATATTCAACACATACCTGGGTGGTGGCAGCTGCAGCAATGGCTCAACACTAAGAGAGTAAGGAAGGGAGAAGGAGTGGTGGCAGGGCAGAGGCACTGAGGAGGGGGGATGAAGGAGGGAGAGGGGGAGGGGGCGGCTGAGGGAGGGGGAGAGGGAGGGGGCGGGCGAGGGGACGAGGGGGAGGGGGAGGGGGAGGGGGCTGGCAGACCGAGGGGGTGAGGGAGAGGGTTGGGCGGACGAGGGGGAGGAGGACCAGCGAGGGAGGAGATGAGGGGGAGGGCGCGAGAGGGAAGAGAGGGAACTGATGAATGAAGGAAGGATAGAAGCTTTTTACACTGGGTTCACCCACCCGGTGTACACCAGGTGTCCAGGAACCCGGTGTGAAAAGTGTCAAATAATTCAATATAATTACAAAAATGCCACTGCCTTTATTTTTTACACCGTTTGCCTTCCAACCGATGTAAAACGTACCTCATAAATTTTATATTTTGTACTAGTGAATTTAACTTTCTTTTGAATTTGTTCTTGGTGAACAACAAATACCAATTGTGCCAAAAACGCTAAGTCTCAATTGATAACAAAAGGTTCCTGAGCTCTCTTATCACAGTTTACTCGGATGTAAAAAGATACAAGGCTTTGGTAGAATAAGTGTTTGATTTTTATTGAAATGTGAAAAGATTACAGACCTAAAACTGAAAGCTAAAAAGGGGCTAAAAAATGTCAAATTATAAGTCTTTGATTGAGTGTTGACTAGTTTCTTCTATATTTTGTTCTTTTATTTATAGTGTCAGAGTAATGGTAACCTCTTCCTTGAAACCTAACACGTTTTATCGAAGAATTAGGGATCTCGCAAAACTCATGGCACGGTCTTTATTCCATGCTCTCCATTTTGGTAACCAGCCCATTTCATTGAGATACTTGGGCGTAGATTTTGGCATTACTTAAGATCGTGTCTTCATGCCAACGGTCTAATATTTACAGCTGATGGGATTTCAACATATTTACTTATTGTGGCCTTTATTGAGCCTCGGGGCCAGGCCATTCCATTTATATTGGGCCTGACACTTCAATTACTTAGCCCAACAAGCCCTGTGACTTATTGAAGCGACGTTTCATATTTAGCCCAAACAATGCTACTCGCGTGCCAATGTTTGGTAACGTAAGCCATGTGGCACGTTTGAAAAAACTAAAACATTGCTTCATTTCTAAGCGCCCTTTGCTGATATAAACTCATTTCTTTTTCTGGTCACTTCTCTTGCCCTTTTTACCGTTTCTTAAACTTCAAGCTTTTACTCTTCCGTATTCCTCTTACCTTTGCTCTTAAATGGCTTCCTCTACTTTCGCTACTTCTTTTGTTGTTGCTCCATCTTCCACCTCCACTAGGAGTCTACCTGATTCTCTGGTGACTATTAAAATCCTGTTACTCCACTCAACGAGTTTGTGACAATATGCATTTAGTAGTCCAAAAACCTTTTTTCCTTTTAGATTGGTTCCCCATTCTAATAGTCATTCATTTCTTTACAGGAGGATTCGTCATTCTATGAATTGGTGGCTTTCTGGTAAGTTTCTCACTTCTCATGTTTAGCCCTTCTATTTTATTAGAGAAGTATATTAACTGTGCTTTATTTTTCTTTTCTAGTAATTCTTCTTTGAGCTTTCAAATCTCCAATAACAGTGACGTCGGGTACTTAACCATCTCTCCTAACCTGTCCGAAGTCACAGCCCCTACTTAGCCAAATCCATGGCCACTGACCTTTATTTGCAAACTTGGTCTTGGCTCAAACGACTTCGCCCTTCCTCTAGTCATCCTGTAGAAAACTCAGGAACTATCCCTGATCCCCTCATACTTGGGTTAGCTGGGTGAGCCGCTTGAAGTTAGAGTATGCCCTTCAGTGGAAGGAGATGAGTCTGTATGATCTTATCCAGCTATCTTTAGTCGACGTCGATGTCCTCATCGAGCTTCTAATGGCCCTTCTAAGCTTTTGGGCTCCGAGCTACAACACCTTCTTCTTTGAGCTCAACCCTATGTCTTTCACGCTATAGGACGTCTTCATGTTCTTGGGGCTACCCATCATTGAGGAGGAGAACTTCTACATGATCCCCAAGAAGCATGATTCCTACACCACCCTCCCCCCCAATTTGGAGAGCAAGATCAGGAGTGCAAGCTCCTACATGAAGATTATGGAGTTATTCTTCGAGAAGCCGCCATTGATACTGTCACTGCCACGAAGCTTGTCACTGCCACGGAGTATCTGGTCTTTGTATGGATCTTACTGAGCCAATAGATCCTGGCCCCCAAGGGAGGAAGCCCGTGCAGCTGCACTTGAGGATTAACCAGTCCTTGCTCTGCGGCAATCAAATAGCCTTAGGGATGATGTTTCTGTTCTGGCTCTATGACGGCATAAGGGAGTTACTAATGAAGAAACCTTTCAGCAACTTCTATGGGCTTGTCTAGTTTTTGAAGCTATGGACATCTTACTTTCCACTTCTGTGGCAGGAGCCTTTCCTAGATGATTCCTGCGCCAACCACCCCTTCACTTGTCTCCTGGGTGGTCATCTATTGACCAACTCAAAGAACCTCTTTGAGGTTTTTAGTCAGCAAAGCTAGTCCTTAGGGAGGACCTTGAAGGCCTTTAACATTTCGGACCATCGCCTCCCCACCTAGTACAAGCATATGGTAGAATAAAAGAACAAGCCCACCAAGCTACTCAGGGATGAGGTTTTCTTTTTGGCCACTACTCTCAGGAAGATGTGGTTACTACACACTGGCTCTTCCTCCAAGTCTTTAAAGGGGTTTACTTAGAGTCTTATCATCCTCAACCAGTGGTAGGCTAGTTTGGACTAAGTCAGTGCATCCCTCAGGGCTTGTCCTCCCAAATCAGTGTGGAGCTGCTTGATAGGGAGGCTATCGACTAGATAGCTATTCCATATACCACTTAGAGGCAATGCAAGGTGGAACTTATAGATAGAGATGCCTGCTTCTGCTTCAATAAATGGTGGCCCTAATGCTTTAGGCACATAATAAAAAGCTACACCAGTAAGTATCACCTCTCATATTTGCCTTAGTGTTCTTTCTTTTACCTTATAGTCAAGTCTAATCTTGCTTTTATTTTTATAGGCCATGATTGGACATAATTTCATGTGTAGATGACGTTCCTGAGGGGAAACATCAATGCCCACACTGCTTTTGAGACCTAAATGGCCCCCTCACTAAGGACTGTGGTCTAAGGGATGGAGCAAGATGACGCCTCATCCCAAGTATCTGCCCCCTCAGCCTCTAGGAAGCTTGGGGCTAAGAATATCTCCTCAAGTTGTCCAGACAAAGGAGATGGTCCTGACAAGAAGAAGTAGGCTCTATCTCTTTCACTTGATGCTAAGAGGAGGAGGAAGACAACACCTCCTCCACTCGACTAACCTTCCTCTACTCTACTCCTGACAGGCCTCACTCCTCAAAAAGGAAAGTGCACGCACAAGTGCTAACAGATGATGATCTTGTTAGTAGATTCTGATGATGGCAGAGTAAGTCCTCTTCAACATGGGGAGAAGGAGACCTAACTCCCAGATCCTCGAGTGATTACTTCCCTTACCTCTACTAATCCTAAAGTTTCTCAGGAAGCGGCTCAGGAGATGACGGAACATGTTGAAGCTCTGGGGGCTACTATGTCAACTGTAACCCTAGGTGGTATTGCCGGTCCAGAAGACATTGGGGCTGAAATCAACTAGGGAGGGGCTTTCACCGTAGCCTCGAGTGGTGAGTCGGAGCTTGAAGTCTAAGGTCCTGCTTCTACCAAAGGCCCCAGGATGGTCTCCCCTATTAGCTTGATCCTACCTCCAATTCATCAAGCGCTTAAGAAGTTGGGGTTTTTAAGAGGTTCCTAGAGGGATTTCAGGCAGCGACTGTGAATAACGCCCTGGTTGCTTTGGCCTCCCCTTAAGGTTAATAGGGTTTTAAGAAAACAAAACTTACAAGCGGCTCTCTGTGGAGATGAGAAAAATCTAATAAGTAATATCATGACAGGCCTAATTGGGACCTGTCGTTATCTAATAAGTATTATCAGTGGGACCTGCCGCTATAAATATTATGGGCATTATGTCGACAGGTTTTCAAAGACTTTTCATCATAATCAATTATAAAAAATAGAAAATTTAAAATTGTTTTATAATATCAATTCATTAGAAAAAATTATATAAATTATTTATTATTTAATATAAATTTTAATACATGTAATATAAAATCTTGATTAGAATAAATATTTAAATGTTTTGGATATAAAATAAGAAATAACATGAAAATTAAAAAGAATTCTAAATTTATTAATGTTAATTACAAAATAATATTTAGTCAAAAATAATAAATACAAAATATATTATTGGGACAATTATAAATTATAACTGTGGCGATAATGACTCTCTTCTTTTATATATTTATATATTTGCCATTAAATCTATTATCACCACAGTTATTTTTATAATTGTTGCGAAAACTGTGTCATTGAAATTGTATTTTGTACTATTGTGAAAATGGGGCATCATGCCCGACAAACTTAATTGTGAATTCTCTCTTTTAATTTTCATCATTATGTTCCCACCAACCTCAATTACTCTTTTCCAATTCCCTTTCATCTCGTTTGATAATGGAAGTGGAAGTGAAAAGGGAAGTAAAAATGGAGGAGGAAGTGAAGTGGAAATTTTTAATTAAAATATGTATTTATCATATTAAAATACCAAAATACGCTTGAACAAAAAAAAATGTCTTCCACCGTAGAAGCGTTCATTGCCATCATGAACAACCGTCGGAGAAAGAAAGAACCGCCATGTTGAAATGAGATGGCGGTGAATCAAAACTATAGTGGCAGTAAAATCAAGGCCCCAAATTGAAACAATAATACTCATCCATTGTCTCTTCACTTCCATTAAAAGCCCTAAATATGGGGGAAAAGATCCATTATTCTGCCTTTTCCATTATCTCTTCCATGAACCAGGAGGCTTGACAACAATAACCAATTGATAATCAAAGCCCCCAATTAATTGAAAACAATAATCCAGGCACAATCAATCAAGAAGAGAATCGAAGATAAAACCGATGAATCTTTGAATCAGGGAACTAATAAATTGGACAGGGAAGGAGATAAAGGAGGTGCTGGCCATGGTAGAGTGGGAGAAAGGGAGAGAGCGATGGCACTGGTGATTGAGTGAGATAGAGGAGAAGGGGCAGCGGCGCCAACCTAATCTAATAGAAGAAGCGGATTCGTTCTTGAGGGAGGAGATAATGGAAGTGGGGAATGGGTTGACGATATCATGACCAGAGTGGTCAAGCTTAGAGCTCGGTGACCGAGGTAGTGGGGTCACAGGTGGGCACCGAAGCATCGCTGTCATTTTATAAAGAGGGAGGACTCTGTCAAAGGCATGAACATGGCAGGAGAGAGACTGAGACTACAGAGGGAGAATGGGAGAGAAAGTGAGGGAGGAACTGAGTTCTTTTAGTCTGGCCAAGGAACCCAATTCTATCATATTTTTGGAACTCACTTTCCTAAAGAATCCAATTCATGAAAACCAAATACACCAAATTATGAGTTTTACTTCCATTTTCACTTTTCTCTCTCCAATTCGTTGCTACCAAACTAGGCATTATTCTTTCTTTCCTTGTGCTACTAGTATAATTATACTCATCACTTTGATTTCTTATTATTATAAGGCACCAAATAGACTACTATGCTAAAATTACTTTTCAAATAGGGAGAATGATAAAAAAAAATACACCTAAAATATGTAAATGATAAAAAAATTAAAATACTAGAATTGTTCAATAGAGTATTATTTAATTTTTTTAATCCAATTTCAATTTTTATCTTCAAAGCAATTTTTTTTTCAAGCAATATAACACTACAAAACATGTTTTTTCTTATCATTATTGAAGTAAGAATAAGCATTGAAAGAATAAAAATGATAGCATGTGAAGTACCACTCTTATATTTGTTTTTCTTAATATGTTCAAAAAATATTTAAAAAAGTTATTAGAATATTAAAATTTTATTTAAGAGTGTTAAATGTGCAAACTCAAATTCTTGTGAGGAGAGGATTTTTGAGTGTTAAATAAAAGATGAAGTGAATATTAATTTCATTTTATTAGTGATAAAAAGAATTCAAGTATTTAATCTAAGCTCATTCAAGTTTAGGTTTGGCTCGAGTTTATTCGAATGATTCAAATAAGCTCAAAGTATAAAATTTTTTTAAACTCTCAAGTTTGGCTTTAAGATCATTCAGATTGGCCCATTGAATTTGACCCAAATTTTTTATTTTATTTTTTATTGAATTTAAATTTTTATTTTAAAGTAAGAATATTCAAGCAATTTTTTTTTTTTTGCTCACTCAAGCAATATAACTCTACAACACATCTTTATTTTTTCTATGTTTACTAATGTATGAGCAAGTTCAAAGAATAAAAATGAAAATATATGAAATAACCTTGTGTTATTTTTTTTAACATTTTTAGAAAAGAGTGATATATCCATCTTTCTAATTTGGGTATTGAAGTGTTTGACAATTGATACAATTCCCCCTCATTTTCCGCAAACTTGGCTCAGGGAAAATGAATGACACCTTCTTTACATCAATTTGGCATTAATTAAATATTGGAACACCAAAAGGATTTCTTTCCTCCTTTACATCAATGTGGTGATGTTTCATTACCGGAGGGGTGAAGCCTGATCAACAAAATTTTATGTTTTTAGTATTTTTTTTCTCATTTTATTATTTTTTGTAAAATATAAAAAATTATCTTGTTTCTTTAAAAAGATAAACTTCACATAAATCTATAGATGCTAACTTCAGATAATTTAAATCCTGTTAGTGAATAGGACCATGGAATAAAAAATTTTGAAAAAAAAGGCTAGTTATATAGGGTCCTTCAGGTGAATTAAAAACAAGTTAATTAACGTTATAACTTTAATTCCTTTGAAAGACCTTAGTTCATTTCTCTAAATATCTTTCCATGATGGTCCTTCACTAGTGCAAAATAGAATTTTAATGACACATTTTTCGACATAGTTTCTCAAAAACCTGTGGCAATATATGCGCAAGTGGCTTTTTCATAATTGAATGCTTATGTATTCCATTTATAACCACAGTCCTAAGATTAACTGTCAACATAAATGAAATTAGTTAAAAAAAATTAATTTAATTAATTTTAAAAAATTAAATCATTTAATTTAATTAATTAGTTAAAGTAAATTATTACTCAATTGTTTATTACCTAAATATAATTAATTTTAAAAAATAAATATAATAAATTAAATTAATTAAGACATAAATAAGTAAATTATTTATTTAAAAATTTTAATTTTAATAAATTAAAATAAAATTTAGTAATTAATAATATAATTCTAATAAATTATGTTCATTAAGTATTTCTTATTTTAGGTAAATTAATTTTTCTTAAATAAATTAAATTAATTAAGTATTTTTGAAATTAATTTATCTTATTTTAGGTTAATATGCCTGAATTTTAGACATATTAATTATGTCTGAAATTCAGATATCTTCGGCGACAGGCACCCTCGTGACTGTCGCCGAAGATGTTTGAATTTAGACATTAATATGTCTGAATTCAGACATCTTCATCAGACAGCCACAGCACCGTGTGTTTCGTCCAGATCTCCATTTCCCTTAGCTCGTCTCCCTCAACTCGTTTCCCTCAGTTGCCGTCGCTACCGTCATCCCTTAGCTCTTTCCCTTCAGCTCATTTTCTCTTAGCTTGTCCTCTTCTCTAGCTCCACCATAGGTTCTAGCTGCGCCGTCCAACTACCTCTCCCACAGCTCGCCTCCAGCTGCATTTCCCACAGCTCGTCTCTCTGCCTCTCCAGCTACCGTCGCTGCCGCCACCGCTGCCAGCTGCTATCTTTTCCGGATTTCGTCTATAAGGTTTTCTTTGGGCAATTTTTTAGCTACTTTTTTGTACTTAATTATTTTTAGCTTCTAATTTTTTTACTATTTTTTTATTTTCTTTTCCTACTATTTTTTTCTTTTTAAGTTTATTTGTTAGGTTAAATTTTCATTGTTACTAATTATTATTTATTACTTAATTACTTTATTTTTTTTATTACAGCTTGCCTCTTGTTATTTTTTAAGTTTTTTTTAATTTTTTTCTTCAAATAATTATACTATTGATTGTTGATTAGAGTTGATAATTATTAAAATTTCAATTAAAATTTACTTAAATTGATCAAATTGAGAGTTTGGTGCTTAGGAAATCTCAATTTATAAGTTGTTATGCTGTCAATTTTTTTTAATTTTCATTATATTAATTTTTTTATGTTTAGTATAATTAATTTCTTTTTAAATTTGTTTGTTGGGATGAATTGTGAACCCCATTAAAAGAAATTATACTATTAATTATTGATTAGAGTTGATAATTATCAAAATATAAATTGTGGTTTACTTAAATTGATCAAATTAAGGGTTTAGTGCCTGGAAAAATCTCAATTTACAAGTTGTTATACTGCCAATTTTTTTTTAATTTTCATGATATTAATTTCTTTATGTTTAGTATAATTAATTTCTTTTTAAGTTTTTTTGTTGGGATGAATTGTGAACCCCATTATCATATTATAATATTGATTATTGATTAGAGTTGATAATTATCAAAATATCAATCATGGTTTACTTAGATTGATCAAATTGAGGGTTTAGTGCCCGGGAAATGTCAATTTACAAATTGTTATGCTGTCGATTTTTTTTTAAATTTTCATGATATTAATTTCTTTATGTTTAGTATAATTAATTTCTTTTTAAGTTTGTTTGTTGGGATGAATTGTGAACCCCATTATCATAAATTATAATATTGATTATTAATTAGAGTTGATAATTATCAAAATATCAATCGTGGTTTACTTAAATTGATCAAATTGAGGGTTTAGTACTCGAAAAAAATCTCAATTTACAAGTTGTTATGCTGAGAATGATGAAACGAGTTTTGATATTGAAACGAGTTATGAAAATACTATATACTGGTTTTGTTTATTGAAAAGGAAAGTAAGCGACGACATGAAGTCTTTGATTGAATTATAAGTTTTTAAATAATTCCATTGTGTTATTAATAATATATATTTAATATTTTTTAAGTGTGTATATTTGATAAATAGATCTTTAGCGACATATTGAAAATTAGCGGGAATGGTTGACAAGAAAAAATGAAATCAAGTTTGTACCAATGCAAGTAAGTAGTTCAAATTTATTCCTTAATTAGAATGAAGATTATAATATTGGTTTAATGAATTTAATTATTTCTATTTTCTTTATAGTGTCCTCAACAACCAGGAAGTATAGAATGCGGTTATTATGTGATGATTTTTATGTATGAAATCATCACTCAAGGTATTGTTCACTCATTTGATCAGGTAATAATTTATAAATAATGATTTATAATTATGAAGTTTTTCATATACTTGAGTTATTATTCATACATATATTGTTATTGAATTTGCAATACTTCCAAAGTTTAGAGCCATATTTTAAGCAAGAGTTGAGACATATACGCAATTTGTGGTCTAGTTTTTTCTTAGAATTAACAGGATTAGAGTAAAAACTTTCTAGATATTTTGTATTAGAAATGTAAGTTTAGTTCATGTAGCAGACATATTTGTATTGGTCTTTGGAGCTGCTGTTTCTTAATTAATGCAGGTTTTGTAAGTAAGGGAATGTATATAGATATAAGTGTACGAGTAAAAAAAATATATTATATTTATGGCCACAGTTGTTACACTAACTATGGTAAAAAGCCATTTATGGCAATAGTTGTTGATAGAACTGTGGCCATAAATGAGCTCTAGAATAATTTTTCGCCACAGGTGGTCTGGGACCTGTGGCGAAAAACACAGTAGCGAAAAATATAGTTTTTCGCCACAAGTCAGATGGCACCTGTGGCGACAAAATATTATATTTCGCCACAGTTTCTTTTGACCTGTGGTAAAAAATATCTATTTACTACCACATGATTTTCTACTACACAGCATCTTCCGTCGCCAAAAATGTATTTTAACTGTGGCGAAAAATGATTTTTGCACTAGTGCTTCCTACCAATTTTTCATAATCCTAACTTATTTCCATGTCTCTGTTTGTGCACTCTTTATCAAATAAATAATGCACATCACCAAGTAATTGTGTGTGAGATTTGAGATTTGAGAGAGGGAAAGGAGGATTGGCATGAGTTTCAATTCAGACTGTTATTTAAAGTGAATAAGACTTTTATATCTATTTATGATTAAGTTATCATATTAAATAACATGTGTGAAAAAGTATATGTAATTTTTGATGATATTAAATATTTTTGAAATAAAATTTAGTTAAAAATACCTTATAGTTATTAAGACATTATATATAATATTTAATGAGGATATAATTGGTAGAGATTATACCAATCAAGTTTAATATTTAATAAGGTGTCCGTGCATTAAATATTTTTGTGTGTATGAGAGAGGGGGGGGGTTTCCATGCACCCTGATGAGCACCATGACACTCATCAAGGTGATGAGATCTAGAATGTTTAGATTTTAATCTGGACAAAATTTTAATTTTAATTTTAATTTTATTATAAATTTTAGTAAATTTATTTTACCATCAATTTGAACAATACATATTTAATTCGAATGATGAAATTTAATATTAAAAGGTTTTAGAATTTTATAAATTAACTATTTAGATGCACTCTATATGGTCCAAATTTAAAATTTTTAACATGCAACTTTTTTCTAAAAAATATTTTTGTTGAAAGTGCTAATTTGGAGATTTTTAATTTTAATATTATATATACCAAAATAAAATCTTTAAATTTGGATTGTCCATTGAAATTTAGATAGTCCAAATCTCATTACTATGATGAGTACAAGCTCTCATTAAGATGATGAGTAGGGAAACTGATTTTTTTTTTTTTTTGGGTGGTGTCCTGAATGATCTGTGCCGCATTGTAGCTACAGATTCAACATGGTTCTAACCTCGGATATGACAACAATAGCCAGGAATGGAAACCTAAGAATGAGCCCTCCTCAGACCCCATCCCACCACTCAGAAAAGCCAGTATTCAATCAAAGTGATTATGAAATAAAATCTATTTCACGAATGAGGAACACATAAACTAATTGACAAAGCATGGTCTCCATATAATAATGGCGCTGGTGTGGTCCCAGCTTGTTTTGTGTCTAGAGAATCTTCAAATTGAATATATGGAACTTTGGTTTCACGTGGTCCCCATATAAGCACTTTTTTTAACAACTATCAATATTAATACTCCCTCTGTCCCAAATTATTAAAAACTTTTAGAGAATATTCAACATCTCAAAATATAAGATACTTTAACAAAAATAAAATTTCATTAATGATACTTTTTTAATATTACCCTTATCATATATTCTCCTTCTTCAATATTCTTTTATCAATGGAGTATTAAATGAAGGTTATTTTTAAAAGTTTATATTTTTGTTTTAAAAATGTAAGGTTGTAAAGTGTATTTAATGAGCTTTATTGGTATGTGAAATTTTATATAAAAATGTCTTATAATTTGAAACAGAAAGAGTATTAAGCAATGTGAAAATGTGTGTACATGAATGATTAAGAACATGTTGGTAATAACCAAGATGATAATTGATAATTCAGCATGACCAGCCAACCTGAATAAATATGAAAAATGTTAGAATTGGGCTTGGAAATTTAGATTTTTTTTTTTACTCCAAGCTTATTCAAATGGCTTGAATAAACTTAAAGAAATCAGGACAAAGCTCAAACCCGAATGAACTTAACTTGAATAATTGAATTTAACTTGAATAATTGAATTCTTTTATATTATTAATAAAATAAAATTAACTTTTACTTAGGACTCATGGTCCATTTGGACTCCCAATTCATACATTTCATATTTCTAAACGAAGTTTTAATATTCTAATAATGATATTTTCTTCTTTTCTTTGTTCATCTTAGGCTAACATATGTTCCATTTAGTCAGACGCTCACATGCATGTTTGGTGAGTGTCATTCTCGTGATCATTTAATTTCCTACCTCATTAAGTCATTTCCTACCTCTTTTTTTCGGGTCCCCTCATCCTCTCTATATAAGAAACTCATAGTAAATAGTAATACCCATCGCCGTCAGGCTGCCCCACTTGCTTCAATTTTGATTTTGAGGCAACTCACAGTTGGTTTCATTAATACGATTAGCTGGGGATTCTAACCACGGCATTCAGTCTGCGCATTGTATTGCATAGGACATAAGTTATTAACTCGTTAATTGTCACACGCAAAGGGAAAAAGCAGAAGAAGAAGAAGAAGAAGACATATTCTTGATAAAAAGACACACAAATAGAAGAATAGTATATAATAGGAAGAGGATAAAAAGGAAAAGCAATGGAGATTGAAATGCAAACAGAGGCTAAGGCATAAACACTTCAAGAGATTGATCATTCATTGATGATGTTAGATTGTTAATGTTCAAGCACTGGGCACCCCCTCTCTCTTTGTGTGGTTTTAGCCTGTTTGGAAATAACTCTTCTTCTTTGTTTTTTATTTTTTTGGTGGAGTTATAAAAAGTTCATGTCTTTTGAGGGTATTCTAAATCCGGTCACCAAAAACGTGGCGTTTTTATTAACGTTTGCGTTTTGGCTTACATTAAAAGGTGTTTTAAACATGGAAGTGTTGGACATCATCCATTTAATCTATATTTTTAAATTTAAAAGATAGAAAACTCATTTGTATAAATTTTAAAAAAATTATTGAATTAGTTATTTATAAAAAGTGTGGATTCATTTTTCTAAAATACCATTCCTGTTAATTATTTATATTAAAAATTATTTAAAAAGTGTACAATCAATATAAATAACTTGAGAAAAAATAATAAATTTCAAACTATGTGTGCTTTTGCAGTTTAATGACTCCTAATTACCTATGTGTGCTGAATTGTAGTGATTAAATTAGTAATGTTAAGGCAGACATTATAGCTTCTTAACTTGAGTATTCAAAATACGTATAAGTATGCCAAAATATATTAAAAACACAAGGAAAATGTGCTCAAATGTCATGAAATTCTAGAGGCTAACAATATGATTTCATGTGGATTTTGTGGGTAAGCTAAAAGAATATAAGAGGTAAAGGCATTGATATTGAAAATGAAAGAGTACAATTGATATCCAAAAGAAACAAGGTAGTAAATGTAGACAAGATGCAACTGCAAGTACAAATATGAAATCGTGAAAGAACGTGGGAGTGCAATGAATTATTTATAGAGAGAAAAATGTGGAAGCAGGAGGAGAAAGAGGTAACGAGGAGAGCAGGTGGCCTGTGAAAGGAAGGGAGAAGCACGTTTAATTCGGTCCAAATATAAAATATTTTATTTTATTTTTATTAAAATAAAATTTATAATTTTTTAATAAATATGTTAATTACTTATCTATGCAATTCATTTTTAATTTGATCAATCCAAATTTAATATTAATTTTTTTAATTCTTTATATAGACTTACTCTGTACTGCTTAGATTCAAAACTTTTAACTTGTAGTTTAAACAAAAAAAAAATTGTGAAGAGCTAGTAAAGAAATTATCTTTATTTTTAATATTTCCATTAAAAAATAAAAATTGTAAAAATTATAAAAAAATTTAAAGGATATATATTAGAAATTTTATAAAATATTATTTTAATAAATAAAAATAAAAAATAAGAATGGCCCAATCTTTAGGTGTGGATACGGTAATTTGTGGTTTGCCAGTACCATCATAATTGACATAGGAATTAGGAAAGCTACTCTCTCTCGGTGTAAACTGAGAGAGAAAAAGACTCAAGGGTTTAAGAGACGAGATTACTGCAATGAACAAAATTTAGGAAGGAGCTTTTAATAGAGAAATGACAAAATGGTCCACGCCCTTTTTAAATCAAAATATAAAATACTTAAAAGTACATAAACATAAAAAAACCATACATTAATTTAAATGGCAAGAGAATTGGTTAAAATATGAAACTTTTAAAGTTGAAAGAGTTAACATACAACTAATTCAAAGTTTAGGAAATTTGTGTGTATTTTAGCCAACATTTTATGAAAAAAAATTATTTGATGCTTCATTTACATACATACGTACAAATTAAATTTACATTTTTGACATGCATTGGATTTTGATTTTTTTTTTCATTTTTGTAAAATTAAATAATTTTTTGTTTGAAAATTTTTATGTTAAACAAAGAACAAGACCTGAAATTTGAGTCCATTAAAATTTACGAAGTTTGATGGAAAACATTATATTATTATCTTGCATACACACTCCAAAAGAGATTTTGAGGGTACACATTTGGACATATCCATTTAGGCTAAAACTGAAACGATGCTTATTCACAAAGACAAAAAAGCTATAGCAGAAAATGGGCTTAGTAAATGAAGTGTCATGCTTAACAAGAGATCCAATGACAAGGCCAGTTCATATTATGGTAAAATGACTTGATTAAGTCAACTCGAGTCTTTGAACCCCTTAGTTAAAACTCAGAATCCCTATTAAGACTATTGCCTCACACTAGACTGTGATTTCAAATGAACCACAAATCTAAAAAAATCGTGACCATGAACCATGAATATTTCAGGGACATGAGTTGGCAACTAATGATGGCCTATGCACGTTAAGAATGTGCCACTCAAGATGAGGCCATCAAGTGGGATATGGTGTACCATGCCATGAATTTCACAGGGCATGCCTATTAAATCCTTGATATTTTGCAAATGAGCTCTAGATTCCGTGGGGGCAACCATCTCAACTAAACCATTATAAAAGGAAGAGAAGGTCATAGAGAAGGGTCTCTGTACAACAATCAATGACTAGCACCCACTATACTTTTAGCTTTTTACTCTATATTTTCAGATAGCTTTTAGCATCATTTTTAGCTTTGTAATCTTTACAATCTTGTATGTTGCACATTCGATTAATCAAACACTCTTATTCCAACTTTTTTGCATCTTTATATCCAAATAAACTGTGGTAAGGGACACTGGGAATCCTTTATCTTTTAAGACTCAACATCTTTAGTATGCCTAGAACTTTTGTTGTTTACAGAGAACAATTTTTAATTTTGGGAATTAAGTGTTTGATGCGATTCCCTCTCATTTCATTAATTTTCCACGAACTTAGGGCCGATTTAGTTTACATGAAGTGTTAGAAGGAAGGGTTAGAAGGGTGCAATGAAAGTTTACAGGAACAATAATGTATTTTCCCATTTAAAAATTAATTTTTCAGCTTATAAAATTCTACCATTTTTTTAAGTCATATCAAACGTACTTTTAAATTTAATTCCTTTTCCTTTTCCTTTTCCTGTTCCATTTCCATTTAATTATAGAAGTTATTCAGAATTTTACATTATCACTAATCATACATAATAATTGAAGTTTGTGTGTGAAACGATTTCAAGCAGTTAAACAGAATAACTTCTAGTCTAGTCTGGCTTCTTGAATCTTTGAATTCCTTAAACAAAATATTGTTATTAACGGTAAAAGTTTTTTTTGGGTACGAAATATAACTGGTTCACTTATGAAAAAATATAGACTTCCCTAAAAAAAAATAATATAAGCTTACAACTAAATTTTATTTTTAATCAAAAAACGTTTTTGGTCAAAAAAGAAAGAACGAATAATTCAGTGTCATTTAGGATTTCGCATATTAGAGCTCCACTTACAGGCGAGTCTTGTTTGATTTGTTACCCCATGATTCTAATTATTATTTTTATTTTATTTACTTGTACAATTGTGTCATCAGGTGATTAATATGTGCATCCACTTGGTTGCTTCTTGAAGACAGTGCAATTTGGATGAGCTGATCTCAATTTGGGCTACTCCAGATAAGTCTAAACTTATAGAAAGTTTAAATAATTGCAAAAAATATAAAATATATTTTTAGGATACTTAAAAAAGGTTAATGAGCAAACAAGATCCTGAACTTTTGCTTGAAAATCGCCTTGGACTCTGAACTTTTAAAATATACAAAATAAACTCTAAGCTTTTAAATTCATATCAAAATAAACCCTAGCCATTAACTTTTTAACACTATTACCGTCCATACAAGTACTGTTTAGGGTTTATTTTCCTACAAATTTTACTTTGACTGTTACAGTACTCATGTGGACAATAATGGTGTTAAAAAAATTAATGATTAGGGTTTATTTTGCTATAAATTTAAAAATTTAGGATTTATTTTGTATATTTTAAAAGTTCAGGATCCAGAGCAATTTTTGAGTAATAGTTCAAGATCCTATTTGCTCATTAACCCACTTAAAATGTAGAACACTCAAAAAATTTCATAAAAAAGTTATGGGCGTCAAAGTTCAAAAATCAAGATTCAAATATATTTTAAATATTATTTTGAGATATTTTATATATAGATTAAAAATATAATAATGTGAAGATTTTTAATTTTTTTAAGAAAATATCAATAATGAGAAAAATTGTGAATTCAATTGTGCAGGCATTTGAGTTATCGTTAAATCTTGAAGAGGTTGATCTTTGGTCATGTGAAAATTTATGCTATCTTTATTCAAAATCTGTCTAACCTCATTTCAGTTGTCGTTAAATGAAACAAGCGTCGGGATGTTGAACTCATCAATATAACGGCACATATGGAGAGTGAGTCTCATGTGCCTCTCCAAATCATGCAATTCAATTTATTACCTTTTAAGGATGTTGACGTCCTTCCATTTATGGTCTGTTCGGGATGCTTTTGTTTGACAATTTGACCATATATTTCTTAAAATAATTTTTAGTTTAAATTAAAGTGTTTATTTTTCTTTCATTGATATATGTGATGGCATTCAGTGGTCATCAACACTGCGTGTTCATCAGCTTAAGAGGCTGATATAGGCCATTCAATTCATCTCAAAAAGATTTGTGCCATTCATTTTAAAATAAACAAATTATTTTAAATTTCTTTTATTTTAAAATATTTGTGCCATTGATTTTAAATTCATTGTTAGTTATTTTTAATATTGTATTTATTAATATTATACAAAAGTCAATATTAAATCTATACTATTTACAATATATCTACATAGTCAATTTGTAAAATTAAAAAATAAAATTAAAAAGCTTTTAATTTTGAATGGTCAAGATCCGATCATGGGTGATGACTACCTGGTGACTACCAAAGATAGTCTAAATTAATATTAAATTTTTATAATTCTTATTTTAATAAATATAATTTTAAAAATATCTAAAAATCAATTTAAAATGAACATCGTATATTATTTTGAGATAAAACAAAACGCCAAATCAATTTAAATGGTGCAGTTTAACCAATTTTTTATAAAATCAAGTCCTTCTCCAATTAATGCTGATTTAGTATCTCTTTGCCAATAAAAAACTAATGCTGTTTTATGAAAATAAATACTCTTAGACGACAATTCTGGTATTACAATATTTTCAAATGTTAGATTTAAATAGTTGGAATAAAAAAAACACGTTAATAACGCTACATTCATTTAAAATCTCACAATACAATATATACTAAGTAGTGAAATCAAGACTCATAATTGTGGGGTGCCAGATATTTTCTAAAAGAATTATTATATACATGTACTAATGCACCCAAGAATTTGTTAGATAACGAACAGAAAATAAGATAGATAACTAAATTTTATAAAGAAAAATAAACCTAAATAGCTAGAAATTAATGGTAATTATAAAAGTAAAGTAGATAACTCCATAGCTTCTGCAGAACATACACTAAAAATTAAATATAATTAAATAAAATATATAATTTTACCAAAACAAGCTAGGCTTGTAGGATCTTTGGGCCTAGCCTCTTTATAAACAGGCTAAACTGTGAGTTGAAAAGGGCCTAACATATTTCATCTTGATATTGCATGATTTTTATAGACATTTACCACCTTCAATTAGATTTTTTTTAGCAATTTTTTTATCTATTTTGAAATAATTAGAATATATTTATGATTCTAGGGCTAAGAAATATTTTAAGGGAATTTTTAGTAATTATTGCATATTTTTTAAACATTTATTGAATTTTAACTTAATTCCCTAAAATACATCTGCTATTGATTTTTTTTTTAAAAATTTTTGTGTAGGTGGCATGTGATTTTTTTTTTTTTTACCAAAGGAACTTCTATTAAAAACGGCAAACAGCCAAAGAAAAACCAGTACAACATGCAATATTATCCTTATAGTTCATAAGGCAAACAAAGCCTTCATAGCATCTTTTATATATTTATATTGCATTTAGACTTGGCATTCTCTGCACTATTAGTTGCTTGCAAGCTAGCACACTCTTGTTGAATCTTTTAAAAGCCTCAAGAGATGAACACAATATATTAGCCTTATGAGGTGATGATGTCATCCTTTGAACCTACAATCAAGACAAGACAACCAAGCAACTTCGAATTAGATAGCCAAGTGATCTAGGTTTGCCAGAGATATTATCATATGTGAAGCCAAAGGACTGACCACTCAAAAACAAAAAACCAAGCAAGAACATGGGCAAAGAAAGACATCAGTTATTGCATAATTATATGTCATATTTATGTGTATTCCATGGATTGTAGGAAGTTAACTTCAACTAATGATGATTAGTCTAAACTATAACCCTAGCATCCATTGATAATATAATTCAAGTGATATGAAATTCATATATGCAAGTAATAAAATTAAACATCAATAAATTTAATTTCACTTTTACTTTGACTGAATTTCGTGTTCAAATCCCTTATTGTCTGATACCTGTTTTTATGGTTTTATATGCATTTCATTGCTTTTTGAGCTCTAAAAACAGGGTTGATTTCATATAATGTTTCTTCAATCCTCAAAATACCCACCTATTGCTATGAAACAAGTCCAGAATAAATTCATGTATTAGGTGAGTCTGTTTTATTCTAACTCTTGAATACTATTTGGTCATGAGCCTATATAACCATCTTCAGCTATCGTGACCCTTGTTAATATTTTTTACCTACAATGACTATCTAGCTTATCCAGTTTCTGGCCATTATTGATTTTTTTCTCTTTTCCTTGCATGTTTATATTCTTTAAATGAGTTGAAATTTTTCAAGGAAACACTTTGCTGGTAGAGAAGGGGACATCATTTCCAAATTGGCATTGAAGTGTAACTAATACATCTCTTTTAGGCTTTGATATTAGCCAAACGTTTAACGTAAAAGGTAAAGAGGAGCTTCCTAATGGACAGATCTAGGATGTGGCAAACTTGATAGATTTCACTTTTGAAGAACTGAAGGTAGCAACTAGAAATTTTAGAGTTGAATCTGTATTAGGAGATGGAGGCTTTGGCAAGGTGTATGAGGGTTGGCTTAAAAGGATTATATTGTGTACTTTAAATTTGGTAGGGATTATAATGTGGCAAACTTATGTTATATTGTGTACTTTAAATTTCATATATAGTTCTTGTTTATGGATTGACTTATTTGCTAATAAAAATTTCATTTGCGAGTCAATTTCTTGATTGAATTGGATTTATTTATAACTAAAATTTTGATTCTTACAAAACTAATGTGTAATTTAATGAGAAAATAATGAGGAAATTATTCCTCTCCAATTGAACTAATTTGCGAGGAAATAGTGAGGCATTGCTTCCTCACTAATTTTAGTGAGGACAGCATTCCTCGCAATGGCCATGCTAAAAATATAAGATTAGCGAGAAAATTATGGCCTCGCTACTATTAGCGAGGAAATTAAGTCCTCACTAATCCCTCACTAAATTAGTGAGGAAAGCCTTATTCCTTGCTAATTATTAACGACCCATCATTTAGCTACGAATTTAGCGAGAAAATTATTTCCTTGCTAAATCATGATTAGCAAGGAATAAGTCATATTTGGCAAGGAATATAGTCCTCGCTAAATCATAATTTTCTTGTAGTGAGTGTTTGCTTCTTAATTCTTTAACAAGAACTACACATCCTAATAATCATCTCACTTTGGGTTGAAAGTTCCAGTTTTTCTTCTTAAACTTTTAATTTTAATTATTTCCATGTAATCAAATGAATCCCAGAAACAGGTGGCATTTCCCTAGGGAATAGCCACCTCAAGTTTTAAATTTTTAAATTTAAGAAAACCAATAATTGTATTAATAATGATTATTGATTTATTAATTTATTAGAAAAAGTAATCATTAGTTCCTATAGTTTTGACCAAATTATAACTAGTCCCTGAATTTTGACTCGTTATAACTTAGTCTTTGAAATTTTGACTCGGTTGTAAATTAATCCCTGAACTTTGCCTCTTGCAATTTAGTCTTTAAAGTTTCAACCTCTTAAATATTGGTCTCTATATTTTAAAAAATAAAATTATAAAAATAAAAATTTTTGAAGTTTAAAATTAAATATTAAAAGGGCTTAATAATTTAGGATATTAGTAATAAATTTTAAAATATTTTTAATCTTGAGGTGAAATAAAATAAAATCACTCTAGTATTGTAAAAACAAGTTGAAATATTTAAAAGACGAATCATCAATTTGAGTTATCAAATAAGAGATCCAAAACATTAGAGGGCTATCATTGTCAAGAGAGAGTTTTTAGATCCAAGAGGGGTTGAGTCCTTTGACAAGATCGAGACAATGAAAGTGATCTCAAAATTGAAACTTGAGTGCTGCTACCTCCTACGTTATTCCCAGTAACTTCACTTTCCTTTAATGTCAGTTTTATCAACAATGACCAGCAAGGAATGTGATTGGGAAATCTTGTTAGTAGCACAGAATCAGTGTTACTTTGTGCATGCACTCATCATCTTCTTTAACTTCCATTAATGTGGAGCCCTCATGCTTAGGAACATGATTAATCCCTTGTCGTCTCAATGGCTACAACTCTCTCCTTTCTCTTCCATGTCTCCTCTTCTTCACCTCCACCTCATAGCCATAACGACTATTGTAATGGCCAATACAAATATGATGTTGGTTGGAATTCCCAAACTCAATTAGACCATTTGACCAATGAACTTTTTTAACAAATGGAAGTAAAGCCGCTAACCTTTGTGTCTTCATTTTTAACTCAGCCCCCTCACTATTATTCTCCAATCACACTCTCTTAATTTGAAATCTAATGCTGGTGATAATACTATCGTCCTCACATACAAAGACCTTCATTGTCACTTTGTGGAATTTCAAATGGCGAAGATCCAAATAATTGAGGACACACACTAACCCTACACTTTTCCCATTGATTGTACCTCCCATGTTTATCTACTTTGGCCTACTCCATCCTAATCGTAAATGAACACGCTTGACCAAGATAGTTGAAGAATGGATTTGATTCAAATTTACATAGCCTTCAACATTTAAAAGTTCAATATTTGGGGCCTAAGACAAATTTGGGAGTCTCTTGAGACATCTCAAGTGCTTTACATTGATTAGCTTTAAATTTGGAAAATGCTGAAAAAAATGTTAAATAATTTGATCATGAATTTCTCGCGTGACAGTTTAAAATATAAGATAACTGTATATGGATTTAGACAACTAATTATATTGTTTAACCATCTATGTAAAGGCAGTAAAGAAAACATGTGCATTACAAAATTCTTTGGTCATTTATGAGGCTTGGTATATATACCTAAAATTAAAGAGGTTCTTAGAATCACACAAAAAGCTTATCTGTAAATACAAGAAAAATGACACATACATGATCTCCATTCCAAAATTGCTGGATGTGACTATTAGCTAGGCATTTCAAATAACTAAATCATTTAATCATGAACTTAATTCTCTTTTCACAATGAAAAATGAGATTTTGTAAGGGTAATAAGTTAGAAAAAGTCATGTAATCTTGAAATTATTTGAAGATGATAAAATAAACATTGATGCAATTTGAATCATTTGTTCAATATTGGATGCTTGTGATAACTAAAAGTTTGATGAGATTCTTAAAATCACAAAAAATAGTGCTATTAATTTGTAGAAAAAACAATCGATAATGCATACTTGATCTTCATCCCAAAGTTGTTTGAGATGACTGCCAGGCATTTGAAGTTGTACAAGATTGTCAGCACAGAATTTTAATGGCACATATGATAGAGGACATTCTTGCCAATTTAGAAACCTTAGTTTCTTCAAAAGATAATCCATATTTTCACCAATATTCATCTCTAAAGCTTCTTCCCATCAGACTTGTAAATACTAAGGTATATTAAATTATACATATTTTGTAATTTAATAGCCCTCAATGTCCTCTCTTCTACCTTGCTTATGTCCAATGACATGCATTGAATACCCTCATTTGCCTAAAAAAATCAACAAGGAAAAACACACAATTATTGCATAAAAAATGAATAAAACCATCAAAAAAATCAAATATACTTGTCTTTTAAATTATATCCAAAACAATAATGTTATTGTACCATTTATTTAAACATTCTTTCATCAATTCGTGTTTTTTTGATAATAAATGAATTCTTAAATCGCACAATGTAGCATTAGTTATTTAAAGGTGTGTTTGGTTAGGGAGCTTTGGAGGGGAGGGGAGGACCTCCCCTCATTTGGTTAAGAAATTTTGGAGGGGAAGGGGCCAAAATAACCCCTCCCCCCTCCCCTCATAGTGTTTCCCTCCAAATTGGGATTTTTTTTTTTGGAGGGAAGTTAATTTTTTTAACTATTTTTGCCCTTACCTAATTTTTAATATTCTAAGTATACCTATAGCTAAAAAAAAAAATTCTCCTTCATATCAAATTGTGCTTCACTCCCAAATCTCAACTAACCTCATTGGATTTTTTTGTTAAAAAAATTACAATTCATCAAATTTTATTATATATTTAATGGAGTTGTTTATTTTATGTAAAAATTGTTATCATTATAATTATTTGTTTAATTTTTTATTCACATATTGACAATATGATAGGATGAGAGTGAATTTTTAAGAAATCATGCAATTTAAATTGAGGTGTAAACTTATTTTCTATAAGGAATAATTAAAAAAATTTTAAGCTAATGTATAAGGATATAATAATAAATTAGTCATTATCTCCCCTACCTCCCCTCTTAAACTAAACAAAGGATCATTAAAAACCCCTCCCCTCCAACAAAACCAAACAAGATAATATTAAAACTCTCCCCTCCCCTCTCCTTGAACTAAACACACCTTAAGTCCAAGAACATTTTCTTAAAGAAGTAAATCAAATTTTAAAAAAAATCAAAACATAAAGACAAAATAGAAGACATGGAAATCTAATCATTTTTATCCGGTTCATATCTAATGATAAGCATTGAATTGCCTCAGGAACCTAGTGAGTAACATCTGTAGGGAATGATTAATATGTAAAAAGTGATCAAATAACTATTAGAACAACTAATTAAATATATTACTTTTGGAAAAATCTAAATGACTCCTCATTTAATTTGTTTTGTTTATATAATCTAATTAAAAATTTTAAGACATACAAAATTGAGTAACTTCAAGACTCAAGATAAGAATATTAAGACTTACCAAAGATTTAAATTAAATGGATATGTATTTAACTTAAGGTAAATGTGGAAACATGTCAAGGAAATAAAAAAAAATTCAAAGAGCAAAAAGAAATATAAAAGAATAAATTATTACCTTGTGGTGGTCAAAAAAATAACAAATACCCTTGTTCCTTTGCAGTCAAGTAGGTATTCTATTAAGAAATTGTTCTCCAGAAATTTCGAGATCCATAATTATGATGAGATTATGCATTTCAATATAACCACATCTATCAACTAAAATGAGGGATCTATCTTTGAGAACACCACAAAAAGCTATGTAGAAGAGCCATATAAGCATCTGATATAATCGAGAGAAATCCTCCTTCCCTCATTCAACAAAAATGCGATAGTTCCTTTTGGTTGTGGTTTAGTCCATCAAAACTCAATTTCAACAGATTGAAAATTAGAAGGTCAAGATTTTGACTTAGCATTTCAAAAGTGGCTTCCCACTCTTCTCTACCACAACCAAATAATAATAACCCAAGCTTTTTAGAGCTAAGGGATTTCTTTGATAGAAATCCACTACACATTTTGATAACTCTGAATAACTTTTTGATGGCTCATTTTACTCGAAAGATTTTAAAGCAAAATGTTTAAAAGCATTCTCGAAATCCAATTTTGGAACTTGATATATTTTAGCACCAACAGACTTAAGCACATGCTTGTCTCTTGATGTGATCATAATTCTACAACCTTCCCCTAATCGATTACTTACTTTGATCAAGTAATTAATTTTGAACTAGTTGTCCGCATCATCAAGTATCATAAGAACTTTTTTATGCTAGAGCATGTTGATATGCTTATATTTTAGTTGTTCTCTGGTAATATCAACAAAGTAGAAAGTTTCAAATTGTTGTCCAGCAAGAGCAGTCTTACCTGCACCACCCATACCCCACATTCCAACAATGGGTTTCTCATTTAGAAGTTTCTCTATATTCTTAATTTGATGAGCAATGCCAACAAGTTCTTCAAAAACACTTAGAGTCATGCTCATTGTTAGTAGGAGAAGAGATTGTTGAAGTTGAAACAACAGAATCTTTAGAACCGCAAATAGAAACAAATGGTCAATATAACAAATATTGGGTTACACAGCTGCAAATGAAATGATAAAATAAAGAGTGGGGTTATCCATTAAAAGAAGCAAGATACCTATCTTCATTAGCATCAGGTTGGTTATCATCACGTGGAGAGATGAATTTGATGGCTTTGAAAATTGATATGGCCGCTCTTATGAGAATCAAAGCAATGGTTGCATCCATTATGTGACAGCAAATTCTTCCTTCAACTTGATAGCCTATTTAAAGCCAACATGTAATTAAAATAAAATTAGAGCTAGTAATAAATCCAAATAAAAATTATTTCGAAGAGTTACATCTAAAATCTAGTTATTTTTCTGAGTTCAAACGATCATCAAACCTATTCAGAGCCGCTTGTCTGTAATTAAAATAAAATTAAAGCTAGCAATAAATTGAAAGAAAAATTATTTTAAAAAGTTACACCTAAAATCCATTTTCCAGAGTCCAGAGATCATCAAACAAATAATAGTCTATAGAATAAATTAATAATACAACACAACAACATAACTAATGAATACAACAACACAATACGAGTAAAAATAGCAATCAACAATATGGCATTGCTAGCACCAAATGACAACACTACCAATCAAGACTTCAATACAATCTCCTCCTGTTAATAAATGGCTCTTACATAATGAAATAATGAATTGAAAATTAATAACTAGTCCAGGTACAAGTCGAATCAACAATATAATGCAACAATTATCAAAATAAAGAAATATATATAACTACTAGAATAATGCTATATATCCTGGCACTATTTCTCAGTTCATATCATATTATAAACTATCATCTTATTAATTCATTTCAAGTGTAGTATGAATTTAGAACCGTTGATCTGAATTTCAATAATTTAAATAATACAAATACTCAATACCTATATTAAGTAAGTCACTAAATCCAAATTCCAAGTCAAGTCTTTCTACTTGTTTTTTCCCCAAGTCCTTGCTTGCAATTAAAGTACTTTGATTATTAGAATGAAATGGATGGAAAAAATAAAATGATAAAAAAAGATAGGTAAACCATATTTATAAGAAAGATGGATAATTAGTTTATGAATTTAGAATTATAATTATGAAATTTTTGAAAGATATAGTGATTCTTATTTATAATATATATTAATGAGTTTTATTATGTTTATTATGAAAGGTAAGAATGCTTTAATTTATTTTAATTTTAATTTTTTAAATTCATTTCATTTCATTCTTTTACAGTAACTAACTGAAGCCTAAGTCTTCCCCTTTCAAGTCTTTACTCATGCGAACGGTGCAGTAGTGGAGTCAAATCTATAAATGATTCTGTACGTAATTGATTTTTTTATTCGAACTGGTACGGATCATCTTTTTTTTTTAATTTTTTAATGCTGCTTTTAGGTGTGTCTGTGTTTAACCATCTGTTTGCGCGCACAATTATTTCTCCAGCACAAAGACATGGAAATATATTAATATTTTATAATAATTTGCCTCATATGTACATACGCATGCATTTATGTAGAGCTGATATATAATTTAGGCAGGAGGAGCTAAACCCAAACTTATTTTAAAAATCCAAATAATTAAGTCTGACTCAGACTTCTTCAAGCTTATTCAAGTCAGTCCAAATATCTAAGTTGTTTAAATTTTTAGTTTTTTTTAAAATCAAATTTTAATTTTTTAATTTAAAATTAATTAATTTTATTTTATAAAAATATAAAATTTATTTTTAATATTTAAAAATTGTAGAAGACTCAATGTCTTAAAATAAATAATTTATGGGTCTTAAAGTTTAAAAATAAATATTAAAATATATTTTAAATCTTATTTTAAGAAATTTTATCGATTAAAAATAATAAACATATAACAATATGAATTATTTTAAATTTTTTCAAAAATATCTATAATAATATAATTAAATTAATATATGCTCTATTAGTATAGAATGAACTAAAATATAAAGGATTAATTCATATATAATACATTTTTATATTGTTTTAAAATATTAAAATTTTATTCAAGTATTTGGGCCAAATTCAAACTTAATTGGGCTTGGTTTGAGTTTTTTTGAGCCTACACAAGGCGATCTCAATAGTATCTAAACATAATAAAATTAATATTTTATTAAACTTGACCTTAAATTTTTTCATGTTTATTTAAGCTAGCCTGTCAGGTTTTGACCAAATTACTAGCTCTATGTATACATGCTAATATAAATGCTTCTAAGATTTTTGTTTTTTACTATTCTAGATGCATAGTTTCACAATTTGACTTGGTAGAGAAATTGATGTGAAATGTTTCCATTAAAAATAAGTATTATTTAATTATATGTTAGCGTTTTTATTTTTTAATTTCATGATAATGTGTACATAATTTAAAAGTAGTTGTGGTAATAATATCACTTATAATAACTTAAATATGTTATATAAAATAATTTATTGTCATGTATATATTTTTGATAATCATATGTATATATCAAAAGAAATAACGTTCGCACGTTCATTGTCTGTGGCAATAATTTAATTCAAATTGAAGTTCATCACTGCTTAAGCATTGATAACTTTTTCTGCGAACTTTTAACCAGTGTTTTTAATATTCGGTCCGACCCAAATGGTTAGACTGCAATCTAAAATGCAAAAGTTATATTTCTTTATCTTTTTTTCAAGAAAAACAGCAAAGAATTGATTCCAATTAAAAAAGAAGTTGTTCCTTTTATATTAAAAAAGAAAACAAGATTTGGATCACATGTATCTTTTTTTAATTTTCCTTTGGAGATAAATTTATATTTAATTTAACTCATTAATAAAAGTTCCATCACAAGAAGAAATGACCCATGCATATAGCTATATGCCTCAACTTTCAATCAGGGCTGTTTGCATAGAGTATTCTCAACTACCACATCTTCCACTTCCATCATCATCATTAAATATTGATTCCTATCTCATGTATTTTAGTTAAACAATTTTATATGTCATTTTAATCTTATTTATAAGTTATTTATAACATGTTTCACCATAATTAAAAAAATCTTAAAATTTATTGACTCAATTTAAAAATTTAACAATTTTATTAATTTTATCCCTATTAATATATATATATATATATGCTTTAATAACATATCCTTTCTCAATATCCCTCGGCTAAGTTTGTGGAAAATGAAACAACATAGTATCAAACACTTCAATTCATTGCCTTTATACTTCAACCTTTCTCAAATATACTTGTCTCCTTCTACTTTGTTTCTTCTCTATAAACTAATTACTAAAGTTGTGAATAAAGGTTGTGTAATGATCCTAAATTTTAAATTGAATAAAATTTTCCTTCCAATGGATATTTTATTTAAATAAGTTTTATAGCAAATAGAAAGTGGTAGTTTAGTGAAATTTATGCTAGTAAATATTTTTGAAGAAGAAGAGTTTGAATTCTATCAAGAAAAAGTTTGATTTTATTTGTTTTTAAGTTGTAAGAAAATTTGTGCCCTTTTCTGTATTTTCCTTGTGCTTTCTCTTATAATTTTCCTAGCGCCCTTGGTTGTAGTTTTCCCAATTTCCTAATGTTAAAATATTTTTTCTTTCTCCTCTACTATTCGAGCTCCAGAACCAGCGAGAGTCAGAGAGATCTTTCGTTCATTCTCTGCTCATCTCTTCCTCGCTATCGTTCTTCATTTCTCCCCTCATTGCTGGCGGCTTGTCATCCTCCCTTTTCTTCTGAGGTGAGTAGTTTAGCTATTTCTGTTCCTTTTTCTCCTCATTTGTTGGCTTTTTCAGTGGAGCTGTTGGTTGAGGCTCTTCGTTTGTCGCCCTTCCCCCTCTGCACTTGCTGTAGCTTGCTTGTTTCTCCTCCGTCGAGGATCTGCCTTGAAACGGCACTGCTTCTCGTCTCCCCTATCTCTGGTTGCCGTCGATTTCTGCTCAGTGTTGGTCAAGTGTGCTTGGTCTTTCTCTCTCCTTCCCCCTTTGCTGCTGTAAGTGGCACGCGTGTGTATGGTAAGTGTGATTTTCTCTTTTGCTGTCAACGAATTTTGATCTCTTCCGAGTGATGGCTGTCATAACTATCGGAGATGGTGACTGAAATTTCTCTTAAGCGTTCCAGCTGGTTTTTGTTGAAGAATAAAGGAAATTGAATTTTTGTTGTTGTGTAAATTAGTGAAGGAAGTAGTTTGTGGAATGAGTATATATACGTGTGTTAGAATTTCTAGTTGCAATTTCTAAATTTGGTTGCTGCCAAGTGTAATATAAATGATGGTTATGGATTTAATTTGAGATATTTTGAAATCTTGATGACTATTAAGTAGTGTATGAAAGTTTGATTTAGGAATTAAATGGTGAGGATAAGAAGTTCGATGGATGGAAATTAGTTATGTGATAAGCAAATAGGAAGGCTCTCAAGAGGTTTGATTAAATGCTTAAAGGAAGAGTAACATTAATTAATTGATATGATTAAATTTGAGTTTATTGATAGAAAAGAAGAAATTTATATTTTAAGTTGAAAGTTGATATTGTTGATGAGAAAGTTCTAACAAATTATATTTGAACATAATAGTGTGGTGATTAGTTTTAAATTCAAATGCTCGTTCCTAGATTTGACCTGAAAATTACTTAATAAATGATTTAGAATTATGTTAACTTCTTGCAATAGACTTTAAACTTGTTGAAGGTTGTTTAATTTAAATTATTTGTGTTGCAACTAAAATACTTTTTATTGTTTTTGGAGATTGTTGTGGATGTATAATTGTTATTGTTATGATAAATTTTATATGACTGTAAGTAATTTTATTATATTAAAATAAACTACTACCTCTCATAGATGAAAAAAGAAAAAAAAAAACAAAGTGAGATACTAGATAAGAGGGGGACTAGTATTGTAATCCTATTGGACAAGTCCAGTCTTGTTTGGCTTTGGATTATACCAAGATCAAACGAGACTATGGGTTGCCTAACTCAGTCCTTTTTATAAAAAGGACCAAACTTCGGATTAGGTTAAAGTCTTGTCGAGTCAGTCCTTTATGCAGCTCTAATTTCATGTATAAAAAAAGGCCACATTTATTTATCTCAATATAATCTGGCTTTCCAATCAGTTTATTTATCTTGCATTATTTTTTGCTTGATTTTTAGCTGAACCACAAGCTTTGGACAACCATAGAGACCCTTGCTACTTCTATCACATGCCTAACCCATCAACACGTGAACCATACATGCATATAAAAAAATCTAGGAAATCACATCCAAAGATCACTCAAGAAACTTAATTACAAACAAAAAGATCAATGCAAAATATATTATTGTTAACATGAGAACATATACTTACTATTTTCTTAAATGTGACTTGTTATTAGTCTTTATCTACAACAAAGTTTCTAGAGTGATCCTTGAATGTGATTCTCCCACAAGTCCATATAACCAAGATCGGTAGTTGCTAACACATTGTGAACACAAGAGAGAGAAGAGAACTTAAATGAGAGAACATAAAAGCTTAGAACTTTGCTTGAATTGCTTGATTCATTACAAATGAGGGATGAGAAGTTATTTATAAGCCATCCCCTTCTTCTCTAGAGAGTTCCCACCTCCTTAACGGACGACAAAGATCAATCCAATCCTATGGTGTACATTGATCCTCTAGATTATTCTATAGAAATATCTAGATATTTTCAAGGAGAAATCTAGAATATACAATAGAGAGATATTTTTAAAATAATCTAGATATATCTTGTACTCTTCATGCTATTCTAAAAATATCTAGGTTTTTTCAAGCCATGCTAGTGTATTCTAGAAGACTTTGGTGCTTTTTTGATAGTTTTGGATCACTCCAGTACTTGTTGGCTCATTGCACAAAACTTCTAGAATATCTTAACCTCACCGATTTTCCTCTTTTTGGACACAGCTTGTGAAATGAAGCCTTTTGGCTAGGATAGTAAGGGCTAGGCTATCCTTTATTGACAACTCTATGTGTTGATTCACAACACGCAACTTATGATTTGTTTAACCATGTTACAAGCCCTTTTTCAAATTGTTTTCATCTTTTTATCTATTGAAGCAGGAGCTTTTATTTCTCAATAAATTAAGTCTTAGAGAGAAAGATAACGATTGCAGGATTTTATGGGTTGAATAATCAAATAAAAGAGAATAGACTTTAAAGAATCAATTTTTTTTTTAAATAGTTTAGCACTTATTTTCATTAAAAACATTCATAAGAGAAGGTAATTTTGGTGTTATAAGATACAAGGAGGAAAAATAATCATAGGTTCTAATTTATACTTTGAAGTTTGTAAATCAATTGCTTTTTTTTTTATTTTATAGTGTTAATTTATTTTGCAAAATCATCTTCATCTAATTATATTTTGGCTCAACTTGATTAAACCTGCTTAATCTTTTGTTTAATCATTGTTTTTATACAAATCTTCATAGGACTGATACTTTACTCTCATTATATTACTTTTTACAGCCTGTGCACTTGTGGATTGCAACGATATTGTACTTACTTCTTGTTACTTTGTAGATTGGATTTGTTCATTCATTCTTTACTTTCCTTTGTATGTTTTCTTACGTCAGCCACTTGAAAAGCATGTATTCATAATTTTACAGTTTAATGAATATACAAAGTTCCAATTACTGTAAAAGTGCATGTTTTTAACTTCTTTTCCAATTACTATTTAATATTCAAACGATAGATTGATTATGTAGTGAATTTCTTAAATAACATTAATATTATGCAACTCTTCTGCTTTTAGACTCATCAATTACGCACAGCGTTGCTTTTAATTTTTTTCCATGTTAATTATGAAGTGCTTTAGTTCACTGTTATCTTTTTATGTATGGGTGTTTGTCTTATTTCTTCTTTCAAAAGGCTCTACTAATATGCATTATCAATATATATATATATATATATAATAATTTAAAAAGAGTTTTATTATTTACATGTATTTTTAACATAACTAAGTGGTATTTTTCTTTGAACCAAGACAAAATTACCAAAATAAAATAGTCATTAAAAGATATATTTCGAAGAAGTTTCTTATAAAATGAAGTGTGACTTGAAGTATATTCACAAGTCTAGCATGCCCTGTATCAACAAATGGGGGATATAAAGATATAATACATCCAATCAAATTAAAACTGAAGATTTTTTTCCCTTAAATTTGTTGGCGAAAGGCACAACATATCCATGCAAGCTTCTTCTCATTGGCATTCTTTTGGGAGTATTTTCTATGTCCTACAAGACTAACCATAAATAAAATAATGCAGTGAAAATGAAATTGTGGTCCAAGAAGTGGAATTATATTTCAAAAATGACAAAGTCTCTTAATAATTTTTAGGGTTACTCTATTGCCTATACAATATAATGATACGGAAAATATGATCTTAAATGTGATATATGTATGGACTACTTTTAGGGATAAAGTTTCTTCTCATTGCTAAAATATTTTTCTTTCTCTTTCATTGCATCAACTCCTTTTAGGAGATAACTTTTAATCTTTGAAAAGTCAAGAACGCAATATGCCTTCTTTTGAGAATGGATGAGTCCTTTTTATTAAAAGAAAAAAAAGAATTTCATAATTAAAATGAGTCATATGAACGATTATTATTGTTCACAAATAATTTTGTATGCTTCATAAGTAATTACTTTAAGCGTTTTAAGCTTTACTTTTCATCTCTAAATTAAACTATTTATTTTGTTTTCATTCATGACTTAATAATTTTGTTAGTTTTAAGTCATTATACTCAATAAAGGCGATAATCAAATTTTTGTAATGAGCCAGTGGGTTCACTAATGAGGTAAAAGTGTACCAATTAATCTCACGTTGAAATTCGTCGGGGAAAAAAAAAAAGCATCTCATTTAAATTAATGAATGTTCATCAGAAGGAATTAAGGGATAACGAATGGATAAACAGTTTATTTTTTTTAATAAACATTATATGCTATTCTATGATGAAAAAGTATTTCAAATGAAAAGAATTACATCAGATAGGCAGCATTTGGATTAATGGATTCAGAATTAGATTTTAGATTTAGAATCTTATATTTAAAATTTGTGTATTTAAAATTATGTTTTGGATAGTAGAAAACATTTTAAAGGAAGACGGATCAGATGAGCTAAAGTTCGAATAAAAAAAAAAAGGGAATAATGAGCTTACCTCTATTCTTCAACTGATGAGAGACAAGAACAAGAGATGAGTAACAGGGATGCCATAGTGAAAACATGATGTGAATGAGAGAGTTGAAGTGTCTAGATTTTCAAATAACTAAAGTGTAAAAGGAAATTAAAATTACAATGAAGTTATAATAAAATACAGATTCGGATTTGTATATGGATCAAACCCAACCCCATAGACTTTTATGTATTCAAATATAAGATTTAGTTCAAATTCAAATTCCTATAAATCCAAACCCAATTTTTTTGGAGTCATCCAAGGTACTCTTACAGCCCGGAACTTTGAGACTAATCCCTTAAAAAATTTGAGTGCCATTTAAAAACGTGTCGTCTCACAAGTGATCCAAACCAAATTTCTCAACGCTAAATCTAAATTGTCTTTTTTAAAAGCCCCAAATTAATACTAAAATCCTTCTAAGTTGGCAATCCCGACTAGCCCATCTAATTTAATATCTCTCTCTCTCTCTCTATGCACATATATATGTCTGTATCCAGAGAATCACATGAATGGGACCTCCAATACGTTGCCTTGGAATTGGAAGATCAAAACCGTGTTGTTTGGTTAATGTGAAAAAAGAGAAAGCCAAGTTCAACTAACACTACAAAAAATGTTGTTTAGAGATGCACAATAATCCGTCTCTAACTAGTGAAAAATCCATCTCTAAACAAGTAGAGACAGATTTAGAGACAAATATAGCGGTGTCTCAAAAGAGACGTCGCTAAATAATTAGAGATGGATTTTTTAACCTGTTGCCAATTAGAGATGGATTTTTTTCATCTCTAAATAAAACATGCTGTCTCTAATTTTCATGAAAATTTTGTTGCTATAAAATTCTATAAAAATTATATAAAATGATAGAGATAAAATAAAATAATCTTTAAATCCATCTCTAAAAAATGAAAACTACATTCCTTGTGTCTCTATTGTCATGTTAGTGCCATGTCACTTGACACTTCACTAGCCACGTGTGTATCTGCACATGCTAACTCACCTACCCATGTGTGAGTTAATTAATACCATGTCACACATCATGTCCCTATCTCATGCCACACCAGCTACCATCACCTGCCACATCACATATTTGTTACAAAATATGCCAAGGCCAAGATTTGATCCTTTGACATCTCACTTGTCAAGCTTTAAATCCTCCTTCTTTGCTAGTTGAACTAAAGTACACATGCAATTATGATACACAAAATTAAATATATATTAACTACATACACATATATAAATATTATATATACATATATTATATTTTATTTTCAATTATTAATATGAAAAAATTATTTATATGACTATTTATATTATATTTTTAATAAAATATTATTTTTGTTAAGAAAATTAAGTTAAAAAGAAACAAATTTTTAATATAAAAATATTATTTTTAAATGAAAATAATTAAGTATATAATTTATTTAAAAATATGTATTGTTTTAGTTTATATTAAATATCTTTTACTTTTATCTTCTCCATATTATTCTCAAAAATTAATAAATAAATAATTAAATTTTTATCTTCTCTCAAAATGGTTAAATGTTTACCATTATTTTCTTACAAATAAATTTTATTTACAATTTCTAAATTATTTTTTTTTGAATTATTTTAATAAAAATAATTTATTTTGAACAATTTTTTATTTTTAATAAATATTAATAAAATAAAAATAAAAATATTTAAATTTAATATCTAACTTAAGTGTATTATATGAATTTTTGAATTTAAAAATTATTTTAAAAAATATTTTTGTCAAATTTATTTAATATGGAAAAAATTTAAAATTTTAAATCTTATAAATGTGTTGTATTAATGCATAATTCTATTTATCATAAATTAAACATTATTTTATTTATATAATTTTAAGTTATACTATATATTAATAAAATAATTTATTTTCTTATATACTTCAAAATTTTGTTTTTTTCTTCTTCCTATGCTGAAAATGAACATTATTCACATATATATATATATATATATAATTAGCATAAAAATGATATTTTGAATTAAAATAATTAATTCTAATCACATAAATATTATCTATAGTCATTTCAAATGTATTTTTATTAATTATTCTTAATATTCAATTTCATAAATTTTTTGGAGTTTTGATTTTATTTTCTTATTTTAATGTGTTGTTATAAAATATTGTTAGTGACTTCTTTCAAGACAATTTTTTATTTAATAAAAATTTATTAATTAAAAAAGTACTAAAGAAAAATATGAATAACACAAAAGAGATAAATCATTATAGAATAAATTAATGAATACTAAATAAAAATTTAGAAAATGAGAATAGTTAAACTTAGGGAAAGAGGGAAAGAAAAAGAGAAAGATTTAAATGACATGTACAAAATTTTCAAACAATCTATAAATTCTGAAAATAAATGTTTTTGGACACAAACATCGAATTTTTGTTGTTTGCATTTAATGGGAAGTTCACTAAGATCTTTAAAATTAATTTTCATTTTAATATATTTCAAACATGTATTAAAAAAATTGATAATCCAAAAATTAAAAAAATTAAAAGTATAACTCTGTCTCTAAATCTATCTCTACTCTGAATTAGAGATACATTGAGAAATAAAAATAATTTCATCTCTAATATATTTATTTCAGTCATCTCAAATTCCGTCTCTAAATTTATAAAAATAAAATTATGAAATTTTAAAGAAATATAGAGAGGGAACTAGAGATGGTTAAAATTTTGTCTCTATACCAAAACAATATGTCTCAAATTCAGTTTCTAAATTTTTAAAAAATGTAAAATTAATATTAGATAAGGATTTGGAGATAGCTAGTTTAGGGATAAAATTTATTCATCTCTAAAATTGTCTCCAACATTTTAATTTTTTAAAAATTAATTTTTTGATGAATAATGATAGGAGTTGAGATGGAATTTGTGACATTTTTTTAGAGACATATATAAGTTGTCTCTAAATATGTCTCTATATCTTAAAATATTTTTTAAAATTAAATCCATCTCTAAAAATATAATTAATGTCTATTTTCATTTCTATTAGAGATGATAATTAGGCTGTCTCTAACTTTTGTCTCTATTTTAACTTTTTTTTGTAGTGTAACACGTGTCACAGACTTATTAAAATGATTGAGTTATGCCAATGAAATGTTATCTGTTTCTTGACTCTTTTGTAATTACCGGTTATTACTATGAAAGTAGCACTGTAAAAGTAACAGGTGGTAACAACTAAAATTATTAATTAATAGCAGTTTTTTTAATTAGATCTTTTTTCCATAAAATGATTGCTTACCATGGTATTTTTATTTTTATATTAATTATTTAATATTTTATACTTTGGAAAAAAAATGTCGTCTCTAAAATTTCACTCAGGTTTTATTGTTTATCAAAACAATTGTGAACAGAATTGTGAATCAAGGCGCAAACAATATTGACAAGAAGATGAAATAATCCAGTGAAAATGAAGGGCACGATATATCTAAATTTAATTAATGTCCATTTATTTACCATAAAAAATTATCATGATAACCTCAAAATCTAAATTAAGTTAATTAAAAAGGCAACAAAAACATACGTTCTGAGGTTTCATAACCATTCAGAGTAGAACGGTCTTGGCAAACATATATGTGGCACTTTATGATACGTCGTGAGTGTCACTGGAGGCATTTTTGTAGTGTCTCACGCGTATGAAGCTGCCTTTGGATGATTTATTTTATTTTTTATATTTATCATTTATTTTCTTAAAAGCATTATATACAAAAATTCATCAAATTGGTGGTATGATTTTTCTTAAAAAGAAAACAGCACATAGATTTAGATAAGTTAGAATTAGTTTCTTTTAACATCTCATGATTATGAAATGAAAAGGTAGTAGCAATAAAGCAATGCAATCAGAATTGGAAGAGAGGAGCTAGCTTTTGCATAACTTGAGCAGTTAGGGACAGTTTGGTTATTGGGTTATGTCAGAAGATTGGTTACTGTCATGCTGTGGTGGCAGAATTATGGGCTTGAGCGGTGTTAGGAAAATGGGTTTTAGACAGTTAGATATGAGAGAAGAATATACAGGACCAAAAAGCAAGTTTCTGAAATTGGCTTGGCAATGGTGCAGTAGGAATTGGAAGTTGCGAGTTAAGCATGTGGTAAGAGAAGGTAACCATTGTGTTGATGCATTGGCAAATCTTCATCTTGAATTAGTATATAGATATGGGAATTAAGATTGGATCTTGAAAGGCTAGGGCATGAAAGGGCCAAGCCTAAAAAGCCCGATAACATTTTAGGGCTCTTTTTTTTTTTTGACTCCAGCCTTGGTCCTCATGGTCGAAGAGCCTACTTGTGTGAGCCTCAACCCAAATATTTTTTTTTACTTTTCAATTTAAAAACTTAATAAACACATTGATAATTAAAAAAAAGGCTATTACACATAATATTAAGTTTAGAAAAATAAATTTAACATCTCTATCTAATTGATATATTTGGATTTGGATTTAGGATTTGAAATCTTGTAGTTCAAATCTCACATTTGA
Organism: Prosopis cineraria; assembly: GCF_029017545.1. Lineage (NCBI taxonomy): Eukaryota > Viridiplantae > Streptophyta > Magnoliopsida > Fabales > Fabaceae > Prosopis > Prosopis cineraria. Next base: position 29,204,558 of record NW_026555342.1, on the reverse strand, counting down.
AATTTATGTATTAACAATCTTTTGTTTAGATAGTTTAAAAATTTGAAGTGAAAAAGAGAGATGAAATGAGGTTCAAAATGTAAATGAAAAAATTAAAAATGATGAGTTTACTTTTATTTTTTAATCAACAAGAGATGAGCAAAGATATCAAAGTCATAGTGAAAATGCAAAGAAAATAAGATGTTTGAAGTGACTAGAATTTCACATTATTAGAGTGTAAAGGGAATTCAAAATTACAAAAGAAATTATGATTTGAAATAGATTTACATTTGAAACAAACCAAACTCATATATTTTTGTGCATCCAAACAAGGGAAATCCAAATCTAAGTCCAAATTCCCCTTAATCCAAACGTGCCATTAAGTAAATTTACAACAAACGTGTAAAATTAATTTAATCATCCAAATCCAATATCATAGTTGTTACTTCATTTTGTGAGTGCCATTTACTTGTTGCTTGGGGGCTTAGCTAAGTTAGTTCTATTGTTTTTTATTGTTTATTTTATATTTTTCACCTAAGATTTTAAAATAATAATAATAGGACTTAAAAGGGTCAGCCTTTTATTTTTAGCCTATTAGAGCCTTCACTTTTAAGCTTGAAATTCAATTACACTCCATAAATCACTACCTAGCCCTAACTATATTCAAGCTTGAATGAGCTCAACTTGTTTTGCTAACTCTACTATCAGAATGTATACATAGATTGAGGAAATTGTGTTAGGCTGATTGGTTTGGCATATAGATGTGGGTTAGGGTTTGAAAGTGGTTGAGTTGGTTATTGTTATTTTTTTAATGTTTCTTCTAGGCTTGTGCCCATCAAACGAAAGAAAAAAAAAAAAGGATTAATTGGGTTGAGAAGCATGAGCCCATTGGAAGTTCTGACAAAAAAAGATGGATTAAGTTGAGAAGCATGACCCCTCTTTTTCATAAGCCATTTGTTTTAAAAGGAAAAACGTACTTAAAAATGGATTGGGTTGCATTGGGGGTGACAACATAATTATAGTCTATAGATCTCTTGGTTCATTATTATAAGAATTATTAGAATTTTAACATCTCTATCTAATTGTCTTTATGCAAATTACTTTATATATAGCATAGCATTGTTAATAAGTGTTAGGGGTGTACATGAGTCAGGTCATACTGAGCTCCACCCTAACCCTGTACCTAGCCCTATGTATATATTCAGGCATTACGTTGCTTGAAGGTTCGAGTCGAGCTTTGCCTTGATGCCCAAAATTTATTTTAAAAATAATTTTAAAATATGTAAATAAGTTTATTAACTAACAAAAAATATAATTATAATTATTAAAAAATATAATTATAATTATTAAAAATGTATGTTTTTTAAATTGCATATAATTAACAATTATTCATTATTTTTACTTGATATATATTTAAAAAATTAATTTAAATATTTAAAAGATTATAAATTTGAAATTACAAAACAATATGCATGATGAACATAAGAAATAGTATGATGCCTAAAAAATTAAGTTTTAAAAACTTTAAAAAATAAAATATATAAATATTTTTGGGCCAGGCAAGTCAAGGAAAGGATTGTCAGCCAGCTTAACTAGCTTAAGGAGGACTAGGCCATTGGGCCACCTAGACAATCCTAATAAGTATTGGCAAAACATATTGTGAATTCTAAGTTAACAAACTTCCAAACAACAACAAATCAACCTCTTGCCTTTCCATAAAATTTTATAACAAGCCATATTATTATTTATAACATATGAAGTATATTGCATAGGTTATTTTTTCAAGTGCCCATCTAAATTATGAATCAACCTTGAGTCTGGTAATGCACATGATGTGTAACAATAGTTTGGATGCACGTGTGGCTAACAAACACTAGTTTGAATTAAATTTCCATGCAATTCACGGATATATGCGAAAAAATAACTATTCAATAATCAATTTAGTACCATTTAAGTGGAAATTATTATGAAAGTAAAACAGCAAAAGTAATGTCGGTAACAATGTTGTGTTGGCTAAATAAACAAGACGCAGAACAATATATAATCTTTCTCAGCTAACGACTCATTCTTTAGCTGGATTTTTCTTCTCAAATGTATCTACCGCGTGTTTCATGGAAATATCCCAAAAATCCTTAGTCTTTAATTGACTTCTTTTAGGGGACAACAATTAATCTTTCAAAGTGTTTTTGTCGTTGCTAAATGTACCATGTTCCCATTGGGAGAAAAATACAGTAATACTAAGATTAATAAGTTCCTTATTATAGGCAATAAGTTCCTTATTACAGGCTTATTAGAAATTTCTAAATTTTATTAATAAATTTAGAATTTCAATCATTTCCAAGTTTAAATACTTCGCATAGATTGACAAACATAGTCAAAAGTGATTTGTATCACTATACTGATAAAGAATTGTAACTACTTTTCAAGATTACCTTCTAAATAAATTAATATTTATTAATTACATTTAATTTTTTCTTATATAATATCTCACTACAAAACAATTTATTAAGGACATTTACCAAAAAAAATTATTTAATTTCACATAGCTCCCAGGGACTTGATTGTATTTTCTAAATTTCATGAGATTTATTTGTATATAAGTCCTTTATATGGGGTATATCTGTAATTTTCCCATTATAAATATACAATTTATTTTACTGACTGCAAATCAAAATTATAAATATTATAATTAAAAATTTTAACTTTTAAAAAATCCAAAAAATAATAAACAATAAAAATAGGCTTACAAGCCCAACTCTCAACCATTTGATCATAAGAGTCGGACTTAAAAAATTGATTAATTTTGAAATAATCGAGCTTATCAGCTTGAGTCCTTAAAAGCCGAGCCTATATGAGTTAGATTTGCCCAGTTTTTGCTCTACTTATATGGGACCTATTTGTAATTTTCTCATTATAAAAGTACAATTTTCTTTTTTAACGACCGCAAATCAAAATAATGTAACGATAGTCAAAATGTGATCCATCATCAATGTGATAGAAAAAAGAAATAACACAATACACAATTTTCTTTCTCGTTCTTTGTATCAACTTCTTTTTGTGGGGACAACATTCCATTTTGCATATTATTTTTTGTCCATAACAAATATTTTTTTACGATCAGAGCATGTTCACATTGTAACTTAAGTCTACCTTAACCCAACAATACAATTTTCAAAATCAAATGCAATAACCAAGACTTCCTAGCATGGTTGGTGATAGTCTCTAAAATTTCATTCAGGTTTTTAGTTAATCTAAAAATGATCCTTGCTCGTATAGTTTTAAGAATTTCAAAAAATTATAAATTATTACGGATATAAAATTTTAACACATAAGTAAATTAAATGAAGCTGCATTGTTTATTGTCAAAGCTGTTTCTTATCAAACACGCCAACGATACAATTTTCAAAATCAAAACCAATAATTAGACCGCATAAGTGAATGTATTGAACTTATTTAAATATGTATGTGTTAACAAATAACCAACCTCTTGGAGATTTTGATAAAATTAACAACAGGTCATATATTATTTATAAATTATAAATTTTTTATAACTCACATTTTAATTTCTATATAAATAATAAATCAACATGTATATGGCATATTTGACACTACTACAGAAATGATATTTAATAGCATGCATTTCGTAGCAATAAAAAATAAAACACTATCAATCTCAAATCCAAAGAAGAAAGATGGCGTTTATTTCATCAAATGTCACAGCTTTCAAATTATATTTTTATGTTATAATTATAGTAAATTCACAGAGGTGGCGTTTTTGAAATGAAATGCCATAGATTTATGTTGATCAACGACTAAGTGGCATTTCAGTATTTAAACACCACCTTTTTACTTCGTTATAAATAATTATTTTGCTTTGTAATATTATATAATTATTTTATTATAAATACACAATAAGTATAAATATTCTATATGCTCAATTTTTTAATAATTTAAAATAATATAGGTAGCGTTTCTTTTATAAAGAAATGCCACATCTCTGATATATTAAGAAAGTTAATAACTAACTTAAAGAAGTGACATTTCTACAAACTTCAAATGCCACCAATCTTAAAAAATTGCTAAATAAAATATGTTGTAATTATTACTATTAATCTACATATATTCTTAAATAATACAAATTCAGGTATTGATCATTTTATTACATAATAATAAATTAATTTTATTGAGTTATAATTTTTTGTTTATATTTAATAGATACATAATATTTTATTTATTGTTATTGAGATAAGTGGCATTTGGTTGAAAATAAAATGCCACCTCTCTCCTTAAACTATTAAAAGAATATTTTTACTCTAAATATTTTTATAATATACTTAGATTATTTATTATAAAATATTACAAATTAATTTTAATATTTTATATATTTGAGGAGAGAGGTGGCATTTGTAGGTCTTCTAAACACCATCTCTATAATTTATTAATAATTTTTTTAATATTTAGGAGAGAGCTGGCATTTATACTATAGAGAAACGCCACCTCTCTACATCATTTATTAAAAAATAATATAATAAATATTAATGAATAAAGATTAATTCAATATTTAATTATTATTTTTACTAATATTTAGTATATGTTTAGTTACAATTATTAAGTGATACAGTTAATTATTAATAACAATAATTATATTTTTATAAGTACTCTATTAGTATTTTAATTGTGTATATATATATATATATATCTATTTTTAAATAAATATTTACTTATTGATAATAAATATGATAGCTAATTTTTTAATTTTTAGTTAGAGAAGTGACGTTTATTCTTCAAACAAACACCATCTCTTTACATCATTTATTAAAAATAAAATATCAAATATTAATAAATAATAATTAATTAAATATATCTAATTTTTATTCAGAGAGGTAGCATTTGTTCTTCAAACAGACGCCACCTCTCTACATCTTTTATTAAAAAATAATATACCAAATATTAATAGATAATGATTAATTAAATATTAAGTTTTTATTTATAATAATGTTTACTATTTGCTTGATTATAATTATTAAACAATACAAGTAATTATTAGTAGCTATAACTATAAAAATATTTTTATAAGTATTTATTAGTACTTTAATTGCATACATATATCTAATTTTAACTAAATATATATTTTTGCTAACATAGCTAATTTTTTTTAATTTTTATTCAGAGAGGTGATGATTGTTTGAGGTGGCATTTTTTCTTCAAACAAATGCCACCTCTCTGTATCATTTATTAAAAAATAATATATTAAATATTAATATTAAATATTAATTCAATATTTAATGATAATTTTTACTAATATTTAGTATCTATCTAGTTATAATTATTAAGTGATATACCTTATTATTAATAGCAATAACTTTAATAACATTTTTATAAGTACTTTATTAGTACTTTAATTATATACATATATTTATTTTTAACTAAATATATATATTTTGCTAATAAATATGATAGCTAATTTTTTTTAACTTTTATTCAGAGAGGTGGCGTTTGTTTTTCAAACAAATGCCACATCTCTACATCGTTTATTAAAAAATATTAAATATTAATATATAAATATTATTTAATATTTAATTATTATTTTTTATTTAGTATCTATCTGATTATAATGACTAAGCAATATAGGTAATTATTAATAGCAATAACTATAATAATATTTTTATAAGTACTTTATTAGTACTTTAATTGTATACATATATCTATTTTTAACTAAATATATATTTTTGCTAATAAATATGATAGCTAATTTTCTTTAATTTTTATTCAAAGAGGTGGTGTTTGTTTCTCTACATCATTTATTAAAAAAATATTAAATATTAATATATAAATATTAATTAAATATTTAATTATTATTTTTTCTATTATTTAGTATCTGTTTGATTATAATTATTAAGCATATAGGTAATTATTAATAGTAATAACTATATTAATATTTTTATAAGTACTTTATTATTACTTTAATTGTATACATATATCTATTTTTAAATAAATATTTATAATTGTAAATTAACATTTGTAGGTATATCAAATATTTTGTTGAATAATTATTATTAAATTAAAAACATAATAACTATTATTAATTATGTATATTTTTAACTAATATGATATGGATATAATTTTTTAGGAGAGAGGTGGTGTTTGTTCCATTTAAAAATGCCACCTCTCTATCAAAATTAAAATATGGTGTAGTGTGTGTTGCTGTGTAGGCCATATAACGGGCAGTATGTGTGTCAGTGTGTCGGGAATATGCAATGCAGACATAGGCAGTATTGGCTATTGGTTTTGAAAAGTGTCCAACTTTGTCTTGTTGCTGTGCAGACCGTGACTCACCTTGCTTGTTATACTGTGACTTCCTTTTTTTTTTGCTTCAGTGTCATTTACGTTCAACTCGTGGTCATGTACAGCTCCCAGCTCCCAACTCCTTTACATTGCCTTCAGCTCTCCCAGCTCGTGATTTCCAGCTCGTATTCTCCTCTTCTAGCTCGTGTAGGTGGTGTTTGTCCAAGCTCGCTCTCAACTTCAAACTTCAGCTCGCTCATAGTTTTCTAGCAGCTCGTTGTCTTCCAGCAACTTGTATTTCCTCTTCTTGAAGCTCTCAGCTCATGGTTCCTTTTCTTCTAGCTTAGAAACTCACAGGTAACTCCTGTCCCCCCAAATATTTTCTTTTGCCTTCTCCCAAATGTCCCCACCATTGACGCCCAACTTTCAGATATAATCCCCAGTACCCAAAATTTTAACTTTTAAATATTCTAAAATTTGTGGTCCCTAACTTCAACTTACACCGGATCAGCTTTATTCTCCATTTTCACCTCGTGATCTTCAACTTGTGTGGTCCCAACATTGTTTTTTTTTTAACACCGACAGATTGATCTTCGTAGTTTCTCCAGCTCCCTTGCTATGCTTTGCATTTTTTTTAAATTTTTTGTTTTAGTTATGTCATTAGATATGGGTTAATTTAAGATAAATTTTGAAGTGTTATATTTGTTACCCTGAAATTTTCAATTTTCCCCTAAATGATAAAGAAAAAAAAATCAATTTTTATAGTAAGGAAAAAAAATATTTAATTTATATTTTAATTAGCTGTGAGTTAAAATTATGTTTGCATTTATTGATTTATTTTTTGTTGATTATTAATTTGGTTATTGGTTAGAATATGTTGCATTAACTAGTTTAGATATTTGCAAGTGTTGAATAAAAGGTTTAATACCTAGAAAATTTTTAATTTTAAGCTGTTATGCTGTTGAAATTTTTTAAATTGTTAAATTAATATATAATTTGTCAAACTTTTATTTTTAAATCATTATGTTATTGATTTTATTTTAAAATATAAACAATATATTAAAAAGAAATTATTAGTAGACTGTGCATGCGAGACACAAACGCCAGCAGGTCATACCTAACACTTTCCTATAATAGGTAGTGAGTATGGACCGAAAGTGGATATTTGCTAATCAATTGTCAAGAGAATGTAGGGACGGTGTGAAAGAGTTTATTACTTTTGCTATTCAACATGTGAAAGATTCAAACAAAATTTTATGTCCTTGCTTAACTTGTTACTATGGAAAGATAATTACTCCAACTGAATTGTTAGATCATTTAATATGTCACGGAATTGATCAAAGTTATACACGCTGGACAAGGCATGGGGGAGGAATGATGTATTTGATGAATGGGGTCATACTACTAGGTCCTTTGAGAGACAAGATGCATATGATGATGTTGGTAGTAATACGTGTGAGACTGATCGTCTTGATGAAATGCTAAACACAATAGAGGATGATTTTCATGATTGTCCTAAAATGTTTGAAAAGTTAATTGGTGATTCAGAGAAACCATCATATCCTGGTTGTACGAAATACACTAGATTAATAGTAATTCTGGTATTGTACAATTTGAAAGCTGCATGTGGATGGACTGATAAGAGTTGCACTCTACTGCTTGATGCTTTGAAAGATATGTTTCTCGCTGGTAATAAACTCCCACCAAGACATATGAGGCTAAACAAATGCTTTGTTCAATTAGTTTAGGCTACGAGAAAATACATGCATGTCCTAACGATTGCATCTTATTTCGTAATGAGTATGCCTCATTAGAGAAGTGCCCTAAATGCAAAGCATCATAATATGGAAAGAAATCAAGTCCTGCAAAGGTGCTATGGTATTTTCCCATTATACCGAGATTTAGGCGACATGTTGACATGGCACGAGAATGAAGGATTAAAGATGGCAAGCCCAGGCATCCTGTAGATTCCCCTTAATGGAAAAAAAATTGATTTTGAGTACCCTAAGTTTAGAGAGGAAGAAAGGAATCTTCGTCTTGCACTGTCAACTAATGGAATCAACCCACATAGTGTTCAAAGCAGTACTCACAACATATGGCCGGTGATATTAATAATTTATAACCTACCTCCATGGTTATACATGAAACGTAAATTTATGATGTTATCTATGTTAATTTATGGCCTAAACAACTAGGAAATGATATAAATATATATTTAGCCCCTTTAATAGAGGATTTAAAATTAATGTGGGACACTGGTATGGAGGTTTATGATAGGCATAGAAAAGAAAGTTTTAATTTAAAAGCCATGTTATTTGGCATAATTAATGACTTCCCTACTTATGGGAATTTGTCAGGATATAGTATCAAAAGGTATGATGCGTGTCCTTGTTGCTCACCGCAAGTGCACGGGTCGTAGCAAGTAATATAAAATGAGTAGAGTATCGTTCCCTTGAGGATTTGTTTAGAAAACTATAATCAAGCAAAAGACTAAGCAAATTTGATCAAGTTGAGCTACACATAGTTAGGTGAAATGGTTTTGTAAATGAAACTAACACGAGAAAATTAAGAAAGTGAGTGATTCACAAACTTCCAACACAAATTGAGACCTAGGATTAATTGTCCCCCTTGCATTTCATAACACCAAAATTACCTCCTCTCATAAATGCTTTTAATGAAAAAAGTGCTAACCTAGGGTTCTAAAAATACTTGGACAAGCTCTCTCAAGTCATGAACAAGTGTTTAGTTAAATTAATTGCCCAATCTCTTGTTACAATTAATAAAACTCAATTTTAAACACCAACCCTAATGTGGCTAGGTAAGGCTAGCAAGTATATCTCTATCTTACTAGCAAAACCATCCATTCAACATGCAAATATCAAGTTCTTACACAATTTTACCCAAGTTCTACACTCAACCTAGCCCTCTCAAGCATCAATTAAGTGAACCCAACATCTAAATGGTGGCCAATCAAGTAGAAGCATTAAGGAAAGAGTAAAATAAACACATATATATCATTAATCACAAAAAGAGAGGAGAAATATAGTGTTAATCCATACAAGGGTTCCAAATAATCCTAGAACAAAGGGTTTAGCTACTCATAATCATCCACAAGCTACAAATATATAAAATAAGTGGACCCATTTCAGATTACAAGAGAGGAAAGGGAAGAGGAATAGAAAAACCAAAGAAAATGAGCTCCAAATGTCTTCAAAGCTTCAATCTCTTGATCCTAATTCTTCCAATGCCCAAACCCTAGCACAACCAAGCTCTAAAAGTGTCTAAAAGTCTGAAGAATGCGTTCTGGGTCGAGCTCTCATCTTATATGTATCCTAGCCAATTAATTTTTGATAAATGAAACGCAGCGTTTTTCTGACAGCTGCGAAAGTCGCGAACGAAAGTCACGACTTTGGGACAACTTTGGAAGTTTTACACTGTTTTTACAGCTAACGAAAATCATTCATTTTGCTCTTGATTTCTTCATCCAAAAGCCTTCCAAAAACATCCACAAAGCTCCAGAAATGCTTCTAATCAAAACTTCAATCAAAATAAATGAAATTAGGCTAAAAAATCAAATTAAAGCTAAGAACACAAGCCGAAAACAAAATGCACAATGGGACTTTGTAAGCTTGTAGCGTGGCCGAAGATTTTGGGCTAATTGAAATGAAAGGATAAATGGAATTTAAAGAGCTTGAGATAAATGACAATGAGAAGCCAACCATTCCATCCTTACTAGCCAAATACTTTCCTTCAAACTTATCTCAAATACCATTCCTTGTACTCCAAATTTATTGATATTGAAACTTTTTTTTTGTAATTTTTTTCATGTATATTTCTATTTTTTTATACTTTTTTTTAGGAGCACAATTAGTAGAACTCCAAACTTCATTTCCATTCCTTACACCCAAATTTACAACAACAACACCTCCTTGAATAACTAAACCAATCTTCCCTACTAGCACACAATTTTTTAACACTTATCTTAAGAGTAAGGTAGTTCATGGTTTTTCAAGTTGTAAAGGCTAGGGTCTAATGTAGGTTTCAAAAAGAAAATACATAAGATTTTCAATTCTAGGCTCAAGAAGGGGTTCAAGTGGAAATGATGCAATAGGTAGGCTTGAAAGGCTCAAACGCAATTAAAAGAATGCCCAAATCATATTTTAATATCATGCGAAGTGATTAAAATGCCTCAAGAGATTCCAAGATAGGTTTTAGAGTTTCTCAAGTGAGAAAGAAAATGCACATCAACTTGTCACAAAATTTCCTAATAGAGGCATTCAAATCATTGTCTGATTCAAAAGTGCAAAAGAAAATTTCACAAATTACTAGAAAGCAAGCCTTAACCCTGCAATTCAAGCATGCCAAAATATTGCTCACAACTTCCTATAAAACATACAGTTTAAGCAACGTTCTATCATTGGATCACGCATTCTATTCAACAAATAATTTCTCAATCTAGCTCAAATTTTAAAAGAGAGGAACAATAAATAGCTAAGTTTCAAAATTGAAGTTCATGTCAAATCAACCAAAATAATACCCTCACCCCCAAACTTAAATTGAACAGTGTCCTTACTGTCAAAAGAGGAAAGTAAGGGCCCTTTCTCATGCAACTATACAACCAAACAACAATAGAAAGGTTGCATGAGAGACACAAAAAGAACAACCTGTAACAAAAAAGTATTTCAACAATATCTATAGGTAACAAAACAACTATAGAACTAGAATTAAGACAAGCTAATCTATGTGATCTCTTGGGAACTTTGAGGTAGAGAGGAGGATGAATGACAAATGTGATTCATGCTAAAGAAGAACGAAAGTGGACAAAGCTCAGGTGGCTAGAATTATGGATAGTGACAAGGTAAAGAACTTGAAAGATTTTGGGGGAAAAGGTTTGTATTGAAGTGATTGAGTGAGGTTAACATTCATTGAGGGTAAAGTTTGGGCAAGAGAAAAAAAAACTAGAGGAAAAAATTCTTTCTCTTTTTTTTTTTTAATTTTTAACTTTTTTGAAATTTTTTCTAAAGTCATGACTTTCAGATTAGGCTTAAATTCGAAGTCATGACTTTCATCTTCTCTGGACGCTTATCAGAACTTTTGACAGTAAAAATTCTGCAGTAATCTGTTTTCAACAATTTGATTTGTTTACCCCTTAAAACATCTTCCAATCACCAAATTCACTCTAAAATTAATCTCCAACCACCACCCATCAACCAAAACAATTTTTTTTCAATTAAAATGCAATCAACCCCTTAAAAGAACTATTTTTCATGGGAATCAAACCATAAAAATTTGCATTCACTTCAATAAGCTCAAAATAATTATCAAGACAAGTTCATGATCATAAAAACAACTTAAATAGCTTGACTTCCCTGAAATTTTCCTTCTCTTGAAATCTTTTAGTCTTTTGCCACATTTCCTGCTTCTCCAAAGGCTCACACTTCCTCATATCTCCATGTTAACCTACAAAAGATACAAGATCACACATAACTTTATCAAAGCAACTAAATTACAAAGGAAAAATCAAAAGATGAGGTTTAAAGCTTGGGCTGCCTCCCAAATAGCGATTGGTTTATAGTCCTACAGCTTGACTCTTCTTCACAAATACCTAATCAAAGGTATCAAAGACTAAGATCACCTTGTCGTCATTTCTCTTCATATGACAAGGCTTCAACAAGAATGGGCATTTATCAAAACAAGCAACACATGTTCCCTTAATCAAATTTGATTTCAAGGTACATGATTCAAGAAGACCATTGATAGGCTCTAATGCAATTTTTTCACAAATATCATTCAAGGCCCCCAAATATTTTGAATACCCAATAAAATCTACTTGACTCTCATCAGTAAGAGTCAAAACTTCTATAGGAGGATCAAGTATGTAAACTCTTGGAATTTCCTCTTTCTCTCTTTCTCTTCAAAATCCAATGGATAAGGCTCCACAATTGAAGCATCAACCAAACACTTTTTCTTCCTTTTCTCATTAGCTTCCAACTTAAAATCACACTCAAAATCATCACTAGCTATTGGAAACTCTTTCACACACCCTACAGTCATTTATTCACTTAAGTCCTCATCTTTTATATAAGGATCATTTGAAATATCATTAAAAATACCTTTTTGATTTAAAGACTCAAAGGTAGAAGCCATTTTACTAGCTTGGAGTGTTAAATTTTTAAGAGCCAATGCATGTTCATTAATTTTCTTTTCTTGCCAAGCTCTCATTTCATTTTGATTATCTAGGATACGTTGAAGCATATCCTCTATTGTTGACTTCTCCTCATGAATGTGGGTGCTTTCATCAACATGAGTATTGTGTGATGTATGAGGATGTGATGCATATGAGGAAAGAGAATGAGTAAAATCTCAAGACAATGCTTGTTCATGATTCCATCTAGGGTCAAGAGTATTATCATGAAAGTTAGTTTGGGCCCTAGTGTAAACTTCCTCCACATAATTCAAAGGTGAGACATGGGAGCATTGCTTATTATAGTGATCAACCCCATAAAAATTACAACAAGTATAATCATATTGGGATTCACAAGCATTAGTGGCATAATTAGAATTTATATGAGCATCATACTCATATCTTCCACTTACCCCATTAGTCCACTAAGGAGAATCCATACACCAAGAGAACAAAAACACAAACTAATTCTTGGTGCAAGGAAAGCATAAGATGAAAAAATAGAAAACACAAAAAACACACAAAAGAACAAACAACAAGAACACAAGAAAACAAGCAAAAAAAGGAAACACAAACACACAAAAACAATATTTACAATGCTCAAGCAAATCTACTATCACTAATCTAAGGTTGACCACAATATTTTCAAAAGCAAATCCCCGACAACGGCGCCAAAAATTTGTTGCTCACCGCAAGTGCACGGGTCGTAGCAAGTAATATAAAATGAGTAGAGTATCGTTCCCTCGAGGATTTGTTTAGAAAACTATAATCAAGCAAAAGACAAGCAAATTTGATCAAGTTGAGCGACACATAGTTAGGTGAAATGGTTTTGCAAATGAAACTAACAACGAGAAAATTAAGAAAGTGAGTGATTCACAAACTTCCAACACAAATTGAGACCTAGGATTAATTGTCCCCCTTGCATTTCATAACACCAAAATTACCTCCTCTCATAAATGCTTTTAATGAAAATAAGTGCTAACCTAAGGTTCTAAAAATACTTGGACAAGCTCTCTCAAGTCATGAACAAGTGTTTAGTTAAATTAATTGCCCAATCTCTTGTTACAATTAATAAAACTCAATTTTAAACACCAACCCTAATGTGGCTAGGTAAGGCTAGCAAGTATATCTCTATCTTACTAGCAAAACCATCCATTCAACATGCAAATATCAAGTTCTTACACAATTTTACCCAAGTTCTACACTCAACCTAGCCCTCTCAAGCATCAATTAAGTGAACCCAACATCTAAATGGTGGCCAATCAAGTAGAAGCATTAAGGAAAGAGTAAAATAAACACATTATATCATTAATCACAAAAAAGAGAGGAGAAATATAGTGTTAATCCATACAAGGGTTCCAAATAATCCTAGAACAAAGGGTTTAGCTACTCATAATCATCCACAAGCTACAAATATATAAAATAAGTGGACCCATTTCAGATTACAAGAGAGGAAAGGGAAGAGGAATAGAAAAACCAAAGAAAATGAGCTCCAAATGTCTTCAAAGCTTCAATCTCTTGATCCCAATTCTTCCAATGCCCAAACCCTAGCACAACCAAGCTCTAAAAGTGTCTAAAAGTCTGAAGAATGCGTTCTGGGTTGAGCTCTCAGCTTATATATATCCTAGCCAATTAATTTTTGATAAATGAAACGCAGCGTTTTTCTGATAGCTGCGAAAGTCGCGAACGAAAGTCACGACTTTGGGACGACTTTGGAAGTTTTACACTATTTTTACAGCTAACGAAAATCATTCATTTTGCTCTTGATTTCTTCATCCAAAAGCCTTCCAAAAACATCCACAAAGCTCCAGAAATGCTTCTAATCAAAACTTCAATCAAAATAACATGAAATTAGGCTAAAAATATCAAATTAAAGCCAAGAACACAAGCCGAAAATAAAATGCACATTTTCCTAATTTGAGCAATAAAAAACATATACAATTGAACCAAAATGGATTAGAATCTAAGGAAAATGTGATGAAATAACATGAACTTCTAGATGTTAACTGTCCTATATGTGAAAAAGACACTCATTTAATAAGGTTAGATCACTGTAGAAAAATGTTTACATGGGACATTGTAGATTCTTGCCTTCGACACATCATTAGAGAAAGTGGAGAAAAGCTTTCAATGGTGAATCGAAGAAGAGAAACCACCTAGGTTGAAGACAGGCGTGATGGTTTGAAAAGGTGAAAGATCTTGACAATCATTTTAGTAAATCCTTTGTGAGAAATGTTGCAGTAAGTGGGTGGAAGAAAAAATCAATCTTTTTTTATCTACCATATTGGAAGTCCTTATATATAAGACACTTTCTTGATGTGATTATATTGAAAAAAAATGTTTGTGACAGTGATTGGAACATTGCTTTAGTTGCCAGGAAAAAGCAGGATATGTCCAAATCAGGTTGGATTTGGTTTCTATGGAATAAGGGAGGAGTTGGCTCTAGTGGAGAAAGGAAATTGCACATATCTACCACAGCAGCTTACACTATGTCGAACCAAAGAGAAAAAATATTTCTTAAATTCCTTGTATATTAAGTGCTAGAGGGATATTCTTCAAATGTAAAGAATCTATATCAATGAAAGACTTGAAGTTACAAGGGCTTAAAATCTCATGGTTTTCATATGCTCCTCTGAAATTTCTTACCAATTGGCATTATATCTATTTTGCCAAAAAAGGTACAACACACCATACTAATTTATGCTTATTTTTCAAGATTATTTGTAATAAAGTAGTTAACCTTACAACATTTGCCCACCCTACAAAGGAAAATCATTTTGACCCATGTGAACTTGAAATATATTTCTGCCTTCATTCTTTGGTATCATAGTTCATTTGACTGTCCACTTAGTCAAAGAAGTTCAAGTGTGTAGGCCAACGTATTTAAGATGGATGTACCCGATTAAGCATCACATGAAAATATTAAAGGTTATGTAAAGAATAGATATCGACCCGAGGGGTGGGTGTATCGCTGAACGGTACATAGTTTAAAGAGTAGTTAAATGTGTATAGATTATCTATCCAACATTAATGCTATAGGATTCTAAAGTCTCATCATGGTAGTGAAGATCAGGGAAGGAATAATTGCAAATAAAGTTGTTAGCATCTCAGCAGTTGAATGTGAACAAGCTCATATATAGTTCTACACAATACTAAAGAAGTTAAGCCGTTTGTGGATGAACACAAGGCCTTTTAGAGGACATGTTTGGTGTTAGAAATGAGAATTTTGTAACAAAAGAATACAATCAATGATTTATAAGTGGTTTAGAAGTCGCATTCTTGAGAGTTAGAGAAAGATCCTGATAATGTTTTTGAAAAATTAAGATGGCTGGCCAAGGGACTGAGTTTACAGTTTTATCTTACCTGGTTATGTAATCAATGGTTACACTTTCTATACCAAAGAATAGATTATCAAAGCACAATGCCAGAATAGCAGAGTAACGTTTATTGTTGGTGGTCTTACATGTATCCAATTCAAAAGCCACCACCCTGTCTATGCAAAATGTCATACTTTGGTGTCATTGAACGTATATGAAAGTTGGATTACTCTATGTTTAGGGTGCCAGTCTTTAGATGTAGGTGGGTTAACAATTATAGTGGATTCCAAATTGATGATTTTGGATTTATTCAAGTGGATCTCTCTAAGTTGGGTATAAAGATGACCTTTTTATTTTAGCTTTGCAAGCTCAACAAGTATTTTCATTCCTAATCCTGTAAAAAAGAATTGGTCTATTATACTTTGTCAAACAAAAAACATGACGATGATGATGAAGTCATGTTAATGAAGATATGAATATTGAAGATGACCTTTCTATGGGACAATTCATCTTTTGATAACGATTTAATTGAAGATGAGTACTTGTACATGAGAGATGATCATAGAGATAGGATATGGGTTGACCTGTCAAGTTAAGTCAAACAAAGAAAAAAACGGAAACTAATTTTATTTTTCATTTTTACTTCTTTCAAAATTAATTTACCTTGTTGTTCTACTTATGCATATGTTAATGTATCGATTTTAACTTGAAGGACAATGAGTTCATAGATGATGAACCTCATACTAGTTTGAATGACGAGATCCTCAAGTAGCAAAGGAGAAAATGTTTCGAGATGTTCATCATGGTAGAACTGTGATGGCCAAGTTGATCAGAAATAGAAGCATGGGAATAAAGCTACAAGTTGGTGGAATAAAACCAATAAAGCCACAAGGTCAACCAATAAAACCAGATGGAGAAAAATTATTCAGTTATATTGGAGCTGTAGCTCGAGACATGTGCTTATTACATTTACTGATTAGAGAAAAGTTCCAATGAGTACAAGAGGAACAAGTTGAGGTAAAGAAAAAAAGAAGTCATTAAAATTTTATCTTTTTTGATTATTTTTCCTTACACATTTAGTGATCTAAATTATTTTTAATCTTTCTTTTAGTCTTGTTTTAAGCTTGATGAGATTTAAGAACATATGTCCTCAAAAAAGCTGGGGTTCTTCTTAGGAAATTCGTGCAGATTATTTGCAAGTGGTATTTAATAGATAATAATTAAAATACCATTAACATCCACCGAAACTGTATGATGGGATCATATCTTAAGAAGATTGGGATGAATATGTTCTAGTGCACACAACATAAGAATTAAGATAATTAATGCTAGATTTGGCCAATTAAATATATTTTTGTTTATATAAAATTAACATGAATTCAATTTTCATTTCAACAGTTGAAAAACGAGCAACACTGTCATTAGCAGAAAGCCAAAATATCACTTCAGAAGGGGATGGAAAGGATATGCATTCATTAAACAAGATAAAATGCATATCTTATATTTAATACTTATTACATGCATCTATTTTATATATTTGATTTATTTATGAATTTAGTTAATTATTTTAATATGTAAATAAAAAAGATAATTTAAATTGTGAACAACTTACAACATGAAGTGTGGGTTGAAGAACAACTAAATTCAAAAGGTAAAAATTGAAGATGATAATGTGAGGCAAATTTTGGTAGACTTGTGTAAGTATTAATATTAATTCTTGTTTAAATCTAATATTTATGCTGGAAACTAAATCTCATATTTTATATAATAGCAAATTTATCACAAGAAAGGTCAAAAGAAGCAAACAATTTGGTCGTGAAGATATCCTTAACAAGGCATTAAATGTTCCAGAAATCCTGGGTCGTGTCAGATGGGTTGGTTTTAGTATTACTCAAACCACTTATTTCAGTAGCAAAGATGCTCAAACAAGAGTGTAATTGCTGAGTTGAAAGAGGAAATGAATGCATTTTGATAACAAATGCTGGAACAAAATATGCGCGAGTAGTATTATGAAGAACAATATCGTCAATTACAAGAATAAAATAAAAAGTTATTCCAGCAATGAATGATATGATACAACAAGGCTTGGTGAGAATTCCGCAGTTGAAAGCCCTAGTTTGAGGGATAGCTGTACTTCATGTCAAACCACCCAACTCTCCCTCTAGTAATACTTGTTCTACCTAACTTTAATTATATTATTCATTTTTATAATACAAATTGTTTAAAATTTTCTTTGTTCCTATGGGGAATCAAAATGCAAATTGTACACAGAAATTCCCTTTAAAAATGCAGTTGTCGTGGGTACTGTTTACAATTTCATTGAAGACATTTTTATATACCATTACCATTACAACCCTGGCACATTACGAGTTTCTGTAGACATTTGCACTAATAATGATGCCAAGTTACCAATACCTCTTAAATGAAGATATTGTATTGGTTAAAGATACAGAGGGGACTTTTGTTGCATGGCCTTCATATCTCATTGAGTCATTTGACAAAGTAATTATATAATTCAAACTTCTTTATAATTTGCTACATGTAATTATAATTTGATGACTTAGTTTTTTTTATTTATTTTTACAGACTCAATCAAAATCAAAGAATAAGAAAATAATTGAATCTCATGGTAATATCTCTATGGAATCAAATACCATGCATAAGCAAAAAGTGTATCTCATGGAGCTTCAAAAATGAAAAGGGCTAATATTATTGTGAAGCTCTTCGGGCTCTTTTGCCAAAGCTACTACTAATGGCCAAACAATTGAATAAGATTTGAGGAAGAAATTTATTGTAAAGATAGTTGGCAATATCTTGATAGAAATACCATCATAAAAATACTTAATCAAGAAGGGCGAGTGCTTCTCGATCACACTTGGATAAGGGTACTGTTTTTTATATATCTTTTGATATGATGTTTTATCATTTGTTATGATTGGTTTTTAATACAAGTTTTTTCTATTTATTAAGGTATTTGTACATTTCTTTTCTAAAAGACACGGAGAAAATGAAATAGATTTGCATTTATTAGTCCTCATGATATTAGTTATGGGTCGACATTAGGTCCGTTTGGGCAAGTAATCTTGTAAAAGAAATGTTCACAGAGAAGGCAAATTGGAAAACATATGTTATTTTTAATTCCTTAAAGCAGGGTAAGTAGTTTATTGATTATTTTTTTTCTTTTGTGTATGATACCTCAATTTATTAAGACATAACAACAAGTTTAAATTTTTTATGAAACATTATTTTGACTGTTATTAATCCTATGGCTGTTCCTTGCCTTTATTTATTATTTGGATCCTCTATCTGAAGGTATGCTAACGGATTGGCCTAATATATTGAGGTTATTCAATAAGTGAGTATTTATACTTATAAGAATTATTTTACACATTTTTATATATATTTGCATCAATTAATATTGATTAATTTTTTCATTTTATTAGGGCATTGAACAGTTTTTGAGGTCACAAAGAGCTCTCATTTTCCAAAATAAAGAATTTCTAAAGGTTATCAATGGACAAAAGTCCATGATGTAATTATACTTTAGAGAATTATTAAATTATTGACTATATGTATTTCATTCATAAATTTACATTATATTTTGGTGAATTTTTAGTGCCCTTTCCAACCAAATAACAATGATTGTGATTACTATAGTTATTAAATTCATGAAAGACGTGATCACTCATTGTCAAACTTCTATCCCATTTGGGGTATGAGATTTAACTCAATTTGAATTTTATCATGTTAATTGCTTATGACATCATTTCTTAACATATTTTGTAGTACTATGAGGAGACAAAGTGCTTGGAATATAATGATGAGTAAATTTACGATCAAATGAAGAATGGTCATCTTTTTGTTTTGACTTTAGGACGCCAGACATAGGTAATTATTAAATAGTTTATTAATGTAGAAACTTGTTGTAAATTTTCATTATATGTCTTCAACCTCTTTGGAGAACTTAGCTATATTAATGTAGTTATAGACTTCTTGTTGGTATCACAAAGCTGTTTCTTTTTATTGTATAATTGGACTATTTGTAAACTACTGGACTGGTTGATATATATTATTTAATCTGTTGTATTGGTTTAAAAGTTAGGTTAATGAATTTATAAAATTTTATTTTTTTTAAAAAAAATAACATTAGGTGGCGTTTCTTCCTTGAAGAAACGCCACCTAATGTAATTTTTTTTAAAAAAAAAGAATCAAGACGTGGCGTTTCTTCATGATCAAACACCGCCTCTGTAGTCAAATAGGTGGTGTTTCTACAATAGAAACGCCACCTATTTGAATTTAAATTTTTTTAATTATAATAATTTTTTAAATTCTAGAGTTGTTAGCCCTAAAAAATTCATAATTGTGTTATGAATAAAAAAATAATATCAAATCGGTGGCATTTTTTTTAGGAAGAAACGCCACCTCTGTTAAGCTGAGTTTGGAGAGAGGTGGTGTTTTCTTCCTCGAACAAATGCCATCTCTATTAATCCGAGGTATGAGAGAGGTGGCATTTGTTTTAGGAAGAAAA